>NC_060141.1:649661419-649969752 GCF_021461385.2 Schistocerca piceifrons | reverse complement strand
CGCCCAAATGTGTTTCAATACTATGAATCGTAACAGCGTAAAAATACGCGGACGTATAGTAAACCGCGAAATAGTCTTTCTTATTACACTATTGGCCATTAAAATTGCTACACCAAGAGGAAATGCAGATGATAAACGGGTATTCATTGGTCAAATATATTATACTAGAACTTATATGCGAATACATTTTCACGCAGTTTGGTTTGCATAGATTCTGAGAAATCAGTACCTAGAACAACCACCTCTGGCCATAATAACGGCCTTGATACGCCAGGGGATTGTGTCAAACACAGCTTGGATGGCATGTACAGGTACAGCTGCCCATGCAGCTTCAATACGGTACCACAGTTCACCAAGAGTAGTGACTGGCGTATTGTGACGAGGCAGTTGCTCGGACACCATTGACCAGACGTTTTCAGTTGGTAAGAGATCTGGAGACTGTGCTGGCCACGGCAGCAGTCGAACATTTTCTGTATCCAGAAAGGCCCACACAGGACATGAAACATGCGATCGTGCATTATCCTGCTGAAATGTAGGGTTTCGCAGGGATCGAATGAAGGGTAGAGTTACGGGTTGTAACACATCTGAAATGTAAGGCCCACTGTTCAAAGTGCCGTCAATGCGAACAGGAGTTGACCGAGACGTGTAACCAAAGGCACCCCATAACATCACGCAGGTGATGCCCCAGTATAGCGATGGCGAATACACGCTTCCAATGTGTGTACACCGCGATGACGACAAACACGGGTGCGACCATCATGATGCTGTAAACAGAACCTGGATTCATCCGAAAAAATTACGTTTTGCCATTCGTGCACCCAGGTTCGTCGTTGAGTACACCATCGCAGGCGCTCCTGTCTGTGATGCAGCGTCAATGGTAACCGCAGCCATGGTCTCCGAGCTGATAGTCCATGCTGCTGCAAAAGTCGTCCAAACTTTCGTGCAGATGGTTGTTGTCTTGCAAACGTCCCCATCTGTTGACTCAGGGATCGAGACGTCGCTGCACGATCCGTTACAGCCATGCGGATAAGATGCCTGTCATCTCGACTGCTAGTGATACAAGGCCGTTGGGAACCAGCACGGCGTTCCGTATTACCCTCCTGAACCCACCGATTCCATATTCTGCTGACAGTCATTGGATCTCGACCAACGCGAGCAGCAATGTCGCGATACGATAAACCGCAATCGCGATAGGCAACAATCCGACCTTTATCAAAGTCGGAAACGTGATGGTACTCAATACTCCTCCTTACACGAGGCATCACAGCAAGTTTCACCAGGCAACGCCGGTCAACTGCTGTTTGTGTATGAGAAATCAGTTGGAAACTTTCCTCATATCAGCACGTTGTAGGTGTCGCCACCGGAGCCAACCTTGTGTAAATGCTCTGAAAAGCTAACCATTTGCATATCACAGCATCTTCTTTCTGTTGGTTAAATTTCGCGTCTGTAGTACATCTTCGGGGTATAGCAATTTCAATGGCCAGCAGTGTATTTATTTATTTTTGTTACAGCTATGTTTACACAATGTCCCTCACTTTCTAATGTTCTCTTCTTTCCTCTTTCGCCAGTACTCCTTCATCCGTTGACTCACTCGTGCACGCTCTTCTGCCGAGAATACGTTGTTCCTCCTCGTTTTCTCCTCGAAGAATTCTTACACCTCCGCAACCTTTTTACGAGAGACCTGCCTGTTCACAATTTCTTCTTCCGTGATCCCGCATTTTTCTAGGTCCCAGTGCACTTCTTTCATCCATCGATCTTCTGTCTTCCTGTTCTCCTGGAAGAGCAGACTCTTGTTGACGTGCCTCTCTGATTCCATTCTTTTAATATGTCCATAGAAAGACAATCTTCTTTTCTTCATTGTGATGGTGACATTTTCAAATCGTTGATAAAGTTCGTGATCTGATCTTAGGTGGAACGTAAATTCATTTGACATTTTTCTGGGCCCAAGAGTCTTTCTTAGGAATTTCCTTTCTTTCTTTCCAACTCTGAAAGTCTCTTTCTGGCTATTGTTTCAGATGCATATAAACATTCAGGTTTGACGACGGTGCTGTAGTGTCGGAATTTGGCCTGGTATGAGAGTGATTTAGATTTGTGTGTGTTCTGACACAATATGAATGCTATTTCCATTTTTCTTGCCCGTTCTTCAATTGCTGCCTTTTCATTGTTGTTTGGAGTCAAAATCTCTCCTAGGTACTTGAACCTCTGAACTCTTTTGATGTCGCCATACTTGGTCCTCATTGTCCAGACTGGATCAGTGGCATTTATATTCATATATTGTGTCTTCTCAAAAGAAATTTGAAATCCTGTATTCATTGTTATTTCCTTGAGGACTTCAATCTGTTTAGTTGAAATTTGCAGATTCTCTGCAAAAAACACCATATCATCTGCAAACGCGAGGCATTGAAATGTAAGCCCATACTGTTTGCGGCCTAGCCTGATTCCATTTGGAAAATCGAAATGACTAATATCTTTTCGCCATTCCCTAGTAACTTTTTCTAAAACACAGTTGACCAATATCGGAGAGAGACTGTCTCCTTGTCTCAAACATGTTTTGATTTCAATGGGCTGTGACAGTTCTAAAAATTTAATTTGTGATCGGGTGTTTGTTCGTGTTTGCTGAATAGGCGTCGTTGTCTTATCATCTATTCCAAATTCTTTCAGCACTTCTATTAATGTGTCTCTGTCCACGATGTCGTACGCCTTTTTAAAGTCCACAAATGTCATGATCACTTTCTTATCAGCTGCTAGTGTCTTTGTTTCGATTAAGGTTTTGATGGTAAAGATCTGCTCTGCACACGATCTTCTTGTTCTAAAGCTGGCTTGATATTCACCTAGTTGTTGATCTATGTGTTGTTCTATTCTATGTTTGAGAGCAATGGCAATGATCTTGTAAGCCATTGGTAGAAGTGATATTCCTCTATAATTATTGACGTTGGATTTGTCTACTTTCTTGTGCAATGGGTGGATGACAGCATCTCTCCATTCTTCTGGGATCTCTCCCTTGAGCCAGTTCTTTTTTTTTTTTTTTTTTTTTTTTTTTTTTTTTTTTTTTTTTGAAAGAGTCCTTCTAGTCGTTCCAGGAAACTTATTTTCTTTTTCTTATTCACGATGTTGTTTTTCTTTTCCCAGATTAAATGAATTATATGGTCACTTAAGGTCAAATCCGTCACGTTTAGTCACTCCAAACTGAAAACCCCCAAAAGAAAATTCTTGAATAATCATTTGAAAATCCAAAGAATAGAGATGAGTTATTATGCAAGCACCATCATGTGCATTATCTGGGTACTGTCCACCAAAAGTTGGGAAGTACTAATCCAATCAAATTAACGCATCCCTTTCTCTGACGATCCTATTATCCTTTTATGTTATTCGTTGCTTGTTTAAAGTCTCAATCAGTAACTTTTGGCACTAACTATTAAATCCATTTGGTTGTAGATTGCTATATTTACATCTGGGGCCCATTTTTCCATTGAAATCATATGGGGCTACCACGTCAATGAAGGGTGCACCTGTTATAAAGAAAGGTACCTGCTGTCTCTCCAGGCCACGTCAAAGAGTATTTGAAATAGGATTAAAAAAGTAACACAACCCAAAAATCTGGCCTTATATCTCATTTAGTAAGATGGATGTTAAAAGCAGTCGACCCTTGGCCAAGATTGTGTCTTCAGATATGGATCTTTTCTGATTTGCAGGAAGTACTAATTTGTTTTTTCTTTCAGGCATCCACGATTCTATTTTTGTTTTCTTTATACAGCGTTGAATGACGACGTTGCAAATACGGCGTTGTTGTTGCTTTTGGGGTATTTTAAACAATTAGGCACGTGACATGAAATTTGTTTTATGTGATTGGGGTTATTTCATTTCATTTATCTTTTAAGTCGCGTGAAGAATAAGTGGGTGATCTGTCTATTCATTGTGGCATGCGAATCACGAAGTAGCGAGCATGCGGTGTCGTATCATGGAAAACGCAGAGTTATACATGGGCATTGAGTGGGTGAAAGAAACCGTACGTGGCGAGGGGGCTGTAGAAGGCTCTCCTTTCGGTGCACCAAGCTTAGGAAAGCGACCGGCCAAACTGGACAATAGAGTTAATGCGCAGTGAATAGAAACTCTCAACCGTACCACTTGCTACGGATACAACTCCGAAGCTTAGTGAGAAAGCACGGCCGCCTCGATCGCCTTACAAAGTGCAGAACAAACACTCTCCACTCCAACGCACGTACACAACGATCTGTTGGCTCTGATTTTCCAAGCCCTACAGGCTTAGAAACGTACTTCGGAAGAGCAGGTCGGAATTTTCGAGAAAGTTAGGTGGGATAGTAGAACCATTAAACAATCTGCTTCATGAACAGGAAGGAAAATTCACTGAACAGACGAGAAGATCTGAAGAACTCGAAACCCACGTAGGCTTACTGCTAGTAGAAAATCAAACCACTAATGAGGCAGTTCGTAGTGAAGTCGGTGAAGTGCGTATGGGAATGGACGAAATCGTCGAACAGTAGACGGGAAACATGATCTCACAGCCCGTACGGAAGTTACATTAGAGTCATAGCAGATAAGAGGTGCAGTAAAATTCGTCTGTGCCGAACAACGCCAGGCTCTAGACAATGTGTGCCAGCAGGTAACTCATAAATGGGCCGTGCTGTAGCTGCAGGCAGTCGAGGTGGCGAAAGTCGCGAAAAAGATTGATGCCCTGACATCGACAGTTCGTTACTCGTCTGTGAGCTGAGGGATAATTTGATAGGACGCTTTTCGACAATGGTGACACCAAAGAAGTACAGTCTATGTTGGGCTTTAAATAGGTACAGACAGAAATAGCCAAACGAAACCTAGAGGCACTGGCTGAACTGCTGCAAAGCAATGCCAACGGAGTAACCAGCCACGAACGAGAAATACAAGTATCTGTGGATGGCGACACTGCTGATTACCGAAACCAGGAACGGAAAAGGATGGGCTCCATGAACTGGAAGTCTGTCTTTGCGATCTCCAGAAGGCGGCAGATGACCTGATTTCTGCCAATAAAGGCATTACTCCAGTTGCAGTATATGAGGAGAGTCGAAAACATTTTGTTTAGATCTTGAAATATTCAATGTTTCTGTAATCTGCTAATGTACAGCATCCTAAAATAAAGATACCACAATTTGAGCAGGCAGTCCCTGCGTCCTCAGGAGAGTTGCTACGAATCAAATTCGTGTATAATTGCCTTCACGACGAGGCATCTGCCAGAATGCAACTTTTGCTTCAAGAAAAAGTCGTACACTGAATTTCGTGCCGCTTTTATCTGGGAGTTCTGATCAGAAATTGAAAAGGATTAAATTAGGGATCCTTATGAACGTGGATTATAATGATTGACATCACCCTGACTCTGGTGCTTTCTTTCGAAACATGGCGTGACGCAACTAATACTTTGACGCACCGTATTTGCGTGCTGAGCTTTTGTGGACGTATTTGACAAAACTACCACATAAACTAAGACGTCAAATCATTATGGGAGGGTTCATAACCTCCTTTCAAGATCTCCTGCATGAGTTCGGCCCACAGCGAAATCAGAATAAGCAAGTACCAACAGGAATGTGATCGAAACCAAGGCTCTGCCTAATGATGAGCGCCTGAACTGCAGCATGTTATTCCTCATGATCGTATGTGATACGTAAAGTATTGATGGCCAAAATTATATTAAGCTTTGGTAAGTTAGTTTCTAGGTTACATTTTTTCTCATCATTAGTATTATTTTTTAGTCCTTGTAAGATTCTTATTTTTACTGAAGAATTTGATACATTTGGAGAGTGCATTTATTGGCATCAAACTGTATACCATCAGTGTGGTCATTCCCATCGTAACAGTTAACCTGTCAAAGAGGATTTAATGCACTCAGAGTCTAAAGAAAGAAGTTATATACTCATTAGCCTCAGAGATTTGCAAACAGGCAGAATACGGCGCTGTGGTCGGCAACGCTGTATAAGGCAAAAAATGTGTGTCGCAGTTGTTAGATCGGTTACTGCTACAGTGGTAGGTTATCAAGATTTAAGTGAGCTAGATTTTTGGGTAACTCTTCCCATACTAAAAGGATATTTTTGGCTCAGAAACGGTCGGTTCGGGCAATAAGTGATGTAAGTTGACGGACTTCTTGTGAACCCTGTTCACGAGTCTGGGTATTTTGACATTGGCCTCTCGATATATACATTCCTTACTGTCATTTCCTGTCACCAATATTAGCTTATTCCCAAGAATAAGCAGCTTTCACTTGGTTAATACTCGGCAGAAATCAAACCCGTATTTGGATCGGACTTCCTTAACTCTTGTGCAGGAAGGTGTGCAGTATACTGCTGCATCCATTATCAATAAGCTACCACTCGAATTCAAAAATCTTAGCAGTACTCCACGCGCTTTCAAATCTAAACTAAAGAGTTTCCTCATTGGTTACTCATTCTATTCTGTCGAGGAGTTCCTTGAAAAATGACGCTGATTCTTATTGTATTGTTGATGCCGTTTTCTTAAACTTATGACTGACTTTTTTCGGGTTCACAAACATTTATTTTTATCTGTCATTACTTTTGCCGGCCAATGTGACCGAGCGGTTCTAGGCGCTTCATTCCAGAACAGCGCTACTGCTACGGTCGCAGGTTCGAATCCTGTCTTGGGCATGGACGTGTGTGACGTCCTTAGGTTAGTTAGGTTTAAGTAGTTCTAGTCTAGGAGACTGATAACCTCAGATGTTAAGTCCTATAGTGCTTAGAGCCATTGTTATTACTTTTATGTTGCAATTTCACGTACTGACACGTACCATGACCTTGGAGATTTGCTCCTCAATTTGGTCCTTCGGAACTTGACGTATAAATAAAATAAAATAAATTGAACGTGGTGTTATAGTCGGCGCATGAGCTATCGGACACAGCATCTCCGAGGCGGCTATGAAGTGGGGATTTTTCCGTACGACCATTTCACGTGTGAACCGTGAATATCAGGAATCCAGTAAAACATCAAATCTCCGACATCGCTAGGGCTGGAAAAAGATCCTGCAAGAACGGGACCAACGACGACTGAAGAGAGTCATGCAATGTGACAGAAGTGCAAGCCTTCCGTAAATTGCTGCATATTTCAGTGCTGGGCCATTGCAAGCGTCAGCGTGCGAACAAGACAACGAAACTTCATCGATATGGGCTTTCAGAGCCGGAGGCCCATTCGTGTACACTTGATGACTGCACGACACAAAGCTTTACGCCTTGCCTGGGCCCGTCAACACCGACAATGGAGTGCTGATGATAGGAAACATGTTGCCAGCTCGGACGAGTCTCGTTTCGAATTATATCGAACGGATGGACGTGGGACTTGCATGAGTGTGGAGAGAACCTCATGAATCCATGGGCCCTGCATGTCAGCATGAGACTGTTCAAGCTAGTGGAGGCGCTGTAATGGCGTGGAGCGTGTGCCGTTGGAGTGATATGGGACTTGTGATACTTCTAGACACAACTCTGACAGGTGACACGTCCGTAAGCATCTTGTCTGATCACCAGCATCCGTCCGTTGTGCATTCCGACAGACTTCGGAAATTTCAACAGGACAATTCGACACACCACACGTCCAAAATTGCTCCAATTTCATTGGATTTGTGGATATATGGCAGTTCTGCTTCTACCTTGTTTTTGAAACATGAGTGCAGGCAAAAGATTCTGTAATTATGTTCTTGTTACTTAAGCCTTATTGGTGGCATGCTTTAATGATAATGTGTTTCGATATTGTTTTCAGACCTAATTGGAGGCACATTTCTTTCATGACAGTTATGTATCCATATAGCTTATTCACCATTAAAGCCATACTTTTATGATAATTGTGTTTCTATGTTATTATTCAAACCTCACTGGAGGCAAATCTCATAAGTACTTGGGCACTTACACTGCTGTTCACTGTGTTTGTTTATTGCCTTATGTACTACAAAGCTTCCTCTACAATCAATACACTGTGAAAGAAAAGTGCAGGACTATCCTCCAATTTGAAGGATAACCTCCACCATTTCTACTCCATCTGACATGGGGTTATGGAACAGCATAATCGATGCAATCGCATAGACGAGAACGATGTTTTAGTGCATGCATATTTTTCCTTGTTGTTGTTGTTGCTGTAAATTCAGTTTTGCCAATGGATAAATGCTTGTTCTCTAGAGTTTCACCCTTGTCAGACCCGTATGAAAGGTACACCAAGATGCTCAATATGTTTGTTTTATTTACTGTTGTGCATGTCATGAGTCCTTTCTTCCTCTCCATATATTTTCCTACAGCGCGTGATAAAGCCTGAACGGTAGTGAATGCGATAGAGTGAATGTTAGAGTTGTACCAACTTCTATCTGAGTACATCAAAGAGCAGGAACAGTGTGGTTAGTCAAAGGTAAGCTAAAGGGAGACAGTTTGATATGTGGGGTTTGTCATGGGCACTGGTTCAGTTTCCCCCACCACCTGTGCTGGGCAGGGACAGTTCCCCTGCATATACTATGTTGGCCACGGGTCCAGAAAACAAGTAGGCACCCAGATGTTCTCTCAGAAAATCTGTGCCAAATGATCGGACGGAAGGAAGTAGAATGCTTTACTTAGTGGCTAAAGTCCAATTAAATTCTCCCTTATCATGTCTATTACTGTTGATGAAATAGGACAAGGGTTGTAATTAGGAACTATGCAACTAAAGTGATGTGGCTTTTGTTATGCGAGACCGTATGTTGTTCAAATGTGTTACTTTCTGCTCTGTAAATTCATCTGGTTGTACCTTTCTGTCATTATCTTGTGTATAATTAATATTAGTAATCATGCACCAAATTTGGAAACTGATTTTATGGACTTTGCTTTATCTACAGCACAACTTGTTTTGTGCATTGCAGTGAGTGTACTTCAACTTCACCTTCTTGCACTGAACTTCAGTATGATCAGTAGATGCATCATGCATCTGGTCGTGTGAGTCAAAATCTCTAAATATATCAAAATTTACAAAACTGCTCAATTTTATTAAAGAAACTACGAAAATTGGCTCAAAATCTCAAAACTATCAAAAATTACAAAAACGCTAAATTTTATTCAAAACACTATGAAAAGTGGTTCAGAATATTAATAGTGCCTATGTCAATCTTTACAGTTCCTGAGTGTGACAACAATATGTATATATCTTAAAAATTACATAGAAATGATTTCTGTTCCTTCATTAAATCCAGTTATATCTCCAACTGAATTACCTTCCGTGAGAAATAATCTAAGTGGTGATTGTTGTTGTTGTTGTGGTCTTCAGTCCTGAGACTGGTTTGATGCAGCTCTCCATGCTACTCTATCCTGTCCAAGCTTTTTCATCTCCCAGTACCTACTGCAACCTACATCCTTCTGAATCTGCTTAGTGTATTCATCTCTTGGTCTCCCTCTACGATTTTTACCCTCCACACTGCCCTCCAATACTAAATTGGTGATCCCTTGATGCCTCAGAACATGTCCTACCAACCGATCCCTTCTTCTGGTCAAGTTGTGCCACAAACTTCTCTTCTCCCCAATCCTATTCAATACTTCCTCATTAGTTATGTGATCTACCCATCTAATCTTCAGCATTCTTCTGTAGCACCACATTTCGAAAGCTTCTATTCTCTTCTTGTCCAAACTATTTATCGTCCATGTTTCACTTCCATACATGGCTACACTCTATACGAATACTTTCAGAAATGACTTCCTGACACTTAAATCTATACTGGATGTTAACAAACTTCTCTTCTTCAGAAACGCTTTCCTTGCCATTGCCAGCCTACATTTTATATCCTCTCTACTTCGACCATCATGAGTTATTTTGCTCCCCAAATAGCAAAACTCCTTTACTACTTTAAGTGCCTCATTTCCTAATCTAATTCCCTCAGCATCACCCGAATTAATTAGACTACATTCCATTATCCTTGTTTAAAATCATCATGTTTCTTACTTTTTACTATTTTAATATTGTTTAAGCAACATGAAAACTTTGAATTGATATATGTTTCAAGTGTTTTTACATTATATTCACCATATGGTGTTTTTAACTCTTCAATTACTCCATTTTATTCCTATTTCAATATAGTTTCAGAATACTTAGGTGATGGCATAATTTTTTTTATACAAAAATTATAAGAGCTCTATGTTGTGTTTGTTCTGGTTTCCTGATATTTCCTTTTTACCTTTCTAAAGTATTTTAGTTGTAGCTAAAACTAATTATTGAATTGATTGATTAGTTAACTTTTTGCTACACCTGTCTGGTAAATATAATCTGTATTGATTATCGATGTTAATTTGTGCTTTTTGATCATGTTTGTATTTACAATTTCACAATCACTACTTTTCATATGATTGTCCTATTTCCAAGTATTGTAATTTGATATATTCTAGTGACCTATTACGCTTTTGTTTAAGTGCTTCATCATTCAGTGATTTATTCATTTATAAAAGAAAAATTTTTAATATTGAAATGACTATAGCAAATGCACATAAATCTATCAATCATATACTTTTTATCATCATAACAACTAAGTCCTACATTCATTTCTTTTATACTGTACAGTTGAAGCTTATCAGAACGAATTCCATGTATCTCTTCTATAGTTTGTGTTGCTTTGAATAAACAATCTTTGTAGTTATCAAATCTGATGTGGTCAATGTTTTTTTAATTCAATTGCACACTTCTTTTCTATTACATTGGCTACAAATACATATATTTCAGGTCAAAATCCAATAAATTCGCTAATTGATGTACCATTAAATTTATCCTTAAATAAACTTGGTACCTTATTATTAACTTTGAGTATATCTATTGGGAAGTCATATGGATAATTACTTGTATCAAACCAATGTATAGTTTGTTACCTATCTTTGTAAAAGTCTTCAGTCTCTATATAAAGTATAAGAGTCTGTATCAGCTATAACTTCACTTCATCACCATATTGATTTTTTAAATATCTGTAGTAAAATTTATACATTTGCAGTTTAGATAATTCCAGTACACATATTTTTTTCATGGTCTAGCACAAGACCTTCATTAATAACAGTTCTGTGTTGAAACTTTTTGAATTTGTACATTTACGTTATCTATCAGGTATTTTTGGAATTTCAACATTTGTTCAATCCATAATATTTTCCATTTGTTTACTATAAACACTGTTGTCTTGTGACAGCCAGAGCGAGAGCACCAGCAGCAGCGAGTACTGTTTGTATAAAGCGTTTATTTTGCATTTTGTTTACGACCTTCCACTTAGGAAGGGATTCTATTTGTGTTTATCTGCTCTGCATAGTAACTAACAGTTCTTGATAAAACTTTACGTAGTTTTCGTGTTAGATTTCTTAGTGTTTTCTTGATCGTTTAGAACAGAAAGCGCCCTAAAACCGTCTTTTGTTTGTTTCGCGGCCGTTAGCCACTAGTCACTTGAATCAGCAGTTGTCTTGTGACAGCCAGAGCGAGAGAACCAGCAGCAGCGAGTACTGTTTGTATAAAGCGTTTTTGTACTTATTTGCTGCGCTTAGCTTTTAAATAGTTTTTCTGGGAAAACCTAGCGTAGTTTTCGCGTCTCGTATTTCAGTGAGTGTTTCTTGATTATCAGAGTAGCTCATCAGAAGATTATCTTGGGAATTTGTCACCGTATAGAGTAGGGTAAACATAGTCATGTGTAGGGACTGTGGTTGTTGTGAGCGGACGCAAGGAGAATTGGCCACTCTTCGGGGGCAGGTGGAGGCTTTGTCTGTTAGGCTCATCGAGCTCGAGGCGCAGGCGTCGGCTCGTAGTGGCGTTGGGGCAACTGTGGTGAGACCTATGCCTACTTCGGTGGCCTTGGAATCACATGGAACCCCTGATGTCGCTGCGTCTTCCGGCAGTGAGCATCTTACCGGTCAGCCATCACTCCAGGGTGAATGGCGGACAGTGGTGGGCTCGCGCGTGCCTGGCCGAAAGGCGAAGGTGGGATCTGGCCGCGTGGCAGCTGCCTTACCCCTTTCCAACAGGTACGGGGTGCTTCCTAGTGGTGATGACATCGTTTCCGAGCCACCACAGGATGCCTCGCCTGTTGGGCCAGTGGCCGATTCTCCGGCAAGGTCCCGACAGTCACAGAGGGCGGGCCTATTAGTTATAGAGAGCTCCAACGTTAGGCGGGTTATGGAGCCCCTCAGGAAAATAGCGGGTAGGTCGGGGAAGAATGCCAGTGTGCACTCGGTGTGCTTGCCGGGGGGTCTCGTCCGTAATGTGGAGGAGGCCCTTCCGGCAGCTATTGAACGCACTGGGTGTGACCGGCTGCAGATAGTAGCACATGTCGGAACGAATGACGCCTGCCGCTTGGGTTCTGAGGCCATCCTTGGTTCCTTCCGGCGGCTGGCTGATTTGGTGAAGACAACCAGCATCGCACGTGGAGTGCAAGCTGAGCTTAATATCTGCAGCATAGTGCCCAGAGTCGATCGCGGTCCTCTGGTTTGGAGCCGTGTGGAGGGTCTAAACCAGAGGCTCAGACGACTCTGCGACTATAATGGTTGCAAATTCATCGACCTCCGTTATTGGGTGGAGAACTGTAGGGCCCCCCTAGACAAGTCAGGCGTGCACTACACACCGGAAGCAGCTACTAGGGTAGCAGAGTACGTGTGGCGTGCACACGGGGGTCTTTTAGGTTAGAGGGACCCCCCCCTTGGGCGAAACGATAAAATACCTGACGGCTTACCAGAGAGGACATTATCATCGTTGATAAAGAACGTCCGTCCTCAGAGACCAAAAACAGGAAAAGTTAACGTAATATTGGTAAACTGCAGGAGTATCCAGGGCAAGGTTCCTGAATTAGTATCTCTTATTGAAGGAAATAGTGCGCATATAGTATTAGGAACGGAAAGTTGGTTAAAACCGGAAGTGAACAGTAACGAAATCCTAGACACAGAATGGAATATATACCGCAAGGATAGGATAAACGCCAATGGTGGAGGAGTATTTATAGCAGTAAAGAATTCAATAATATCCAGTGAAGTTATTAGCGAATGCGAATGTGAAATAATCTGGGTTAAGTATCAAAGGTGGGTCAGATATGATAGTCGGATGCTTCTATAGACCACCTGCATCAGCAACCGTAGTAGTTGAGCGCCTCAGAGAGAACCTGCAGAACGTCGTGAAGAAGTTTCGTGATCATACTATTGTAATAGGGGGAGACTTCAATCTACCAGGTATAGAATGGGATAGTCACACAATCAGAACTGGAGCCAGGGACAGAGACTCTTGTGACATTATCCTGACTGCCTTGTCCGAGAATTACTTCGAGCAGATAGTTAGAGAACCAACTCGTGAAGCTAACGTTTTAGACCTCATAGCAACAAATAGACCGGAACTTTTCGACTCCGTGAATGTAGAAGAGGGTATCAGTGATCATAAGTCAGTGGTTGCATCAATGACTACAAGTGTAATAAGAAATGCCAAGAAAGGAAGGAAAATATATTTGCTTAACAAGAGTGATAGGGCACAAATCGCAGAATATCTGAGTGACCACCATCAAACGTTCATTTCTGAGGAAGAGGATGTGGAACAAAAATGGAAAAAATTCAGAAACATCGTCCAGTACGCCTTAGATAAGTTCGTACCGACTAAGGTCCAAAGCGAGGGGAAAGATCCACCGTGGTATAACAATCATGTACGAAAGGTACTACGGAAACAAAGAAAGCTTCATCATAGGTTTAAGAGTAGTCGAATCATAGCTGATAAGGAAAAGCTGAACGAAGCGAAAAAGAGCGTAAAGAGAGCAATGAGAGAAGCATTCAACGAATTCGGACATAAAACATTGGCAAACAATCTAAACAAGAACCCTAAAAAGTTTTGGTCATATGTAAAATCGGTAAGCGGATCTAAATCCCCTATTCAGTCACTCGTTGACCACGATGGCACCGAAACAGAGGACGACCGAAGAAAGGCAGAAATACTGAATTCAGTGTTCCGAAACTGTTTCACTGCGGAAAATCGTAACACGGTCCCTGACTTCAGCCGTCGCACGGACGCCAAAATGGAAAATATTGAAATAAACGATATCGGAATTGAAAAACAACTGCTATCACTTAGTAGCGGAAAAGCATCCGGACCAGACGAGATACCCTTAAGATTCTACAGTGATTATGCTAAAGAACTTGCCCCCTTTCTATCAGCAATTTATCGTAGATCGCTGGAAGAACGTAAAGTACCTAGCGACTGGAAGAAAGCGCAGGGCGTTCCCATTTTCAAGAAGGGTCATAAATCAGATGCGAATAATTATAGGCCTATTTCGCTTACGTCAATCTGTTGTAGAATAATGGAACATGTTTTGTGTTCTCGTATTATGACGTTCTTAGATAATACAAATCTCCTTCATCATAACCAACATGGATTCCGCAAACAGAGATCATGTGAAACTCAGCTCGCCCTATTTGCCCAAGAAATTCACAGTGCCGTAGACACTGGCGAGCAGATTGATGCCATATTCCTGGACTTCAGGAAGGCATTTGATACGGTTCCGCACTTACGTTTAGTGAAAAAAATACGAGCTTACGGAATATCGGACCAGGTTTGTGATTGGATTCAGGATTTCCTAGAAGAAAGAACACAACATGTCATTCTTAACGGTTCAAAATCTGCAGATGTAGAGGTAATTTCCGGAGTACCGCAGGAAAGCGTGATAGGACCTTTATTGTTTACAATATACATAAATGACTTAGTTGACAACATCGGTAGCTCCGTGAGGCTATTTGCAGATGACACGGTTGTCTACAAGAAAGTAGCAACATCAGAAGACTCGTACGTACTCCAGGAGGACCTGCAGAGGATTAATGCATGGTGCGACAGCTGGCAGCTTTCCCTAAACGTAGATAAATGTAATATAATGCGCATACATAGGGGCAGAAATCCATTCCAGTACGATTATGCCATAGGTGGTAAATCATTGGAAGCGGTAACGACCGTAAAATACTTAGGAGTTACTATCCGGAGCGATCTGAAGTGGAATGATCACATAAAACAAATAGTGGGAAAAGCAGGCGCCAGGTTGAGATTCATAGGAAGAATTCTAGGAAAATGTGACTCATCGACGAAAGAAGTAGCTGACAAAACGCTTGTTCGTCCGATTCTTGAGTATTGCTCATCAGTATGGGACCCTTACCAGGTTGGATTAATAGAAGAGATAGACATGATCCAGCGAAAAGCAGCGCGATTCGTCATGGGGACATTTAGTCAGCGCGAGAGCGTTACGGAGATGCTGAACAAGCTCCAGTGGCGGACACTTCAAGAAAGGCGTTACGCAATACGGAGAGATTTATTATCGAAATTACGAGAGAGCACATTCCGGGAAGAGATGGGCAACATATTACTACCGCCCACATATATCTCGCGTAATGATCACAACGAAAAGATCCGAGAAATTAGAGCAAATACGGAGACTTACAAGCAGTCGTTCTTCCCACGCACAATTCGTGAATGGAACAGGGAAGGGGGGATCAGATAGTGGTACAATAAGTACCCTCCGCCACACACCGTAAGGTGGCTCGCGGAGTATAGATGTAGATGTAGATGTAGATGTATTGTTCATCAATTTGAAAAATTCCCATTCTTCATCATTTTTAACTTCGTGCCTTAGTTTTCTGTTGTTTTTTTTTCAATTTATGGTTCCATGCGTGCCGCTTGTGTATACTTTAATCCTTTATATGTATTAGTTAATTCAACACCTTGACTTATATATTCTTTAAGCAATCTGTAATCAACTACATAGTTGTTTTATCGTTGAGAGTGTCCATGAGCCTTTAGTTGTTATCTGATGGTTCTGATCCCAACTTTCTGGAAAAAATATATGGGACTCAACATCTGAGGTCATCAGTCCCCTAGAACTTAGAACAACTTAAACCTAACTAACCTATGGACATCACACACATACATGCCCAAGGCAGGATTCGAACCTTCGACCGTAGCGATCATGTGGTTCCAGACTGAAGTGCCTAGAACTGCTCGGCCACAAAGCCGACTGCTCTAACCAAATACATTTTAAATTCGTATCCTTTTTTAAATTTGTATCCTTACATAAATTCAACAGTTCATTTGTATATCAAATTATTGATTTTGTATTTACTAGCAAATCTGAGAAGTGCCTATTTATTCATCCATGTCTTTGATAAGTATTTTTACATTCGTCTATTTCTATTAAATACACTTCATCTAAAAAGACAAAGTTCTTATCAGAATATGTATTTGCAGCAGTATGAAAAATTGAGTTCTTTCTCATTCCAATAGTAGTTAAAGATGTTGGATAACCATTTTTTGATCTGAAGTATGTATTACCATTAAATAAACTCTGTTATTAACGAACAAATGAACATCTCCAGATGGTCTTTGATATGTTGCACTTATAGTGTGAAAATTATTTGGAAGAAATGTTCACCAATCATTTATGAACTGTGATTTCACTTTAACATCGGTATTTTCTAAATCAATTATCCAAACCACTTTTTTCATAACAAATTTAGACTAATTGATCTACAATTAAAAAGTTTTACAACTTATTTTTCCATTCACGTAATTCTGGTAGATTTTCGTCTGTATCAACTTTTGGACTTAGTTGACACTTTGGTATATTCTGAGTAACTGGTTTTCCATTTAAACTTTGTATTGCAAGAATGTCATCTTTACATAACTCGGTATTTGAACTGTTGCAAAATGGAAAGATTATTGATTCTTCTGTATGTGAATGTATTAGTCCTAACACATGCCCAATGTCCTTTTAATTGTTTTCTTATCCCATTCTGAAATATGTGATATAGGCCTTGCAACATGCACTTCTACACCAAATCTAGGTCTACTTATTAAATCTAGAGATTCTGTATTGATTTCTTTGGCTTTTTAATTATATTTCTGCTGAAACCAAAACTTCTTTTAATTTAAAACTCTGTTCTGACAGTTCCTCAATGGTCCCAATTTCTGTATGCACATATCCATAGTCCTCTAAATATTTTATAACATTTTCCTTGTCAGTGTTTCCTTCAGTTATGTTCAGTAATAATAATGTCACAATGAATATTCTCATTTATATAGATTGAAAATGAAATAATATGTTAATCTGAATCCTAATTGTTTGTTACAAATGCAAACAGTTATGAAAATGTATCACTGTGAATACCTCTTGGAAAGTAACACATTTATTAAATAACAACATATTTTCTGTTAATCCAACTATTATGTGATTTATCCATTTAACTGTGGTTTAAACTTTATCTTTTTATTCTTTGTTTTAAATTTTTTACTATGTTCGTTTTTGATACTTAGATATTCTTCTCCAATTTCACTCTTTTTTCTGGTAATTTTTGATACTTTGGACTCTAATAGCAGTAATCTAGAGTTCATGTATAAAATCCTCTTATAATTCTTGATGTTTAGAGATAATTTCCCATCTACTTTTTCTTGGAATTTGCTGATAAAAGCTTCAGATAGTTTTTGACACTTTGGTATTGTACTCCAATGAACTTTGTCTTGAAATTCCCAGATAAAATCCATGGATAACTCCTGATACTGTGAAATCTCATTCTCAACTTTATCTTGAAACTCTTGAATAAAATCTTCATACAATATTTCATTGTCTTAAATTGATGTCCAATCAAGTTTATTCTGGTACTCTATTATTAAACTTTCTGATAAAAAAATTCCTTTATAATATGGTATACATTTCCAGTTACATTTTCTTCTAATGTAATCAACAACTCTGTCTCTTAACTTTTTCATCTAAGTACAAAGTATGAACATCTTCAAATTCCAAATAATCATATTGTTTATCCTGTTTAACATGGTTCTTCATTTATTAAATAAAGAATTTTAGATGACAACAGACTTTTTGTTAATCCAACTTTTATGGAACTATCAAAACCAATCCATTTAATGTATGCTTTGTCTCCTTTTGTATGTATCACTTTTTCAAGTAAATATATATCTGGGAATTTTGTTTTTATCATGTCATGTTCATAGAATGTACCAATTATTTTTTCACCAGTACAGTCCTTAAGTCGATAATATTGTAGGTTAACCTTTAATACTTTGTCAACAGTAAATATCTCAGTAGAGCTTATGCTGTATATCCTATTACAAACATGTTTTTAACTTTACTATTATGAACTTTATAATGAACATTATGTTTGTTTTGTTGGGAATTCAACTGCTTTAGATATACATTGTGATATACAGCTTCTTGATTTTTTTAAGTTAACACCACTAGGATTCATTTTTATTGATGTATGAAAAGTATTGGTATAATCATTTTCTAATTTTGATATTATATCTATCCATTTATAATTTCTTTGTATAGCAAACTGTTTCACATTTTTTTCTTTCAGTGTCATGTTAAAACGTTCAGCAACTGATGCCTTAGTATTTGTAGGCATTGAATATGGTTGATATTATATTCTTTCATGATATTTTCATAATATTTGTTGTAGAATGCTATACCTTTATCTGTTTGCAAATTATTAGGGATATATCCAGTTACCTTTCTGTAGTTATTGAATTTTATTTGCCAGATTTACTTACAGAAGTTTCAACATCCTTAAATGATACATTACTACTTACATTTTGACCCAACACTATGATTCTATTTAGTGTAAATTTATGCTTAAAAGTATACATCTTTTTTTCAACTCCTGTAAGAAAATTGAATTCAAGAATTTTTTTATCATATGCCATGTTTTGAAGTTTGTCTATCAGTGAAATATGAGGTGTCAAATCTGCTTTTGCAAAATAATCTGACAAAACTTTA
The DNA here is from genome assembly GCF_021461385.2 of Schistocerca piceifrons. Lineage (NCBI taxonomy): Eukaryota > Metazoa > Arthropoda > Insecta > Orthoptera > Acrididae > Schistocerca > Schistocerca piceifrons. The sequence continues at coordinate 649,951,001 of NC_060141.1, read as the reverse complement.
TCGATATCTTTCTTAGAATAACAGTTTTGAACCATAGTTAACACATTTATATAATTTTATTAGGATCTAAAAGCCTTGTTTCCAGCTATCTCTTAGTAACTTCATCCATATCATCAAGCGAATCATTTATATTAACTAATCTTGCACCAAAGAAATTGATCTAAGATCTGATTTCTTCATAAGATCAGAAAAGTACTTTTTAAATATGTTAAAATTCTTCTCTACAGTTTAAATTTTATCTAACTCATCTGTCCTTACTGTGAACATTATATCTGTATTATCAGCTGGGTTATTGATAAAAAGTCCATTTATGACGTATAAAATTCCACTAAACTTGTGACCATAAGAAAATAGCTTCAATACAAACAGACATAAATGTCCACAAACGTACTCATCAAACTTTTGAATCTGCTCATTATTATAATGCAATTACTTGAACTAAGATATTTAGCTAACTCTTCAGGAATATTTCCTCCAAATGAATCAAATACAAATTTTTCATTGTTTTCTTTAAAGTAACAAATCCTGTGTATCCCCACATGATCTGAGGTATCTAAATATAAAATTCCTGATTCAGTATCCTTGGATTTAAGAGCTAATTTATCAATCATAAACACACTCCTGAAATATTTAATTTTGATATTTTTACTAACTTTTCTATGTCAAAATTACTTAGAGGATGAGATTACTCTTTTATCATTTCTCTAAAAAAGACCTTCACCAGTTTTATTCTTTAGTACTTCAGTTATTTTGTCCATACTGTATTTTACTAGAAGGGAACTCAGAATTGTAGGCTCTTTTTGAAGCATGTTTCATTTTTAAAATATGTCGTTTTTGTTCAGATGATTCAGCATCTTGTTTCTGATTTTTATGAACAGTACTTAAAATTGTTGCTGTACCATCTGCCATAGATTCTAAAGCTCCTAATGCAGGAAGTATAGTTGGAAGAACAGTTCCTTCATCCTTTGTCAATCCAAAACCATTCTTTTCTTTTTTGATTAGATAATGACAGAACTTTCTTACAAGTATTGTTAAAGTTAGAGGAAAAATAACACCTTTCTGTAAATTTTAGCATCTTTCTGTTTCTTTTGAGTGTCTGTTAAAATGAATCAAGAAAACTATATTCTTTTAAGTCTGTATTTGGAATTTTAAATAAAATAGATTTAGCCTCACATTTGCCATGAGGGCAAACACTATAATTAATACCGAATGTTGTCATTTACAAACAATAAATTTTTTAACAATATCCCTTTTCATCAACAGTGCCCATTCCTAATTTCTGTTTGCATACTTTATTCCCCTTACTGTTGTAACTGTAACTGCAATAGGACAGTGAAGTAGACCTGAAATACCAGATACACAAACACAGAAAAGCATTAAAAAGTAACAGCTGTCATTTGCTGAACACCTTATGAACAAGAAATATAGCCCAACAGACACCAATACTGATTTGAAAATCCTCAAATGCAGCAACAGCCCCCCCTCCCAAAAAAAATTAATAATTGAAGAAAATTATCAAATACAAAAAGTTGAAAGAAAACAAGTAATAAATGATTGCACAGGTCTCTGCAATGGAACTTTTTCTCTGCCCTCAAAGAATTATCAGATAACACCAACCTATAGAACCCCTCTCCACACACACACACACACACACACACACACACACACACACACACACACACATATCTGAGACATTCAAAACAACTGCCAATAACATCTTCAACTGTTCCACTGTCCGCCATCTTCTTTTCACACCTTCAACTGTTCTACTGTCCGCCATCTTGCGCCATCTTCTTTTTATAACTGGTGAACAGAGACAGTGACAACTCAATACACAGCCCATGACAGTGAAGAAGATGAAGAAAAAAGGAAACATAAGTGAAACATAGTGTAATTGAAACACACACAAACAAACACACATGACCTTTCACATAAAATTAATTAATTTGAGGCATAATCATAACAGTTTAGAAATCATAGTTTTTGTGTAAATATTTTGGCTATAAGGTTGCAGATGACAAACTGTAAAGAAAATAAAGACACTGTGAAAACGTAGTACAGCAGGAAAACCACACCATGTGGAAAGAAGGTTTGAATACATAGTTTTATATGCTCTTCAGAAATCTGTAATTACGATTTAAAAACTAATATTTAGATATATAGAAACAGTAAAGAACATTCCTTATGTTTAACAGCCATAAAATAAAAAACCCACTAATGATGCTGCAACTGCAGTGATACATGTTTGGGGACAAAAACCGAAATTGTCTTTTGTTACAGGCACACCCCATCCAAAAACATATGTAAAATTCTGTGGTCATTTGAGATCAAATTCGTCTTGTGTAGTCATTCCTAAATCAAAATCCTAGAAAGAAAAGCCTTGAATGATCATTAGAAAATCCAAAGAATAGAAATTAACAAGCTATTCAAGGACCACAAAGTACCTTATCTGGGTACTGTCCAAGACCAAATGCCAAGTAGTATTTCCATGAAATTATCGCATCCCTTTCTCTGACTGCCCTGCTATCCTTTTAAATTATTCATTGCATGTTAAAGTATTAATCAGTAACTTTAGCTGCCAACTATTACATTCATTCGGCAGCAGATTGTTATATTTCTATCTGTGGGTTTACTTTTCCACTGAAATTGTATGGAGCTACCACGTCAGAGAAGAGTGCGCCTGTCATAAAGAAACGTGGCTATGATCTTCCCAGGGTAGCTCAAATAATTTTTGAAAGAGCATTAAAAATTGTAACACAGCCCAATAGGCTGCCTCACTATCGCAGTGAGTAAGCAAGGTATTACAAGAGACATGTACAGTTATTGCAACCTTTTTTTTGTTTTTGTAATTCCCCCATGAGAAGAGTATACTGGGGTACTCTTACATGTGTCGCCTGAATATCGTGATGATACCTAGGTAAACTAAAACGAAACTGTTATAAACGATGTACATCTCTGATGGGCTCTATAAAGCAGATCGCTCACTGTGCACGACTGCAGAGCCAATGATACTGCTTCTGGCCTGAGATTGTAGTGTTGGAGTAAGAGAGTGCTTGGCACATCGCAGTGGGTAGCTGTCTGTGGGTGAAAGAGGACAGAGTAGACAGTTTTCGTGGTGTGTTCTGTAAAGACACCAATTGTTAGATTATAATGTAGGAATTACGAGAATATGTATTAATGGAAATATAAATGTGGAAGCAGAAGTCTTCTCCCAAGTAAGGTAAAGAAGTTCAGTTTTTATGACTTTCGTTTCGCCAGTGCGTAAGTGTATATGAGTTGGTTGATAATTCACAGTTGTTGCCCCAGAATGTATTTAAACAGATTTTACGTAAAGGCTAGATAGATATTTCCCTTTTGAAATGTTCCTAAGATTAGTTAATACAGGAACATGTAATTTGATGATTTGTCTTCATGTTTTTTTTAGTGACTTCAGATAATACTTGCTGAATAAATCTCTTTTTTTGTGACTCAGTTAGTAAATAGGATGTAATTTTTCTGAGTAATGTAATTTCAGTTTTCAGATGTTTTGGAAAGCCAAACTTAACTTTGAATACAATTTCGCTATTGAAAAGGCCAGTGTTAGTAATTCGCCAAATTCTGTACCACCTCCCTGTCCAGTTCATATGTTTTTCAAAGACTTTGAAGTTTTCTTATATGTTCTCATTTATCAGCCAAAAGAATTTCATGTACATTTTAAAGTATTACAGCCAGCATTGCACATCGCCGAGGCTGTATCTAGTATATTTTATTCTTTTTCATGAGAGAGCAGAATATAATGCAACCCACTGTTTCTGCTTCAGATGTAAGACAATTTAATTTATTTGTTATGTGTACAGGGACCAGAGTTACCAGTTTTGAACATGGCCAGAAGATTCAGCGCCTAAGGAGCAGAATTTATTTTGCAGTGACTGTATTTTTTTATTGGTGCTGGGAGTTACATTGCCCAATCAGTTCATATAAGGTTTTTGCTAACAATAACACAGAGTAAGCACACTACTTTCAGTTACAACACGCTACTCGATAACTCCAGTTTTATATTAATTCCCAGTTGAGGCATTCATCTCGTATTATAAGGGAAATTTTTTTATAGAAAGTTAGACCCATTACGGATACCTACCTTTAGCCAGGGTAGCTATGTGATGAGGCTGTCACCTTTAGGTGCCCCAGCACACTTGTTTTTCTTTTGGGGTTCGCTCCCTCCGATTTTTGCCTTCGTTGTGGCTATGGATCCATCTCTGCAGACTCTGTAGGGTGTGCTGCCCTGTTTCTCATCGGGGTTGTCTCCTCTAGTAGGGTTGGCTTCTCTATGCCTGAGCCCTGTCTCCACGCCCCCCTTCCCTCCCCTTCCCCGTCTAGGTTGTGGATTGCTCTCCATCTGACTCCTACCAAAGAGACTCGTCTGGCTAGGGTGCCTCTGCCAGGAGCTGAAGCAGTCGCCAGCATAGCTATCCTCTGAGTCTCAGCAGACTGCACGAACCTCTTTGACCCGGTAAGACGGCTGTTGTCGGGGAGTGTCTGAACAGTCTGAGAGCAAAAGTGGTCTCGAGCGAATAGACACTTGACGAGCGCGTAACACAACCGCGTTATGTTAGCTGGAGAAAGCGACAGCACTTAGTTTGCGCCTAGCGGCGTACGAGCCATCTGCGAGAGGCTCTCGAGCCAATGGACCGGAAAGCGTGTACGCAGCTTTCGGAACAACAGCGTAGGTACTCCGATTGTGGGGAGGCCTTCATTTAGAATACTAATAAGAAGGCCGTAATACTCAATAAACACAACATACTGAACATTTCAGGAATTATTTCAGACAGACCAAACAACCTGTAAATAGTAATTTGACGCAATACATTTTTTTCTGTTTATTTATTCCAAAACTAGTTTCAGTAACAATATGACCGTCATCAGTGGATTCTTTAATTCTAAAACATCCAAAAAAGAGCTTACTTACAAACACTGTAAAACATTATCAGATGTGTACTGTCTGATTCCGACATATTGTGTTCCGTGAGCGGTTTCACGATGCCTTATTTACTTTCTCTCAGAACATGGTTTTCGCGTTTGTTGTTGCTGTTAGCAACGTATTTTCGGTTTCCTTGTTGCCGGTTTCCTCGGGGCACAGCATGTCATCTGGAGCTGTATGAGTGGCTGTTAGTAAAAAAAATATGAAAAGTGTACTTCTGTATGTCAGCGATAGTGTTGTGAATACAGTTTTAGTGTGTAGTACGTTGCTATGAATTTTTTTCATATACTCACGTACGTTGGACGGCTTTCAGCTGCCTTTAAACACAGGAAAAACGTAACTTTCGCACCTTGTACGTAATCCAAAACGTTACGTCCTCTTGCTCCTCACGTGCGACGCGAGAATGTAACGCATACTGCGAGAAAGTTTTGAAAACTCTAGCGGTAGTTTTGACGAGTCCTGTTCCTTATTTATGTCTGTATGTGTGATGGGATAGTAGTTTATTTGTGTGTGTGTGTGGGGGGGGGGGGGGGGGGGTGTTCCCGTTTAGTATCCTGTGTCAGTTCTCTTAGAGTGGTAAAGAGTGTGTTGTTGCAAAGTGTTGTGTTTCTGCTTATTATCTTCTTCCCTTACACTACAGCCTTTTGTACGTAAATATTTTCCTCTATTGTTAGTTTTTGGTATTAAAAAGTATTTTGCATCAAGACGGAACCACAATCCCATAGTGTTGTTTTTTGTGCAAACACGGACCAATGGAAGAGTTTCAAGATAAAATGATTCTAAATAGTAAACAGTAAGGATTTCGTGTCGGACAGTGAGTGGATAACCTTTGGTATGAAGGATAATGGCAACCTATGCACGTGGAATTACAGTTAGTAAAAGCTTGTAAAAATTATTAAAATTACTCTGGGTGTTACACCGTGCCATCGAATAAACCAAATACTTTAAAATATATGAACAATAAAACCGACATTTCGAGCATATTGCAACCGCCACTTCATGGCAGGTATTGCAATACAGTGAAAAAGTCGGTTTTAGTATTTATATGTTTTAAAGTACAAAATGACGTGATACAACATCCAGATGAATTTTAATCATTTTAACAACAGACACAGAAGCCTATGTATTTATATCCAAAAAGTGAAATAACCCACACGAGATTTATTCATGACATATTTCCCAGCCATTTCCACGAATATACGTACGAAATAATCCTTACTGTGACTAATTGGAGATTATAGATCATATTTTTCTTCACACTAAATATTCAAGCAATAAAACGATTTTCAGGTTCGTGTTTAGGCTTAATGCAAACCAGAAAATGGATTTTCTACAACACCGTATCAAAAATCATTTACCGTTAATACTGTCATTCTCAGTCATCGGAATGATGCCATAATTTTAAAAGTTATCGTCAGGTTTTTGAATAATGTAACCTGAACTTGTAAATGCCAGTAAAATTTAAAAAAAGAAAAAGATTAAGAGAATAATAAATAGAAGAGGCGTGGCGGTATTGGGTTCGTGATCTCCCTGATCACAAGACTTTGAATGCGTGTTTGAATTGCAAATAACACGACCCAGAAGTGTAAAAGGGTGACTTATTCACTGCGATTCATGCATCAGATAGGGACGCAAAGTACAGTAATACCTACCATGCTACTCGTGAAAAGTGGACGCTGTGCCAGTGCTATCCCTTCTTCTTATGCTATTCTTCATAACAACATACTCAAGGAAGTGTGTTCCAAATCACTATTGTTCTCTTCACTAAACTTAACATTTCAATAAAAATCTTACTGTGTGGACAGAGTGTAGCCTTAGAAAGATGAAACATCGACCGACTACGACACAGGATGCAACTAAACACAAAATGGAGGGGTATAACATCTTGTGTTCCACAGGTATTGGCACTTTGTCCGCTCTTGTTTTTAACGCGCATTAATGACCTTAAAGCAATGAGAATCTACCTCGCAGGAAAGTAGTCCTACGAAACTGTGTGGCAGTGTGACGCTGTTGTTACCGTGTACCGTCTAAATATGGGACAAATCTCACTTTGCATTTGAGAAATTGTTAGTAGGACAGCTAACTTTTCGAAAGTCTTGATAGTATTCAGTAGTGCTATGAAGTTAAACTCTGCCATGTAAGCGCTTATTACATCAGTAGTAAGTGTAAAAGGTACGTAATGTAAATACGCATTTATTTTCCATTTCTAAACAAAGAGAAGCAATCGTTTGGATGCAAAGTACGGTCGTGTTGCCAGCTGTAGTGAGCGTTATGAGTGAACAACCAAGATTTTCGATTGGCGTGACCACTCGTCGATCTTTGGCTAGTGAATTACTTGTGTGTGCAGTCTATAGATGACTGTTCCCACAGCAGAGAGAATCAGCACGGACCCATAGCTCTCTGACACCTGATGCAATTGGTCGCCAGAAATGGCCATTTGACAAAAGTAACAGAACATTACTCCGAAATCCAAAGTGAGCAAATGTTCCGCAAACGTCAGTGAAAGGAGTGGGAACAAATCAAGGATTAGGTAAATCATAAGAATAAACGCAATGGCAACGGCACAGAAAAATCAGTAAGTTAGTAAACTGCAGAAACCCACTGCACATATTTGGAATCCACTCAATTTTGGACCCTAAAATTTTAATAAACTAGAGGAGATTGCTCAGGTCTAACGATATCCTGCACTATATTTAGCAAATTGTACCTTCTAGATACTACTGTAGCGTGAAAACCCCAAACCACCTGTTCTTTCGAACACATAAGGCAATCTTCCGTCGTCTACATATTACCTCTTAACTTCAGTCGCATTGGAAGTCTATACCGTTTGTTTCGTGCTTTTTTTTCAGTTAGTGCACTAATTCAATGTTATTTGATACTAGTATTAGGTCAAATTTTAAATTTAATTTCCTGTTTCGTAACGTGAGGCCATCGGAAAAAGAGCTTTTTACGTAACACATCTAAGTTATAACAAGCAGCTATAGTCATTTGTGACAAGGGAATTGTGACAATCCGTGAACAATTATATCATTCTCGCCACAACGAAATTTCTGAACATTAGAATCGAACGTTAAACTGTTTCTTCTTAAATAAAGAGCCATTCTCATTGCTGACTCCTTACATGATTCGTTAAATTGTTCTTGGGCTATGAAAAATGTATGAATATATGCAGAGTTAGCAAAGGTCACGGCTAAAACCCAGCCTTTATTAAGGTCGTGACCCCCATCAGTAATCGTTAGAGTTGAAATGCCAAAACAGACATCCGCTTGCGTAAGCATATCGGGTATAAGAGTATCATATACTGCAGTGACACAGCGAAATCGAATTTCAAGCGTAACTGTCACATTACAATTTGTTTATTATAAGATCTCCGTTTGCAAATCACTGATGTAACACAAATACATGACGACATTTTTTCTGCAGCTGATAGTCTGTATCTGTACTTGTAAAAGAATAAACGTTGGCACCATGCGCTGCTGTTACCCCGACAGAGTCAATAATCACTGCCACCATGGAAAAATTTTGAACGAACACATGTTAATTTCCGATAGTAACTACAAACCTAAAAAACAGTGTAGATTTCTGTGGGCAGCAAGGAAAAATGGTACTAGGCTTAAATATTTCATTTATTTCCTAATGTAAATAGAAATGGCTTCAGCATACTACTATAACAAATTACGTGAGAGGATAGGGGTCTGCTACTTCGAATAAAAAATAATATTTCCTCGCATACGATCCTGAAATTTCACTGAAGCCTAGTAACACCCCAGCCGCACCCAGTTTTTCGCTTTTGAGCCTGTAGCTTATGAACACTCGCTGTCTCCAAGGTTTCATTGCCATTCATTGCCAATGATACCGCCAAGCTGAAGGTGATATTAAATCAGTTACCATCATATACCAAGGTACGTCGCATAACATCACCGGTGAGTGTCAAAAAGCCCTTGTATCCTCTCTGAGGCAAGCTGGTCTACATCTGCTGTAACTGGTCTTTGACTTACTACCAAAGTACGACTATCAATATGTGTACAGGCCTGATGTCAGTCTCCATAATAATGAGACTTGTCATAAACTTAAACCTCTTACCATCAGTAAATTTTCTGTAATCACGGTTTCTCTGTGGAGTTCAGAGTCGATTGGCCAATGTGCTCTTTCACAGTTTTCAATATGATCTCAGTGTGTAACTGTGCTATCACTTTATGAGAAATATGTATTGTGCCCCCACCGAGATCTGTTGCACACTAATTGTAGATTTCTAGTGACGTTCTTGTAGGCCTACACTAAGATAAGCTCAAAACCCTTTACAAAGACATGGTAGCTGTTTAGACCGAGTGTTGCCATCTCCCCGACACGCTCATTTTGATTTCCGAACGCTGCTAAATGAGCAATGTTCATAGACTGAATTATTATGGACAAGTGTCGACAGGGGTTTTATTTTTAAAATATCTTAGACAGCGTAATGGAAACCAGTCCTTAATATTGTTAATAGTAGCGTGTAAAACTAAAATAGGTTATGTTAATCGTTCAGATTGTGTTTTTTGTTACTATTAAAATGACTGTTTCGTTTCAAGTGAATGACTATCAGATGCGATTCCATCCATTACAAGAGCAGTCCAGCCAACTTAACAGCACAAAGTTGCATGCTACCTGACGCCATTTTGGTGTATGACCCAGCAAGTGAACTGTCCTGCATAATATTTGGACTCCCGTCACTCCATTACCAAACATTTCCAGAAAAGAACTGAAAAGAAAACTGGAAGCACAATTCACCAAGGCAGCCGTCTACTGCATCTCTGTACAGCCACTTTAAAAAATTCCTTCTCCCAGAAAATTATTCTTTAATATCTTGTTGAAACACTACTTTCATGTGACATAAAACTGATGAGTTTAATTTGCTTTTATAGCTGATGCAGCAGATACACTTTTATTTCAGTGACGATAGGGAGATATCTTTTGGAACTAGTAGTGTACTAATCATCAAGCTGGTATTAGAACTTATTTCCTTTCGTTTATCATTAATGGCGCTGTTCTCTGCGATTTCTTCCTTAATTTTGAAATAGCTGACATTTTAGAAACTGTGGGGTGTGGAAATTTGTGTGCATGTCAGCGAATGCATTTGGTGTAAGTGATTTTCTTTCCTTCACACTCCATCAAATAAATTAATTTTAACAGGGAATAGTTATCTTTCTAATCACCGTTTTGCTACCCCTACAGTAACAGTGCGTCAAACTTACAGGTCTCACATAAATATGTGTACCATCCCGTATTCCGTGACAGTCGTTCAGACAAAAAAACTACACTAGCCGAGAAACAGCACCCTCGGCGATCGAAGCTGCCAGGTATCAACATAAAACAAACGCACTGTTTTAATACTGTTAACGGTAGAGAGAAATAGTAACTACTAAGATAAATTTAAAAATAACAGATTGGAAATTATGATTAACTTTAGTATTAGTTTGTCCTAAATGTACAAACTTTTTTTAAGTCAGCTTTTCTTCACACTGGGGCTGGAAACCCCTGGGAGTGACAGCTTCACGTATAAATATTAACATATCTCCCTTAAGCTTGGTTTACTTCAAGTTCCGACGAAATATAACTACGCTAGTGTTTGGTTCTTTCTCACGCCAGCAAATATTGACTTTACCTCGTAATACTTGAAGTAGGAAACGCTTCTTGTACGCCCTTGCCGTCGTTTCGAAGCTTTTGTTTGATTTGACAATTCTGCGAGCATGGCACACATAACGAACGTTGGAGAAGTGAAACGAGAACAGCTGTGGGCTAGCAGACGAAGAACCTACAGTGAAGTGTCTTATTTTTTATTTATTTGTCCTGTATAAACAGAGGGAAACCACATACAGCACCTGAAGACTGAACAACCTAGCAGAAATATTTTGTTAGCTGCTTGGACGCGGAAACACAGATAATACTTGCTGCCTATAGTTGATAAAGAAGTCACACCAGAAGATCTGTTGGAATGTTTTACTATTTGAAAGACAACAGCTAAAACGTCTTTGTTTCATCACAGCTTTCGTTGACTTGGCATTACTTTTTTATTCATAAAAACTTCTGGTATGTGTGAGAAGACTAGTAAAATTAAGACAAACGCAGTAATCATTAAATAATTAAAGTTACACTATTGAAATAAAGGCTGTTGTAATTAGTACGTAAAAACATGGCGAGCAGACATTCACAGTTGTCACAACGTTCTGAAGTTGACTACAAGAAGGTAGAATTCAAATTTCTTCTTCTCCTATGACTGCTGAAATAAGTATTTCTTGCGGTAAGTAAACTTCCATTGTTATGATAATCTGTATTTATTTACTGAGCGCACGACTTGGAAAGTTTTATTCTACAAGTACTCATATTTCAGTTGCTTCAAGACAAGATAAAATAATATGAATCATTACAAGCAGACCGTTTATGTTTGATAAGTAATAATGTAATATGGAGAACCAGCGGATCCAAAAGAAGTTTAGTTATCCATTTCCCATCACAGTTGGATATCCAAAAACTCCATCTACTTTACTGCTGCAAGTGTTGCGTTTACGAAGTCTTTTTTAGGTACCCATGAATTTTCTTTTCGGGTAATCCTGAAAAAACGTGCTTCAGTGTTTTTTCCGGTCTTCCCCAGTCGCATTGGTCATCATCAGTAATTCCTCAGTTGTGTAGCGATGCTTTGGTCACAGCATGGCCAGTTCTGATACGTTTGAGGGAGCTCCATGCACGTATTATTCGTATGACCACCTGACTACTAAATCTCGGTTACTTGTTGGACACATTCTCACATTTAGGCACAAAAAATCTATATAGGCCTACACGGAGAGAAAAATTTTCGATATTTAGAGTGGAAGACAAATTAGAAATTATGATTAAAATATTGGAATTATGGAAACGATGATAGTCCTATGTCAACTTTGGACTATTCGACCGTTTCTGGAATTTTTTGTATCCATGAAACAAATAAGAAGAATTTTTCTTATCTTATCTTCGCGATACTTATGCGATATGCATGTTGTTGGCAGTAGGATCGTTCGGCAGTCTGTCTCAAAAGCAGTGTCTCTAAACTTTCTCAGCTGTCTTTCACGAAAAGGATATCTTCCTCCCCCTAGGAATTCCCATTTCTTACGGAGCATTTCCTTAACACTCGCACGTTGATCGAACTTAACGGTAACAAATTTAACAACACCTGTCTGAAATGCTTCGATCTATTCTTTTGACGCGACCTGGGAGGGAGGGAATCCAAATACTCGATCAGTACTCAAGAATGTATGATGCAAGTGTTCCGTATGTGCTGTCTTTTGTATATGAACTACACGTTTCCAGACTCCTTCCTATAAAACGAGGCCCACCATTCACCTCCCAACAACACACCAAATACAAATTCTATCCAACTCTTCTTGCGTCCTTCTATAGTCATTGGACAAAAGCAACAGTCTCGTGAACATTACAAGTTACGCTGGATCATATAACATCATCACCTTTTTTTTAAAAAAACGTCTGGTTACAGGCAAAGCCCATTCTACCAGAAACAATTGTATAGGGTATAATAAAAACGGAACATATTTGTCGGAGCTCAGTACAAAATATAAAAAACATATGTATAACATACTGTATGGATTTTGCCTCAAAACACTATAAAAAAATGACGGTATCATGACCCATCTATTTTTAAACTTTCAGTAAGGCTAGTAATCGACATCTTCTTTAGATATGCTAAGCAAACAGCTACCAATAATTAATTTGATAAGTCTTTTTCATTAATATATTTTATTGTTTCTTGATATTCACGCTTTCGGGCGTTATCAGATAGCAGGACAGTATTTACATCACGAAATATTGACTAGCTATTGAGTGCTTTGAATGTCATAGTGCTAGCGAATGTGTTCTCGTTGCTTTGAAAGTTAACTCTCATCTTTGTGCATTTGCCAAATACCATACATTCAGTTTATTACGTGTCTATTATTCTCGAGCATCTTTTGCTGTTATCTCTGAGCCCACTGATCGACATTCGCAGCGTTAACTGGTATTGTAGTTTCTCTGCCGAAGTTCTTTGGAGGATGGGCGTCGAAAGCCATTGAAAGGATAGGGTGTTCAGACGTTAGGACTGATTTTGCAAGTTTCGAAGAAGGCTAAAGCTAGTGTCATCTTCCCATTCTTAGGTTGTGGTAGAGAAAAGGTATACCTTCGCACGGTGTGAAATGGTGTATTGTTGAAGTGTTTGCTGTATAGAGAAAGAGAAAAACAAAGAACCATATATGAGAACAGCAGTCGGTTTGTATTTGTTTAGTGGTTCAGTGAAAAACACTGCTCAAAAGAATTAGGGAAACGTGGCTTTTGTTGTCTGACATATTCCACCGAGGAACAAATGTTCAAATGGCTCTGAGCACTATGGGACTCAACTGCTGAGGTCATTAGTCCCCTAGAACTTAGAACTAGTTAAACCTAACTAACCTAAGGACATCACAAACATCCATGCCCGAGGCAGGATTCGAACCTGCGACCGTAGCGGTCTTGCGGTTCCAGACTGCAGCGCCTTTAACCGCACGGCCACTTCGGCCGGCACCGAGGAACAATTTAGGACTGGATACATTACCAAATTACACCTTTATCTTTCAGAAACAAAGCACACAACAAAACATCATTACATCCTCTACCGTTTACATAAAAAGAACTGAAACGTCCGACATGTGTCGAAAACAAAGTTGAATCAGTTATTCATCCGGTGCTTTTCATTGGATTTTTCGGGCTTCAATAACGTGTATGCCCTCTATGAGCGTTTATCACTTCCTGACACCTACGTCGCAATCTCCTTATAAGCCTACGGTGGTCATATGTGGTATCGGTTTCCATTCTTCAATGAGAGCCCCTATGAGTTCATGGAGAGGTCGGGATTCACTGACAGCCACTCCGTTACTTCATTGTCCAGGCTTCGCAAGAAAACCCTGCTAACGGTCGGCATATAGGCCCTGTTATTAGAAGCAATCAGAACCACCACGGTACGAATCAACCCCTCCCCCCCCCCCTCCCCTCCAACATGCTCCAACAGGTTGTGTCCAATCAATGTACTGCCTGGCAGAAAGGCGACCATAGACAATGACAAGATCCGTTTGGCTATAAGCACTGAAGCCTCCCTACAACATCACAGTAACTTGGATATCTGTCGATTTCGTAGACAGCGTTTGTCAGACATCATTCACCAAGGGTCTCCACACGCAAACACGGACATCACATTGCATCAGAGGATATCTAGACTTGTCTGTGAATAACACAGTACAACTGAACTTCGTCATCCCAGTAAGACTCAAACGGCTTGAATACTGATTTATCAATGGGTTGCAGTTCATGTGTTGTGTTGCTGGGCAAGCAGTATAGTCTGATATTGTGCTCTTCAGAAACGTTGCAAATTTCAGGGTCCAAATGTGGCGTTGCTCCATCAAATATCAAAATAACATCTTTTGCAGGCTTGTATTTGGCAAAATGATGTATCCATTTGATGAATGTCGCAGTATTCTTTGAGCCCTTCTTACCTGTCATTTCTACTGCTGTCCCAGGTGGCAAATAGTCTTCCCAAACTGGCTTGCGTTGCTTTCCTTTGAAAGGTATCATACGAGCAATAACCTGTCCAACTGCATTTCCACATGAGACAATGGTAACATTTCTCCTATTTTCTGGGGCAACAAAATGCAAGCGTTTCTCAGCTTTCTTCACAAAAACTTCAGGATACTTGTGGAGTGAGAGGTGATATCCCTTTTCGTCCATTTTGTAGGTAAGGTGGGGTTTGTCAAATAACTCCAATTCGGACAAAACCGCTTTCAGTTTCTGAAAATAATCATTTACAATAAACTTGTATAGCTCTGCAGCTCTTCCTAGATTCAAGTGTTGTGCCTTCCTTCTTGCAACGTCTGGGCATCTTTGTAGGAAGAGCTTGAGCCACTTGCGTCCAGCCAATCTCTTCGTCTCATTAAAAGGAGTCTGCACACTATTCTTTTCACACCATTCTGAGCACTTTTGCTGTAATTGGATACCCACTCACCGAGTCTGCCGACCAAGCAAAGAAGACCCGAGGAGACTAGTCGCCTCCTGCTCCCCTTAGCACGTCAAATGCAGAGGCGGGTGGACAGCACTGTTCGACTTAATGACGATCTGAGCCATGAACGAGGTGGTCTACGAGTCTGTCGACACAGACTCGCTGTTCTGCGTTCTGGCGGCAAACCTGGCCGATCACAGGGCGATCAAGAGCGTAGTAGCCGCACACATCGCCGACGCGCCAAAATCGTGTGAGAAGACACCTTCCGCTGGAGAGAAGAAGGCAGCGAAGGCACTCCCGAGTGGGTTGCCTTTTTGCTGTGCGCGATTCGCGAAGGGCTGCTGCGAGCCGGGTTCGGCAATGCAACCGCAAGGCTGCACAACCGAACGAACAAAAAGAGGGCACCGCTCTATGCCGTGGCTGTGCAGACGGCCGTCGGCGAGGGCGACATCTTCGGCTTGCGGAAGCTGCTGGGCTTCCTGGTTACGACGGAGGCGCTCCCGACCGCCACGGACCCCCAGTGCTTGAAGTGTGAGGGCGAGGGCCATGAAGCCAAGTACTGCGCGGAGCGACAAGTGCTCCGACGAGCACGACAGCTGCGCCTGCGACCGCAACAGAGAAGTTTTGCCGACTTGCACCCGGCGTGGACGCCCGCACTTCGCCAGTTGACTCTGCTGCCAGGCTAGTCGTGCCGAAGGCGGCTGCAACCGCAACGACGCAGCGGAAGAGACGACGACGGGCACTGACCAGCCGGACCAAGCAGAGCGACGGCGCAGAAGCAGCTTCCCCCACCAGGAGCGGGGACAACCGCCCTGAGACGGACGGTCGGGATGCAGCTCGTGCCCCTTAAAAGACTAGCGGCGTCAACGTCACCACCGCCGTAGAGGAAGCCACAGCAGCCCTCTTGCCGTCATTGCGGCAGAGAGGGCCGCCTTCGCAGCCGCCGTGGCTGCAGAGAAGGAAGAGGCCTTGAGGCAACAGCCTTCAGTCCTTGACCGAGGCCTACATCCAGCAGAAGGAGTCCGAAAACACTCCTGCAACCTCGCAGAATGGCGTTCGGGTGCGTGCCTCACCGGCCGCCCCAGCAGCGCTGCAGGGGAAGGGTGCCAAGAACACAGCCGCCGCCCCAACGGTAATGGCGGCGACGCCGACAGCCATGGGGGCAGCCCCCACAAGGGATCGAGAAGTCAAAAGGGCAGCCTACGTCGCGCATGAGAGAGAGAACGGCCTGCAGCTCTCCGATGAATTTGCGGTGCAGTACGCCGAGCAAGCAGAACTGTTCGAGGAGCAGCTGCGACACAACTGCGTCACGCAGTAAAAGGGGTCGCCGACCAACAGCTAGCTGCCGCCGTTCAGCACCAGCCTGACGATGCTGTGCCAAGTCACTGCCGACACAGCATAGCAGAGGGCGCGAGGCAACGCACTCCTTTTATTATGACGGCCAGTGGCACTGACGCGGTATCTTCTTTCACGATACTCTTTTTTAACATAACCTACCCTTGCATGAACTGCCGCAGTCAACAATTCATCCGCTACTGCTGTTACTGCCCGACCTAACTATCGCAGAGGTTTTTTTCCCTTGGCGCTTGCCTTGGCACTTTCTCCCTATGCTCTTCAAACCGCTACCCTTCGTTCGAGTTTCGACCCAATCTATCTCCAGATGAGCTCGTATAAATGGTTAATCTTAACCAGACGTACGCAGACGTCGCAGTACCCACATCCTGCGACACCTCACATTAGAGAAAACTAACACTTACGCAGAGAAGGAAGTAGACCTTTTGAGTTGGCCATCATGCCGGTGTGGGCGTGCAGGGGCTCCACCTCTAATAAATATGCGTAAAACTATGCAGTCGTTGTCGTAGCGCGGAAAAGATGCGATTTACCGAACGTCCAAAAGGGCAAGTGTGGAAGCATTTCCGAAACAGCTAAGTTTTCAGATTTTTCCCTTGCCACCGTGTTTAAAGTATATTGTGGATAATAAAATGGTGGTATCCAAAACCAGAGGCGAGGCAACTACGGTGCACTACGATCTATAGATGACAGGGGTGAAAGACAGCTGCGGATATTTGTACGGGCGAATAGACATACAAGTGATGAGCTTCAGACACCCTGATGCACCAACGGTCTACCAACAGTGTCTCCACAACTACCGTTCAGCGAACTTTGCTGCATATGAATTTCCACAACAGGCGCCTGGTTCATGCACCCGTGTTGGCTGCTGTTAATCGGCGACGAATGCTGGAATTTATACACCAGCACCGCAAGGCGGAAGAATCAGCATTGATCAACGGTATGACGATACATAAGGCAATGGAAACCACTGCATCAAAGACACGTAACCTGTACTGGCAGGACATGTGGCCAGTAATAGAAGAAGTGTCAAGATGATCTCTCCAGATGTGTATAGGGTAGTATCAATGGCAGCAGAAAATGGTGTAATAGGAGCAGAATTCGGTATGAATAGAAAGGTACGGCAGAGAGTATGTTTCTGTGAACAATTCACTGACAGGGTCGTTCTTATCAGAATCGACAGCACACCAACACCAACAACGGTAGTTCAGGTATACATGTCGACGTCGCAAGCTGAAGATGAAGAGATAGAGAAAGTGTATGAGGATACTAAAAGGGTAATACAGTACATAAAGGGAGATGAAAATCTAATAGTCATGGGGGACTGGAATGCAGTTGCTGGGGAAGAAGAAACGGTTACAGGAGAATATGGACTTGGGACAAAGAATGAGACAGGAGAAAGGATAATTGAGTTCTGCAAAAAATTTCAGCTAGTAATAGCGAGCACTCTATTCGGGAATCACAAGAGGAGGAGGTATACTTGGAAAAGGCCGGGTAATACGGGAAGATTTCAGTTAGATTACATCATGCTCGGACAGGGATTCCGAAATCAGATACTGGATTGTAACGTGTACCGAGGAGAAGATATAGACTCAGATCACAGTACAGTAGTGATGAAGAGTAGGCTGAAGTTTAAGACAGGAAGAATCAATACGTAAAGAAGTAGGATATATTAGTACTAAGGAATGACGAGATACGCTTGTATTTCTCTAAGGCTATAAATACAACAGTAAGCAATAGCTCAGTAGGCAGTAGAGCTGAAGAGGATTGGATATCTCTAAAAAGGGCCGTCACAGATGTTGGAAAGAAAAACGTAGGTATAAAGAGGGTAACTGCGATGAAACCATGGGTAACAGAAGAAATACTTCAGTTGATCAATGAAAGAAGGAAGTGCTTAAATGTTAAGGTAAATTCATAATTCGGAAATACAAGTCGCCGAGGGATGAAATAAATAGGAAAAGCGGGGAAGCTAAGACGAAATGTCTGCATGATAAATGTGAAGATATTGAAAAAGAAATGATTGTTGGAAGGACTGACTTGGCATATAGCAATGTAAAAACAACATTCGGTGAAATTAAAAGAAGGGTGGTAACATTAAGAGTGCAACAGGAATTCCCTTCTAAAATGTGGAGGAGAGAGCGGATAGGTGGTAAGAGTAGATTAAAGGAAAATTTGTCTGATGTGACAGAAGAAGAAACAGGAGTCGATTTAATAGAAACAGGGAATCCAGTGTTAGAATCAGAATTCAAAGGAGCTTTGGAGGACTTTAGATCAAATAAGGCAGAACGATAGATAACATTCCATCAAAAGTTCTGACATCATTGGAGAAGTGGAAACAACACGATTATTCACGTTGGTATGTAAAATGTATGAGTATGGGGAGATACCGTCTGACTTTCGCAAAAATATATCCACAGAATTCCGAACACTACAAGAGCTGACCAGTGCGAGAATTATGGCACGATCAGCTTAACAGCTCATGCATCCAAGTTGATGGCAAGAATAATATAGAGAAGAATGGAAAAGAAAATTGATCTTGTGTTAGATGACGATAAGTTTGGCTTTAGGAAAAATAAAGGCACCAGAGAGGCAATTCTGACGTTTGGTTGATAATGGAGGCAAGACTAAAGAAAAATCAAGACAGTTTCATAGGATCTGTCGAACTGGAAAAAGCGTTCGACAGTGCAAAATGGTGAAAGATGTTCGAAATTCTGAGAAAAATAGAGGTAAGCTATAGGGAGAGACGAGTAATATGCAATATGTACAAAATCTAGGAGGGAATAATAAGAGTGGACGACCAGGAACTAAGTGCTCGGATTAAAAAGGGTGTGAGACAGAGTTATAGACTTTCGCCCCTGCTGTTGTGTCTGTACATCGAAGAAGCAATGATGGAAATAGAAGAAAGGTTCAGGAGTGGAATTAAAATTCAAGGGGAACGGATATCAATGATACAATTCTCTGATGGCATTGCTATCATGACTGAAAGTGAAGAAGAATTACATGATCAGCTGAATGTAATGAACTATCTAATAAGTATGGAATATGAATTCAGAGTAAATCGTAGACCGAGCGAGGTGGCGCAGTGGTTAGCACACTAGACTCGCATTCGGGAGGACGATGGTTCAATCCCACGTCCGGCCATCCTGATTTAGGTTTTCCGTGATTTCCCTAAATCGCTCCAGGCAAATGCCAGGATGGTTGCTTCGAAAGGGCACGGCCGACGTCCTTCCCCGTCCTTCCCCAATCCGATGAGACCGATGACCTCGCTGTCTGGTCTCCTCCCTCAAAACAACAACAACAGTAAATCGAAGAAAGACGAAAGTAATGAGAAGCAGCAGAAATGAGAACAGCGAGAAACGTAACAACAGAATAGATGACCACAAAGTAAATGAAGTTAAGGAATTCTCCTATCTAGGCAGTAATATAACCAGTGACGGACGGAGCAAGGAGGACATCAAAAGCAGACTAGCAATGGCAAAAAGGGCATACCTTGCCAAGAGTATAGAACAAAGGCTTTAATTTGATAAAGAAATTTCTGAGAGTGTACGTTTTGAGCACAGCATTTTATGATGATGAAACGTGGTCTGTGATAACACCGGAACAAAAGGGAATCGAAGCATTTGAGACGTGGTGCTACAGACGAATGTTGAAAACTGGATGGACAAATAATCTAAGGAATGAGGAGGTTCTGCGCAGAATCGGAGAGGACAGGAATATGTGGAAAACACTGATAAGGAGAAGGGACAAGATGATAGGACATCATGGAAGAATGACTTCAATGATATTAGAGGGAGGTGTAGAGGGTAAAAAAATAGAGGAAGACAGAGATTGGAATACATCCAGCAAATAATTGTGGACGTAGGTTGCAAGTGCTACTCTGAGATGAAGAGGTTGGCACAGGAGAGAAATTCGTGGCAGACCGCATCAGACCAGTCAGAAGACTGATGACCCAAAAAAACGTTGAGAATATTGACGTCCATTGAGTGGCAACAAATGACATTTTCAAGTGAACCATGTTTTATGCTCCATTGCACAGATAACACTGCGCATGTACAGCGTGAAACGTCTGGATGAGGGAACATTAAGGTCTGACGAATGTTTCGATGCATTCCCTGGGTGATGTCATCAGAGTTGAAGGTTCAGTGGATCAGCACAGGTCTGCATCTGTCCTCTGGGACCATGTCAACGCCTACGTGGAGTTTGCTCTTCCTCGGGACGATGTCATCTTGCAGTTGGACAATATAACGTCTGACACATCTTGTACTGCACGTGCGTGGTTTGAAGAGCACCAGGATGAGATTACAGTACGCCCCTGGCCACCAGTCTTCCCACATTTAAAAACAATCGAGAATCTGTGGGATCCATCGATGGAGCTATTCGCGCCATCGATCCTCAGCCTAGAAACCTAGCGAAAATCGGCACAGCACTGGACTCAGCATGGTTCCACATCCCTGTTGGTACTTTCCAGAACTTTGCAAAAACAGACATAATGTCTTATGGGATAACAGCAATCAGTGATTTTATAATGTTACTTTAAATCCGTCTTGATTGCAGATTTTTTTTTATTATTCATATGACCGGTTTCGGTTCATTCAGAACCATCTTCAGATCTGTAAAAATAATTATACTAATTTACTATTTCACGAAAGAAAATCTTTTTCATCCTATCTTATCAACATCAAATGTACCAGAACGTACCTGATATTTAAGTTACAGGAGTAACCCGTCCAATTCAGCAACTTTCACATGCTACGTCACATAAAATTGGTTGGCAGAGTGCACGTCATTTATATTAATTATGACACTATTACCGACAGGTGGCGTCTGGTACATTTGTTACATTCCATTTGCACATACTGTATTCAGTAGATCTTTTTATATTAAAAATATTTAATTAAAATATGTAGATGTCAAAGCTAAAATCTGTACTTGTCAGGATTAAAAAACAGTAAAATTATCATTTTTATACGATCTAACAGGCATAGGGCGATTTATATATCTATGGTGCTGGTGTGAACTTGTTTTCTTCTACGGTCTGCTTCCGTGGTTCCCGCCACTTTGGTGTTGTGCCGCGGTCCGCTCAGTCGTCTGCTGTCCATCGCCGCGGGCAAGAGGGCCGCACAGGAGGGCCCCGTCAACGACGCCAGGCGTTGCACGCGTCTTCCGGCTTCTCCACCGCGCACCATCTCTCATCCCTCGGCCCGGATCTCCATACGTTCTGGTACATTTGATGTTGATAAGATAAGATGAAAAAGATTTGCTTTCGTGAAATAGTAGATTAGTATAATTATTTTTACAGATCTGAAGATGGTTCTGAATGAACCGTAACCGGTCATATGAATAATAAAAAAAAAATCTGCAATCAAGACGGATTTAAAGTAACATTACTTTCCAGAACCTCACTGACTCTCTTCATGCACCTCTCTCAGCGATCCGCACTGCAGAAGGTGGTTATTCAGGCTTTTTACAATTGGCGACCTTAATGCGGCTGGACAGGGCAGGTTCGGGTTTATATCTTGGAAATCAGTAAGAAAGCTAAATTTGGTTAGAAAGGTTAAATACGGGCTCAGCAAAGATAATGTTAACCAATAGACAATACCATGAGGGCTGTTCGGAAAGTAAGATTCAATAGGTCGCGAAATGGAATTGGCTTGAAATTCCGATGAATCTTTGCACAGAAGCGTTGGGAAGTGTCTCCAGTATGCCTGTCGACCACGTCACGTCACTCTTTTCTGTTGTTATCATAGAGTGAGCACACGAAGATGCCCACAACAATAGTGTCTCCCGCCAAGTATGAGTGTCCGCTGCAAGGTTTCGCCTGATTTCATGCGCCCCACGTAACCTACCTGTCATGCGTGTCCTACCTCATGACAATTCTCAGCCAAACAATGCAGTGGCTATGAGGTCGCCCCTGCACGTTTTCGAAGGGAAGCATTTGATCACTCACCATACTCCCTGGGCTTGGTTTCCTCTGCCTCTACTCACATGAACCGCTGGCTACGAAGACAACATTTTGACACAGACAACGAGCTGCAGACCAGCGTAGAGAAGTGGCGGAAATCACAGCCAGCAGTCTTCTATGACGAGGAAATTGGAATGTTGGTACAACACTAAAAGACAGATGTCTAAGTCGGAGCGGCAACGGTGTAGAAAACTAGCTGGAATGGGTAGAAAAATGTTGCAAATAGAATATTTTTTATTTTCACTGTGATATCCTTTCGCATCCATCGGACCTTACTTTCCGAATAGCCGTCGTAGAATATTCTGGATGTTAAAGATGTTCCGTTGCCTGTTTATGTATTGGTGTCGGAAGCATCATAATAGAAAATAGTTATTTTGCAGAACACTGTTTGAATTCGGTGTTATTCGGGTTTGAAGAAGGGAAATCTGTATGCAGGACTTAGTGTCTGACATATGTTGCAGTACCTCATTGATGTGCAGACACAGTATGAAATTTGCATTCCTTCCCTGTTGCACGAAATATTGTGCTGAGACATACATGTGTCACTATTTTTCGTGTTTTTAGTGACAATAACGTATTCTAGGCTAGAGGACAAATGTACGGATGTAGAGGCTTATCTCACGCTGGGTAAGACAGATACCGCCTACACGAAATTAAAGAGACCTTTGGAGAAAAAGAGAGCCACTTGTATGAATATCAAGAACTCAGATGGAAACCCAGTTCTAAGCAAAGAAGGGAAAGCAGAAAGGTGGAAGGAGTTTATAGAGGGACTATACAAGGGCGATGTACTTGAGGACAATATTATGGAAATGGAAGAGAATGTAGATTAAGATGAAATGGGAGATACGATACTGCGTGAAGAGTTTGACAGAGCACTGAAAGACCAGAGTCGAAACAAGGCCCCGGGAGTAGACAACATTCCATTGGAACTACTGACGGCCTTGGGAGAGCCAGTCCTGACAAAACTCTACCATCTGGTGAGCAAGATGTATAAGACAGGCGAAATACCTTCAGACCTCAACAAGAATATAATAATTCCAATCCCAAAGAAAGCAGGTGTTGACAGATGTGAAAATTACCGAACTATCAGTTTAATAAGTCACAGCTGCAAAATACTAACGCGAATTCTTTACAGACGAATGGAAAAACTGGTAGAAGCCGACCTCGGCGAAGATCAGTTTGGATTCCGCAGAAATGTTGGAACACGTGAGGCAATACTGACCCTACGACTTATCTTAGAAAATAGATTAAGGAAAGGCAAACCAACTTTTCTAGCATTTGTAGACTTAGAGAAAGCTTTTGACAGTGTTGACTGGAATACTCTCTTTCAAAATCTAAAGGTGGCAGGGGTAAAATACAGGGAGCGAAAAGCTATTTACAATTTGTACAGAAACCGGATGGCAGTTATAAGAGTCGAGGGACATGAAAGGGAAGCAGTGGTTGGGAAGGGAGTGAGACAGGGTTGTAGCCTGTCCCCGATGTTATTCAATCTGTATATTGATCATGCAGTAAAGAAAACAAAAGAAAAGTCCGGAATAGGTACTAAAGTCCACGGAGAAGAAATAAAAACTTTGAGGTTCGCCAATGACATTGTAATTCTGTCAGAGACAGCAAAGGACTTGGAAGACCAATTGAACGGAATGGACAGTCTCTTGAATGGAGGATATAAGATGAACATCAACAAAAACGAAACGAGGATAATTAAATGTAGTCTGAAATGTAGTCGAATTAAGTCGGGTGATGCTGAGGGAATTAGATTAGGAAATGAGACACTTAGCCGGCCGAAGTGGCCATGCGGTTAAAGGCGCTGCAGTCTGGAACCGCATGCCCGCTACGGTCGCAGGTTCGAATCCTGCCTCGGGCATGGATGTTTGTGATCTCCTTAGGTTAGTTAGGTTTAACTAGTTCTAAGTTCTAAGGGACTAATGACCTCAGCAGTTGAGTCCCATAGTGCTTAGAGCCATTTTGAGACACTTAAAGTAGTAAAGGGGTTTTGCTATTTGGGGAGCAAAATAACTGATGATGGTCGAAGTAGAGAGGATACAAAATGTAGACTGGCAATGGCAAGGAAAGTATTTCTGAAGAAGAGAAATTTGTTAACATCGAGTATAGATTTAAGTGTCAGGAAGTCGTTTCTGAAACTACACTCCTGGAAATTGAAATAAGAACACCGTGAATTCATTGTCCCAGGAAGGGGAAACTTTATTGACACATTCCTGGGGTCAGATACATCACATGATCACACTGATAGAACCACAGGCACATAGACACAGGCAACAGAGCATGCACAATGTCGGCACTAGTACAGTGTATATCCACCTTTCGCAGCAATGCAGGCTGCTATTCTCCCATGGAGACGATCGTAGAGATGCTGGATGTAGTCCTGTGGAACGGCTTGCCATGCCATTTCCACCTGGCGCCTCAGTTGGACCAGCGTTCGTGCTGGACGTGCAGACCGCGTGAGACGACGCTTCATCCAGTCCCAAACATGCTCAATGGGGGACAGATCCGGAGATCTTACTGGCCAGGGTAGTTGACTTACACCTTCTAGAGCACGTTGGGTGGCACGGGATACATGCGGACGTGCATTGTCCTGTTGGAACAGCAAGTTCCCTTGCCGGTCTAGGAATGGTAGAACGATGGGTTCGATGACGGTTTGGATGTACCGTGCACTATTCAGTGTCCCCTCGACGATCACCAGTGGTGTACGGCCAGTGTAGGAGGTCGCTCCCCACACCATGATGCCGGGTGTTGGCCCTGTGTGCCTCGGTCGTATGCAGCCCTGACTGTGGCGCTCACCTGCACGGCGCCAAACACGCATACGACCATCATTGGCACCAAGGCAGAAGCGACTCTCATCGCTGAAGACGACACGTCTCCATTCGTCCCTCCATTCACGCCTGTCGCGACACCACTGGAGGCGGGCTGCACAAGGTTGGGGCGTGAGCGGAAGACGGCCTAACGGTGTGCGGGACCGTAGCCCAGCTTCATGGAGACGGTTGCGAATGGTCCTCGCCGATACCCCAGGAGCAATAGTGTCCCTAATTTGCTGGGAAGTGGCGGTGCGGTCCCCTACGGCACTGCGTACGATCCTACGGTTTTGGCGTGCATCCGTGCGTCGCTGCGGTCCGGTCCCAGGTCGACGGGCACGTGCACCTTCCGCCGACCACTGGCGACAACATCGATGTACTGTGGAGACCTCACGCCCCACGTGTTGAGCAATTCGGCGGTACGTCCACCCGGCCTCCCGCATGCCCACTATACGCCCTCGCTCAAAGTCCGTCAACTGCACATACGGTTCACGTCCACGCTGTCGCGGCATGCTACCAGTGTTAAAGACTGCGATGGAGCTCCGTATGCCACGGCAAACTGTCTGACACTGACGGCGGCGGTGCACAAATGCTGCGCAGCTAGCGCCATTCGACGGCCAACACCGCGGTTCCTGGTGTGTCCGCTGTGCCGTGCGTGTGATCATTGCTTGTACAGCCCTCTCGCAGTGTCCGGAGCAAGTATGGTGGATCTGACACACCGGTGTCAATGTGTTCTTTTTTCCATTTCCAGGAGTGTATTTGTAGGGAGTGTAGCTATGTATGGAAGTGAAACATGGATGATAAATAGTTTAGACAAGAAGAGAATAGAAGCTTTCGAAATGTGATGCTACAGAAGAATGCTGAAGATTAGATGGGTAGATCACATAAGTAATGAGGAGGTATTGAACAGAATTGGGGAGAAGAGGAGTTTGTGGCACAACTTAACAAGAAGAAGGAACCGGATGGTAGGACATGTTCTGAGGCATCAAGGGATCACAAATTTAGCATTGGAGGGCAACGTAGAGGGTAAAAATCGTATAGGGAGACCAAGAGATGAATACACTAAGCAGATTCAGAAGGATGTAGGTTGCAGTAAGTACTGGGAAATGAAGAAGCTTACACAGGATAGAGCAGCATGGAGAGCTGCATCAAACCAGTCTCAGGACTGAAGACAACAACAACAACAACAATAACGTATTCTCAGAGTGAAAAGTGTGTTACCTTTTGACTTACATGTAGAACATCTTTCAATGTCACGTGCTTTACCTGTACTGATAATGTGCTGCATTGCGTTAAAAAAAATGTTGAAACTGATATTCTAGGAGTGTTATTTGTTTGTCTTCTTGCTGCTGTTGTCCCTCATCTTGCTGCTGTTTTCGGAACTCGAGTCTGCGGGTAATTCTACTTAATTGCTTTAAGGCAATTAGGAATTGTAGCAGGGAGCATAATTGGTTTTGGCAACGGGAGGTATCGAAAGGAGCGCCATTTAGCGCTTGTATTCCACGAAATGAAGACCGGCATTAACCGGCTTAGATCGCAGATGGCTTGTAAACAAATTTAATTATTGATTCTCAAGCAGAGTAGGAGATTACCTTACCTTAATTGGAAAGTATACACTGGGCGCGAACGGCAAGGGAGTTCCCGCCGGAATGGAGCAAATGAAACGGCGCGCTGCCTCCGGTGAGCTCGTAGTGCGGTTAATTAGTAGCTGCAGGCGACACTGCGCGCGTTTCTTGCCTCGCGGCGAGAGACTGGCTGCAGCGCGTCGGCTCTGTCGCCTTGCGACGCACCCATTGGGTGATGCAAGCCCTGCTTTCGGGCGGACGCCTCGCCGGCCAACTGCTCGCTTCCACGGTCCGAGCCGCGGGAAGTGCGGCATTTGTTTCGCTCTCTCGTAAAGAGGTCGCCTTAATTACGCTCGGCAGACGGGCTCGCATCGGCACCTCCCGCCGTTGCGTGGTGCCATTCAATTTGTAAGATCCCAGTTCCCTAAACGAAGCCAGTAAAGGTTGTTTTACTGGAACAATTTATTGGGCTTACGGAGTACCTCCCGCTCCGCAAAACAAGTGCGCTGTAAACTGTTTCAGTGCCTTTTTTAATGTCTGCTCTTACTTATATTACACATTCCGATTTCTTTAGAGTCCTCGCTCCTTAGAAATACAGTATTTGGCGACTGAAAAACAGGCTCTTATTTTGAGCGACAGCTTATACTTCTTGAATCATGCATGGAGCAAACATCGAGTTTAACTACAGTCTGTAATAGCCCGTACCACTTACCACTATTACTACCACTACTCGGCTCTACAGCCCTTGGAGGGCCTTGGCCTGCATCACAATATCCTACCATTCCATCCGGGCAATGGCATTCCGTCTCCATCCTCTGACACCCAGCTTTTTCATGTCTTCTTCAATTCCAATGAAACGAACACCCTTAGCTGCTTACAGGCGTTGACATACGTCAACGCGGACAAATGAAAATGTGTGCCCTGACCGGAACTCGAACCCGGGATCTCCTGCTTACGTGGGAGATGCTCTATCCATCTGAGCCACCGAGGACACAGAGGGTAGCGCGACTGCAGAGATTTATCTCTGGCACGCCTCCCGCGAAACCCACATTCTCATCGTATTGCCCCGCACTACATTCGTAGTGCCCCCGCCCGTTATACTCATTACTCGCGGCGCGTTGCCGATTCCCGTAAGAGTTCGGGCACTGTTTGTGCATTCGCACTGCAGGGCAGGGGCACTACGAATGGACGTAACTTCCGTCGTCTGCCTCCAGCCTTGCCATAATATTCTTCGCACATGTCCTATCTTCCTCCATTTTGACCACGTGTCCTGCCCATCGTCGTCTTCTTATTTTAATGGTAGTGACAATGTCAGGTTCTTCAAAGAGTTGCTCTAATTCTGCATTCGTACGCATGCGCCGACCTTCTTGATCGTATCTTGGTCCGTATATTTTACGCAGAACTTTTCTCTCCAAAATGCTAAGGATCCTTTCCTCATTTGCGATCATGGTCCATGTCTCGAGACCATACATCGGCGAAAGTAGCAGAAATGAGAACAGCGAGAAACTTAACAACAGAATAGATGCTCACAAAGTAGATGAAGTTAAGGAATTCTATCTGGCAGTAATATAATCAGAGACGGACGGAGCAAGGAGGACACCAAAAGCAGCGGCAAAAAGGGCATTCCTGGCCAAGAGAAGTCAACTAGTATGAAACAAAGGCCTTAATCTGAGAAAGAAATTTCTGAGAGTGTACGTTTGGAGCACAGCGTTGTATGATAGTGGAACATGGACTGTCACAAATCCATGACAGATGCATGTTAGAAATTATGTGGACTGATAAGGTATGGAATGGGGAGGTTCTGCGCAGAATCGGAAAAGAGGATAGGAATATACGGAAAACACTGATAAGGAGAACGGACAGGATGATAGGACATCACGAATAAATGACGTCAGTGTTACTAAAGGGAGGTGTAGAGGGCAAAAAATGTGGAGGAAGACAGAGATTGGAATACATCCAGCAAATAATTGTTTAGTAAATGAGGATTATAGATTTTCGTGATAGAAGTGACCTCCTAACCATGGGTAATGAGGCAAAGTAGCATCTGCTGACTGCTGCTATGCTAGCTTTCACCTCGCTGCTGATGTCATTTGTCTTTGTGATAGTCGATACGAGGTACTTGAAGTCTCTCACCCTTTCAACTCTTTGTCGGCATCCTGAGATTTGGTAGGTTTCACTGGTTGGTCATTGCCATATATTTGGTCTTTTCGACATTGACTACCAAGCTGAGTCCCCTCTCACCTCTTTCCAGCTGTTGACAGGCATCAGCCAGCACAGCAGTGTTTCGTGAGAGTAATGCCACATCATCTGTGTAGGTCAGGTACTGCAGTGAACGATTAAAATAGTTCCTCCTCTATTTATCTACACTCCTGGAAATTGAAATAAGAACACCGTGAATTCATTGTCCCAGGAAGGGGAAACTATATTGACACATTCCTGGGGTCAGATACATCACATTATCACACTGACAGAACCACAGGCACATAGACACTGGCAACAGAGCATGCACAATGTCGGCACTAGTACAGTGTATATCCATCTTTCGCAGCAATGCAGGCTGCTATTCTCCCTGGAGACGATCGTAGAGATGCTGGATGTAGTCCTGTGGAACGGCTTGCCATGCCATTTTCACCTGGCGCCTCAGTTGGACCAGCGTTCGTGCTGGACGTGCAGACCGCGTGAGACGACGCTTCATCCAGTCCCAAACATGCTCAATGGGGGACAGATCCGGAGATCTTGCTGGCCAGGGTAGTTGACTTACACCTTCTAGAGCACGTTGGGTGGCACGGGATACATGCGGACGTGCATTGTCCTGTTGGAACAGCAAGTTCCCTTGCCGGTCTAGGAATGGTAGAACGATGGGTTCGATGACGGTTTGGATGTACCGTGCACTATTCAGTGTCCCATCGACGATCACCAGTGGTGTACGGCCAGTGTAGGAGATCGCTCCCCACACCATGATGCCGGGTGTTGGCCTGTCTGCCTCGGTCGTATGCAGTCCTGATTGTGGCGCTCACCTGCACGGCGCCAAACACGCATACGACCATCATTGGCACCAAGGCAGAAGCGACTCTCATCGCTGAAGACGACACGTCTCCATTCGTCCCTCCATTCACGCCTGTCGCGACACCACTGGAGGCGGGCTGCACGATGTTGGGGCGTGAGCGGAAGACGGCCTAACGGTGTGCGGGACCGTAGCCCAGCTTCATGGAGACGGTTGCGAATGGTCCTCGCCGATACCCCAGGAGCAACAGTGTCCCTAATTTGCTGGGAAGTGGCGGTGCGGTCCCCTACGGCACTGCGTAGGATCCTACGGTCTTGGCGTGCATCCGTGCATCGCTGCGGTCTGGTCCCAGGTCGACGGGCACGTGCACCTTCCGCCGACCACTGGCGACAACATCGATGTACTGTGGAGACCTCACGCCCCACGTGTTGACCAATTCGGCGGTACGTCCACCCGGCCTCCCGCATGCCCACTATACGCCCTCGCTCAAAGTCCGTCAACTGCACATACGGTTCACGTCCACGCTGTCACGGCATGCTACCAGTGTTAAAGACTGCGATGGAGCTCAGTATGCCACGGCAAACTGGCTGACACTGACGGCGGCGGTGCACAAATGCTGCGCAGCTAGCGCCATTCGACGGCCAACACCGCGGTTCCTGGTGTGTCCGCTGTGCCGTGCATGTGATCATTGCTTGTACAGCCCTCTCGCAGTGTCCGGAGTAAGTATGGTGGGTTTGACACACCGGTGTCAATGTGTTCTTTTTTCCATTTCCAGGAGTGTATATGTGACTTCTGACTTTTTCTAGGCAGAGACTGAATAGCAGTGAGGAGATACTGTCACCCTATCTCAGTCCCTTCTTCACTAACACCTCTCTGGAGATTTCGCCCTGTATTTTTACTTTAAAGTTGATCTCACTAAGTAAGTGTAACGAGCTTCTTAGGTATTCCTGCCTCTTCCATCACATTCCGGAATGTCACTCTTGGGATGCTGTCATACGCTGATGTATGTTTATTTGACGTTCATAATATTTTTCAAATAGTATGCGTAATGTGAATATTTGGTCAGTTGTTGACCTATTTCTTCTAAAGCCACGCTGATAGTCACCAATTCTCTTTTGCACATAGGGAGTAGGCCTCCTAGTTAGGATCTTGGAGAACACTTTATATGTAGTATTTAGCGGGGATATTCCTCGGTAATCTGGCAGTTTAGTTTATCTTCTTTTTTGTGTATGGGGCACATAATATCCGTTTCCCACTCCATTGCCATGCTCTCCTCCTCCTACATATGTTCAGTATTACTTTCTGTATTGCTTTCCATGATGCTCCCCCAGCATGTTTGAGAAGTTCCGCCTGGATCTGATCTTCTCCAGGTCCCATATTATTTTTTAAAGTTTTAACGCCTTGTATCACTTCCTCCAGTGTGGGTT
Organism: Schistocerca piceifrons; assembly: GCF_021461385.2. Classification (NCBI taxonomy): domain Eukaryota; kingdom Metazoa; phylum Arthropoda; class Insecta; order Orthoptera; family Acrididae; genus Schistocerca; species Schistocerca piceifrons. The sequence goes on along the minus strand of NC_060141.1, from coordinate 649,919,902 downwards.
CTGGTGATAAGACCTGTGGTCCATAATAAGTTATTTGCACCAGTTCTTCTTGTTCTAATCCTTCTACTTCTGGGTTCAGTAACTCTTGGAAGTATTCTGCCCTTCTGTCGAGTATTTTATTAAGCTCCCCTATCAAATTCCCTTCTTTATTTCTACATGTTTGTTCTGGCTTGAAAACTAGCCCTTCCTTCTTTAATCTTTTGGTACATTTCACGTACTTGCTTCTCTTCTCCTAGCTGTACAGCTTCTTCCAATTTTTCCTTTTCTAGTGCTCTTTTCTTCTTTCTGCAAACCCTCTTAGCTACATGGCGATTCTCATTATTTTCATTCAGATTTGCTGTAGTTCTTATCTAAAATAATTTCATTTGTGCCATGTTACGCTTCTCAATTCTTCTCATACATTCTTAATCAAACTAATGTGCCTTCCTTTGAGCCCACACATGTCCCAAAACCTCCCCAGCTGTCTCGAGGATTACAGTCTTACATTGTTGCCACATTATTTGTATATGTTCATTTGATGTGTCGGTATCGTTCTTAATCCCATCTTCTATTTTCGCCTGTTATGCTCTCCGTATTTCTTCTGACTTAGGTTTCTTAATGTCACAACTCTTCTGTTTGTGGCCTTTTTGTTTACACAATAGTGAGATCCTTTGCCTGTACTTAATTCTCACTAGATGGTGGTCCGAAATGCAGTCAGCCCGACGTTGGCTCCTAACATCCATTATGCCTGATCCGTGCTTCCTCTCAATCAATATATGGTCTATCTGATTTCTAGTTCTTCCATCTGCTCACGTCCATATTTCTTTGTGTATTTTTTGTGTGGAAACCATGTACTGTTGACAGTCATGTTTTTATTTACAGCAGAATCTACAGACCCAATTCCATTGTTATTTGGTATTTCATGGAGACTGTATCTTCCTATAGTTGGCTGATCAGCCTAGTAGCACTTACACTCTCTTCATTTAGTCGCACATGTATTTTAGTTACCAACATGCGCCAATTCTGAGAAGTCTATTTTTTTTTAAATACGAGTAAACTACTACGAAGAGCCATAGTGAACGAACTATCATGGCCTAGATAGACACAAAGCCAACACCCACAACAATTGTTTGGATTCCAGCTAGCTCCGCAGATGAAGAGACTGAAGAAACGTGTAATGAGATGCAAGAAATTATTCAGATGGTTAAGGGAGACGAAAATTTAATTGTGATGGGAGAGTGGAATTTAATTAATTTAATCATCTGTAACATTTGTTTAAGAATCATGAAAGGAGGTTGTATACGAGGAAGAGACTGAAGACACTGTAAGGTTTCACACTGTTTCTATAATGGTTAGAGAGAGATTTGGGAACCAGATTCTAAATTGTAAGACATTTCCAGGGGCAGATGTGCGCTCTGACCACGATTTATTGATTATGAACAGTACATTAAAACTGAAGAAATTCCAAAATGGTGGGAAATTAAGGAGATGGTACCTGCATATGCTGAAAGAACCAGAGGTTGTTGAGAGTATGAGATTGAGTATAAGTAACGATCGACTAGAAAAAGGCAATGGAATATGGTAGAAGTCGAATGGATAGCTTTGAAGGATGACATAGACGTCAAATACGTAAAAAGACAATGTCTCGTAGAAGTAATATAAAAATGAAACAAATTAAGCAGGCGAAAAGGAACACAAACATCTAGAAAATGAGACTGACATGCAGTACAAAACGTCCAAGCATAAATCGCAAGACGATAACATACATAAGAATATAGAAGCATATTTCACAATGTTCAAGACAGATATTGCGTACAGAATAATTAAAGAGGATTTTGGAGAAAAGAGAAGCAACTATACATCTAGACCTCAGATGGAAAACGAGCCCTGGGCAAAGAAGGGAACGCTGAAAGGTGGAAGGAGTACGTAGAGGTTCTACGCAATGTAGATGAACTTGAGGCAATGCTATAGAAATAGAAGAGGATGTAGGTGAAAATGAGATGGAAGATACGTTACTCTGAGAAAAAATTGACAGAGAACCTCAAAACGTAATTCGAAACAATGTCCCTGGAGTAGATGGCATTTCGTCAGAACTACTGATACCGTTGGGACATCCGGCCGTGATAAAACTCTCCCATCTTGTCTGGGAAATAGGTGAAATACCCTATCTATTCAAGAAGAATGTAATAATGTGCTGGCAGGTGTGAATATTACCGAACTATCATCTTAATAAGTGGTGACTGCACAATACTAACACAGTTTCACTATAAAAGAATGGAAAAACTAGTAAAAGTCGATCTCGAGGAAGATCGGTTTGGATTCCGGTGAAATACAGGAATACCGAGGAAACAATGACTCAACGACTTATCTTAGAAGACAAGTTAAGAAAGGCAAACCTGCGTTTATAGCATTTGTAGTTTAGAGAAGGCTTTAGACAATGTTGCCTGGAATACTCTCTCTTAAATTCTGAAAGTAGCAGAGGTAAAATACAGAGACCAAAGACTTTTTCCAACTTGTACGGAAACCAGACGACAGTTATGAAAGTCGAGGGGCAAAAAAGAGAGGCAGTGGTGAGGAAGGAAGTGGGGCAGGGTTGTAGTCTCTCGTCGATGTTATTCATTCTGCACATTGAACAAGCAATAAAGAAAACCAAATAAAAATTTGGGCTGGGAATTAAAGTTCAGGGAGGAGAAATAAGTTTGCCGATGGTATCGTAATTCTGTCAGAGACAGCAAAGGACGTATAAGAATACCCGAAAGAATGGAAGTGTCTTGAAAGAAGGATATAAGATGAACATCAACAAAATCAAAACGAGAATAATGGAATAGTCTAATTAAATCAGGAAATGCTGAGGGGATTGATTAGTACGCAAAGTGTCGTGGAAAGAGCTTATAAGATGAAAATCAATAAAGGTAAAACAAAGATAGCTGAGTCTATTTAGGTTAAATTATATGATGCCGAGGGAATTAGAGTAAGAACTCAAGCAGTTTTATGTGATTCGCTACATGGTGAGCAATAAACTAAGGATGGTCGATGACAACATGGAATACAGATTGGCAATAATAAGTAACGCATTTATGAAAAAGAGAAATTTGTGGTTATGAGGGAAGGGGGACGTGAGAAGTGGTAAGGTACCGGGAATAATTTTAAGAAGGATATTACAGCAAAGGTTCTCTTCAAAAATTCTTTTACTAAATAACAAATATTAAAATCTTTCGCAACCATACATTTCTTCATAGTCATTTTCTGAATTCAATACCAAAAACATTAGGTGATATTAACAAGTACTACCTTCAGTTAGCTGATATGATAAACAACCACTGTTTCAGAATGTCAGTGAGCCTACTAGACGACAAAACTTTAAGAGCTGTATAATCAATTACACTTTTTTTTCAAAACAATAAACGAAATATAATTGTGGTTCACTGGTGTTGGCATAGCCAGTCTCCTGGCGCACTGGAATAGTGACAACAAATGGACAAGGGAACAAACATTGGACTATTATAACAGATATAAAATAACAGAACTAGAAACAGCACTTTGACCATTGAAACATTAATTTAAATACAAATCAAGTCTGGCCACTGAAATCGCGGGAAATGGCCAAACATACTTCACTAAAACTTCAGTGTTTAAAACTGCAACAGTATACAAGCAAGACAGTTATGGTTAAAAGCAGTAAATTATATTCTTCTTCGGCATTCCCGAAATCAGCATAACTTAAAAACAACAAACATTATGTTAGAATACACACTTGATGTAGTAATAAAAACGAAACCCAATGTTCCACCGTTATTATATGACTCAGAGGAATATCAGTACGGGTTATCGTTCAGAATAAATGACACTGGTCAACATAAGCACAAAATATCCACCTTCACACACAGCAATAACTAAAGTTCAATACCAATCTATGGTTGGATGCTAAAGAGCAATGTTTCGCTTGAAGTTCTCACCAAAATAATTTCTTGTGCAACCTTCCTGGAATAACGATTTCATATCCGTAAGTGTTGTGTGCCAATGTTAATTTACTCGGGCTCACTTCTTTCTTAAGGCCAGGTTCTCATTCACATGAGCAAAAAATAGGCGCAGTTTCGATGTTTTTTTGACAATGAAGGACATACAAATGATCTATTTGGGTATTATGATTGATCATACCTTGAACTTTATGTTAGGCTTTTTTTTTTTAAAATGGCTCCCATAATTATGGTATGATCAAGGTCCCGCGAGTTTCAAGTACGCAGACTGCGTGTAGTGTATCCTTACCCCCACCCTCACCCCCACCCCCACCCCCCCCCAGGAGTTATCCGGAATGAAAAATGGATAACATCAGCCGATACTACACAAATTTATGGGAGTTTATGCCTAATCACAACGAAATGACCTTAAATTTAACGATATGGTGCTAACTCGAGCTTTGAATTTTTTTCCGAGGGTTTTATTCGCTTTTCATAGCCTTATAAAAATAGCTAATACTAACAAACTTCATACACTATAGGTATAACCTCCCAAGAAACGTGATTGTTTTTCGTGGCTCAAAGGTAGAATGCGTCGAACCGTTTTTATTTTACGCTGCACGCCGTTTTGAAAAATCGTTTCCGAGAAAAGCCTGTTTGAGGTTTAGGGAAAACTTTTGTGTGTATTATTAGTTAAATCTTTAAAAAAAACTTGTTATTTTACACTCCTGGAAATTGAAATAAGAACACCGTGAATTCATTGTCCCAGGAAGGGGAAACTTTATTGACACATTCCTGGGGTCAGATACATCACATGATCACACTGACAGAACCACAGGCACATAGACACAGGCAACAGAGCATGCACAATGTCGGCACTAGTACAGTGTATATCCACCTTTCGCAGCAATGCAGGCTGCTATTCTCCCATGGAGACGATCGTAGAGATGCTGGATGTAGTCCTGTGGAACGGCTTGCCATGCCATTTCCACCTGGCGCCTCAGTTGGACCAGCGTTCGTGCTGGACGTGCAAACCGCGTGAGACGACGCTTCATCCAGTCCCAAACATGCTCAATGGGGGACAGATCCGGAGATCTTGCTGGCCAGGGTAGTTGACTTACACCTTCTAGAGCACGTTGGGTGGCACGGGATACATGCGGACGTGCATTGTCCTGTTGGAACAGCAAGTTCACTTGCCGGTCTAGGAATGGTAGAACGATGGGTTCGATGACGGTTTGGATGTACCGTGCACTATTCAGTGTCCCCTCGACGATCACCAGTGGTGTACGGCCAGTGTAGGAGATCGCTCCCCACACCATGATGCCGGGTGTTGGCCCCGTGTGCCTCGGTCGTATGCAGTCCTGATTGTGGCGCTCACCTGCACGGCGCCAAACACGCATACGACCATCATTGGCACCAAGGCAGAAGCGACTCTCATCGCTGAAGACGACACGTCTTCATTCGTCCCTCCATTCACGCCTGTCGCGACACCACTGGAGGCGGGCTGCACGAGGTTGGGGCGTGAGCGGAAGACGGCCTAACGGTGTGCGGGACCGTAGCCCAGCTTCATGGAGACGGTTGCGAATGGTCCTCGCCGATACCCCAGGAGCAACAGTGTCCCTAATTTGCTGGGAAGTGGCGGTGCGGTCCCCTACGGCACTGTGTAGGATCCTACGGTCTTGGCGTGCATCCGTGCGTCGCTGCAGTCCGGTCCCAGGTCGACGGGCACGTGCACCTTCCGCCGACCACTGGCGACAACATCGATGTACTGTGGAGACCTCACGCCCCACGTGTTGAGCAATTCGGCGGTACGTCCACCCGGCCTCCCGCATGCCCACTATACGCCCTCGCTCAAAGTCCGTCAACTGCACATACGATTCACGTCCACGCTGTCGCGGCGTGCTACCAGTGTTAAAGACTGCGATGGAGCTCCGTATGCCACGGCAAACTGGCTGACACTGACGGCGGCGGTGCACAAATGCTGCGCAGCTAGCGCCATTCGACGGCCAACACCGCGGTTCCTGGTGTGTCCGCTGTGCCGTGCGTGTGATCATTGCTTGTACAGCCCTCTCGCAGTGTCCGGAGCAAGTATGGTGGGTCTGACACACCGTTATCAATGTGTTCTTTTTTCCATTTCCAGGAGTGTATATTTTTGATGTCGCTGAACACAAATCTGAAGTTAGATTTTCAAAATTCAAAGTCGCTAAACCAATATGGCGAAGCAAAGGTTACGCTCTGACCAATTTTGACCAAAATTTGCCCAAAAAATATTTACGTTGCTTACGTTTAGTCGGAAATTCCGGGCCGTTTCCAACCCTCTAACTTGAATTGTTCTAAGACAGATGTCTCCTCGTTCTTCTTGGAGATATTGGCTGCGCTGGATATGCTGTGATCAGCAGCCTGCACACGTTGTTGGTCGTTTTATCGGCGAATATGTTTGCTTACATACCGCAGTATAAATCATTTTGTGAGCGTGCGTCACAGAACAAGATTTATACCAGAGCAGGGCATCTCCGGCTGAGACCAGCAGTGACACTGCTTTGAACCATGAATTGGCTGTAGAAATTTGTAGCGGATGGATTTAAAAACCTTTTCGTCCCAACTTTTAAAGCAAGTTGAATTTTGGATCATTTTGACTGAGTACCTGGTCTTAAGGCGTTTCCAGAGATTAACAGCAAGGTCACGACTACTGGAAACGCAGAACAAACAAGGGCCAGAAATAGAATCAGGCCTCAACACAGACATTACCAAGTACCAGAGGTAAATCATGATAGAGAAACACTGTCCGCAGTTGTTCCAGCACAGCGCTGCCTCGGCGAGCACGATCGCTAATGTCGGGATACGCCGGTTTCCCCGTCTGGGCAGAGAAGATAAACACTTACTCGCGAGCCTAGCAAAGACACAATCATCCACACATTATCAATGCCGCGCACTTGCATGGGACAGTTTGTTAGCTTCGGATTTAACCTCATTGTTAGAAAGTCTTTCCTGAAACTAAATGTCTGGACAGTAGTTCTATACGGAATTAGAGCTTGGACATTTAACACTACAGAAAAGAGACGCATACAGTGTTTAGATATACAGGGTGGTCATACACTACTGACCATTAAAATTGCTACACCACGAATATGAGGTGCTACAGATGCGAAATTTAACCGACAGGAAGAAGATGCTGTGATATGCAAATGATTAGCTTTTCAGAGCATTCACACAAGGTTGGCGCCGGTGGCGACACCTACAACGTGCTGACATGAGGAAAGTTTCCAACCGATTTCTCATACGCAAACAGCAGTTCACCGGCGTTGCCTGGTGAAACGTTATTGTGATGCCTCGTGTAAGGAGGAGAAATGCGTACCGTCACGTTTCCGACTTTCATTAAGGTCGGATTGTAGCCCATAGCGAATGAGGTTTATCTTATCGCGACATTGCTGCTCGCTTTGGTCGACATCCAATGACTGTTAGCAGAATGTGGAATCGGTGGTTTCAGGAGGATAATACGGAACGCCATGCTGGATCCCAACGGCCTCGTATCACTAGCAGTCGAGATGACAGGCATCTTATCCGCATGGCTGTAACGGATCGTGCAGCGACGTCTCGATCCCTGAGTCATCAGATGGGGACGTTTGCAAGACAACAACCATCTGCACGAACAGTTCGACGACGTTTGCAGCAGGATGGACTATCAACTCGGAGACCATGGCTACGGTTACCCTAGACGCTGCATCAGAGACAGGAGCGCCTGCGATGGTGTACTCAACGACGAACCTGGGTGCACGAATGGCAAAATTCATTTATCCAGGTTCTGTTTACAGCATCATGATTGTCGCATCCGTGTTTGGCGACATCGCAATGAACGCACATTGGAAGCGTGTATTCGTAATCGCCATACTGGCGTATCACCCGGCGTGATGGTATAGGGTGCCATTGGTTACACGTCTCCGTCCCCTCTTATTCGCATTGACGGCACTTTGAACAGTGGACGTTACATTTCAGATGTGTTACGACCCGTGGCTCTACCCTTCATTCGATCCCTGCGAAACCCTACATTTCAGCAGGATAATGCACGACGGCATGTTGCAGGTCCTGCACGGACCTTTCTGGATACAGAGAATGTTCGACTGCTGTCCTGGACAGCACATTCTCCAGATCTCTCACCAATTGAAAACGTCTGGTCAATGGCGGCCTAGAAACTGGCTCGTCACAATACGCCAGTCGCTACTCTTGATGAACTGTGGTATCGTGTTGAAGCTGTATGGGTAGCTGTACCTGTACACCCCATCCAAGCTCTGTTTGACTCAATGCCCAGGCGTATCAAGGCCGTTATTACGGCCAGAGGTGGTTGTTCTGGATACTGATTTCTCGGGATCTATGCGCCCAAATTGCGTGAAAATGTAATCACATATTAGTTCTAATATAATATATTTGTCCAATGAATACTCGTTTATCATCTGCCTTTCTTCTTGGTACAGAAATTTTATTGGTCAGTAGTGTATTTCCAATCACCCTGCCCCTTTTTCTTGTCAGTGTGCTCCACAATTCCTTTCCTCTCCGATTCTGCACAGAACCTCTTGGTTCTTTACCTTATCAGACTCCCAATTTTCAACATTCGGCTGTAGCACCACATCTCAAATGCTTAGATTCTTTTCTGTTCCAGGCCACAGTCCATGATTCACTGCCATACAACGCAGTGCTCCAGACGTACATTCTGAGATAGTTCCTCAAACTAGGGCCAATGTTTGATACTAGCAGACTTCTCTTGGCCAGGAGCAATTCGCAGATCACCAGTTAATTTAAACTTCCGAATCATGTTCTTCAATCTCTTGCGCAAAGAGAACCTCTCCGTATTCCCTGAACGCATCGATACTCTCGAGGAGCAGCAGCACTATTGCTGTTGGCTTTGATAAAACTGCTTTACGAGTCAAGTCCTGCTGACATTATCCACACGTCGCCGTTCTCCAGCTGTAATTCATAGTAATGCATGTGTCATAGCCCTACGTGACTGGACCGGTGCTGTCGCCTTACGGCAACTCATGACATTAACACTACTAACAACGAAAATCCTGCGGCCTACAATATGGAAACCATTCTACACACATCATAAAAAGGTTTGAATCACCTCTATTCCGAGAGTTCCGCAACCTGTGCAGAAAATTGGATCAGAGATCAACATAAACATCATTTTCGCCCTTTTTATTGCTCATGAAAACCACACATTGCATGTTGTACCATCATCCATCGAGACTTTCAAAGGTGGTGGTTGAGATGTTCAAATGTGTGTGAATTCCTATGGGACCAAACTGCTGAGGTCATCGGTCCCTAAGCTTACACACTACTTAAACTAATTTACGCTAAGCACAACACACACACCCATGCCTGTGCGAGGACTCAAACCTCCAGCAGAGGGAACCGCGCGAGCCGTGGCAAGACGCCGTAGACCGCACGGCTACGCCGCGTTCTAGGTGGTGGTCCAGATTGCTGTACACACCGGTACCTCTAATACCCAGTAGCACCTCCTCTTGCTCTGATGCATGCCTGTATTCGTCGTGGCATACTATCCACAGGTTCATCAAGGCACTGTTGGTCCAGAATGTCCCACTGCTCAACGGCGATTCGGCATAGATCCCTCAGAGTGGTTGGTGGGTCACGTCGTCCATGTACAGTTCTTTTCTATCCATCCCAGGCATTTTCGATACGGTTCATGTATGCAGGACGTGCTGGCCACTCTAGTCGAGCGATATCCTGAAGGAAGTCATTCACATGATGTGCACGATGGGGGCGCGAACTGTTGTCCACGAAGACGAATACTTCGCCAATACGTTGTCGACATGGTTGCACTACCGGTCGGAGGATGGCATTGACGTATAGTACAGCCGTTACGGCGCCTTCCATGACCAACAGCGGCATACGTCTGCCCTACAGAATGCCGCTCCAAAACAGCAGGGAACCTTCACCTTGCTGCACTCGCTGGACGGTGTGTCTACGGCGTTTAGCCTGACCGGGTTGCTTCCAAACACATCTCCGACGATTGTCTGGTTAATATGCGACACTCATCGGTGAAGAGAACGTGATGCCAATCCCGAGGGGTCCATTCGGCATGTTTTTGGGTCTATCTGTATCATGCTGCATGGTGACGTGGTTGCAAAGATGGACCTCGCCATCGACGTCGGGAGTGAAGTAGCGCATCATGCAGCCTGTTGCGCACAGTTTGAGTCGTAACACGCTGGCTACACTAAAAGCATTCTTTCACATGGTGGCGTTGCTGTTATGGTTCCTTTGAGCCATAATCCATAGGTAGCGCCCTTGGGCGCCCAGAGCGAGGCATGTCACCTACATTTCCTGTCTCTCTATCTAATCCGTTTCCGGACAACATCGCTTTGGTTCACTCCGAGACGCCTGGACACTTCCCTCGTTGAGAGCCCTTCCTGGCAGAAAGTAACAATGCGGACACGATGGAATTGTGGAATTGATCGTCTAGGCATGGTTGCACTACAGACAACACGACCCGTGTACCCCCTTCCTGGTGGAGTGTCTGGAACCGATCGGATGTCGGACCCCGCTCCGTCTAATAGGCGCTGCTCATGCATGGTCGTTTACATCTATGGGCGGGTTTAGCGTCATCTCTGAACAGTCGAACGGACTGTATCTGTGATACAATATCCATAGTCAACGTCTATTTTCAGCAGTTCTGGGAAACGGAATGATGAAAAACTTTTTTCTAGTGTCTGTATAAAGTTGGGTATCCGTACGGTAAATACTTTTCCTCCTACACTGGCTTAAGCGGCAAAAGTTTAATTATAACCATCCTGTATTCTGTGACAGGAGAATGCTACTACATGAGATGATACAAAGCTAGTGAGGAGGTGCTGTATCAGATTTGGGAGGAGAGACTTTTACTGCACATCTTCATTAATAAAAGGGATCGGATGACAGGTCGCACCAAGAAGTTACAAGGGATCTTTAGTTAGATAATTGAAGGTTATGAGAGAGAAATAACTATTGTAAAAGACCACGGTTTGACTACTTTAAGCAGGTGCAAGCAGATGTAGATTGCGGTAGTTAACCAGAGATGAAGGAATTTGCACGCGCTGAACTAGCTTGGGGGGCTGCATCGGACCAGTCTTCGGACAGAAACAGGTGGTGCTTAATACAATAGTGTCGTATTGAGGAGGATAGTGGTTCACCTCTTCATTTTGTCGTTTTGTCGTTTGTTCTGCCGTTTCCCTAAATCGCTTACGAAAAATGTCGTCACGATTGCTTCGAAAAGGACGCGAATGTATTCCTCCTCATCCTTCCTCCATCTATAGGTTATATACTACATGTAATGGCTTCGTCGTCGACAGAGAGTTCACACCTAGTCTTCCTTTCTTCCTACTGGGAACCACAACACATGCATTTCATCAATTTTTGTGGGACCACCTTGACATTGCTCATGGTAGTAGCTATGTAGGAGCTATAAAGTCCCATAAAATTCTCTACAACTGCGAGGAACTCTTGAGCAAAATACGTTGTGTTAGATGTCGAAAATCCCAAGTACAACGCTCACACGCAGCGCGATTCAGTTGCCCCTACATCTGGGTTTTATGCAGCCCGCAACGCCTTAATACGATGCACAAGATTTTCATATTCTCTCGCTCGCTACCTGCAAACTGTTAGTCACACAGAAAAAATGAACTGTTACTTTTCGTAAAAAAACTTAATTTAGTTAAACTTTGTACTGGCATACGTTTTCGCTGAGGCCACAGTTTTCAAGTTATTCAAGGAAAACACGTTTGAATGTCATTTTTGATAGTTTTTCTTGAATAATTTGAAAACTACGAGTTCTAGCGAAAACGTATCCCAGTACAAAATTGTACTACCTTAATTTTTGCGCAGAAAGACCTGTTCATTTCTTCTGTAGGACGAATAACACATAGTGAGCGAGAGAATTTATGCCTTGTGTGTGGTACTGAAAGGCGTTGCAGGTTGCATACAATTCAGCGGAACCGGAAGCTGAATCACCAAGTATACTAATTTTACTGTCAGTCCTCTAAAAAAGGAACCCACAGAATGACGCACAAATTTCTGCATTATGATTACGGAAATGACATTATGAAATGCATTTATTTCACTAGCGTTTGCTAAACAAATACTTCACAATTTAAATTTCAACACTTCCGCGCTGTTCTTGGATATTAGAGAACCTGATTTAACCCGGCTTAACACCACAGATTTGGCAGTCCCACTTTCATGAATGCCCAAAACAATTTCCACGGTATGACTACATTAACATTCTAGGCTGAAAATATGAAAAATACACAAGCTTTCACTTTTTGGTGCTAGCGACACAGAAAATATTCTGGTTGTGAGGAAAGTAGCACACAGTTTGCTCTTGTGGTCATTATGTGGTTCTTTCAAACTTGAAGTATGTACGAAATGGTTTATGTGTTTTCTGGATGAAATCGAATTTTACTTACTTACATGACGTCCGTAATTTACGAAATTCGACAATGTATTTTATTGGTTATGTGTGAGACTTGGTTACAGGAACAATAGTCTGTGAAAGACGTTAAACTCAACCGGTAAGACAATTAACTGTAGCCACGTTTAAATTAGTTGGCATTTGACAATTAGCCTGCTGGATTGCCTCTTCCAGCAATTAATACCCGGGAGCCCAGCATGATTGGATCCTACTGTGTTACCTCTTCCGTTACGGAAAGCGTTGTACCATTGTAGTAGGAGAGTCGTGCAACACTTAGCAGACGAAAGAGGAGGTAGGTGAGAAATCTACATCACACGTCAATTTTAGTTGTTTTTTTTTTTTTTTTTTTTTTTTTTTTTTTTTTTTTTTTTTTTTTTTTTTTTTTTTTTTTTGTAGAAGACAAGAATGTTTCGGCAGCTTCATGCAGACGGCATTTCTTACGACGATGTTGCTACCTTGGAATTTAAAATTAGTTGGACCCTCACACGATCATTATTTATTGCACTGTAGTAGTGTATCAATATATTGCGTGAAAATGCGAGACCAAGAACGGTACAATAATTTTGCGCAGTACTGTCCTGGAGGCGTAAGTCAGAATTCAACCTTCGTAGCGAACGTGTTGGAGCTCGATGACGTAGAATTCGCATGTATTACGACTGCAATATCTACGTGCTGCAAAACGGAAAGCAAGAGGAGGTGTAGATGGCCGAAAAAGTAGCCTGGAAGGCGTCCTTACGCAACGTGCTACAATAACTTGCAGCGGACCAAGTTGACTACTAGAATTTTGAGCCAGGAATCTTTCAACGAATTGGTGAACTCCGTTACTTTTTATTCACACGGAAAAGATTATATTCATGTAGCCATCGGATTTCATTTTCCACATTGCTGGAAGCGATCTATAAACCTGAACAGAATAAGAGGGTCGGCTGATAGTGTTTTGTCGAATGTCTCTACAGCTGATTAAGTATTATTATGTAATCATATTCATATGACGTCGCTGTATTAAGTGTTTGCGTACCCGTAAAACAGGGTCTCGACATGGACCGCCATGTATTGTTCTTGGTATTAAGTATTCAGTATTCAATGTTCCACTACAAATATTGAGCGGTTGAGGGCCCGTTTAGAAGTGTAAATGGAAGGTGTGATTTAATCCATTATGAATGGCTTTTGAAAGCCTGCTACTGTTAAAACAATAAATTTGTTTTCAAATAAATCTTCTGCCACCAGTCACGATTTTTCTCTATTTTACTTTTCGCTCGACACTTTTCGGGAAATGATGACCAAGAAATCGCGTGTTTCTTATATATTGCTTTAAAAAATCAACGAAATGAAGCAGACTCTCACATATTGACAACATCAATAGAAATGGCTTACTACACACAAAAACGCATTTGAAAATGGTAATTATTTCCCGAAACGCGTCGTGCGAAAAGTAAAATAAAGAAAAATCGCGACTAGTAGCGGAAGATTTATTTATAAACAAACCTATTGTAAATGGAAGGATTCGGGTCAGAAACTATTGAGACCCCTATCCGAACCGTTCAGCAGTGTAGGCTGTCTGCTCTTCTAAGTTTGGAACATTTTGCGGGTCATTAACACCATTCGTCGAAACGTCTCATCAACAGTGAGTGGTTTGTAAAATATATATCAACTACGTCAGGGACATAGTAAAGAATCCGCCAGCTCCGCGCCAACTGCCGTGCATTCGGTGACATCACGCGACGCCGCAGGCTTGCGCCAGCTGCAGGTGAGGCGAGTGTTGTCAGCTGCCGCGTGTCAGCTGTCAGCTGTCAGCTGGAGGCGTCAGCTGAGCGCAAGCGGCAAAGGGCGCCGGTTGAATAATGCAGCCAGGCAGCTCTGCGCTGCGCCGCGCAGTCAGCAGTGGGGGCGCGCTGCAGCGGCCACTGTGTCCGCGCAGCTCGCGACCGCCGCATTAGCGTCACAGCCACGCAGACGCCCTTGTTAATGAACAACAAACGCACGACCACGTTCAGCCACGACTCCCACTCCAAACATCGCTATCGTAAGTACCTTGAACGTTGGAAAAACAAAGTGCGTCGTTCTTTAATAGCAATCAAAGCCACAAAAAATCGACGCAGGTTTAAAACTGCAGATTGTGGTCATAAGAAAAATAACTAAAATCAGTAGTGTGGTCTATTGTAAGGAACAAACTTTTTTCTAAATTATAAAGTGGTATCCTTACCGCACCAAGTATCTGTTGTGCATGTCATGGAGGACACAAGGAAGTACTCCACTATGTTGTTGTTGTGGTCTTCAGTCCAGAGACTGGTTTGATGCAGCTCTCTCCTCTCTATCCTGTACAAGGTTCTTCATCTCCCAATACCTACTGCAACCTATATCCTTCTGAATCTGTTTAGTGTATTCATCTCTTGGTCTCCCTCTACGATTTTTACCCTCCACTCTGCCTTCCAATACTAAATTGGCGATCCCTTGATGCTTCAGAATATGCCCTACTAACCGATCCCTTCTTCTAGTCAAGTTGTACCACAAATATCTCTTGTCTCCAATTCTATTCAGTACCTCCTCATTAGTTATGTGATCTACCCATCTAATCTTCAGCATTCTTCTGTAGCACCACATTTCGAAAGCTTCTATTCTCTTCCTGTACAAACTATTTATTGTCCATGTTCCGCTTCCACACATGGCTACACTCCATACAAATACTTTCAGAAACGACTTGTTGACACTTAAATCTATACTCGATTAAACAAATTTCTCTTCTTCAGAAACGCTTTCCTTGCCATTGCCAGTCTACATTTTATATCCTCTCTACTTCGACCATCATCAGTTATTTTGCTCCCCAAATAGCAAAACTCCTTTACTACTTTAAGTGTCTCATTTCCTAATCTAATTGCCTCAGCATCACCCGACTTAAATCGACTACGATCCCTATCCTCATTTTGCTTTTGTTGATGTTCATCTTATACCCTCCTTTCAAGATACTGTCCATTCCTTTCAGCTGCTCTTCCAGGTCCTTTGCTGTCTCTGACAGAATTACAATGCTATCGGCGAACCTCAAAGTTTTTATATTTCTCCATGGATTTAAATTCCAACTCCGAATTTTTCTTTTGTTTCCTTTACTGCTTGCTCAATATACAGATTGAATAACATCTGGGATAGGCTACAACCCTGTCTCACTCCCATCCCAACCACTGCTTCCTTTTCATGCCCCTCGACTCTTGTAACTGCCATCTGGTTCCTCTACAAATTGTAAATAGCCTTTCGCTCCCTGTGTTTTACCCCTGCCACCTTCAGATATTGAAAGAGAGTATTCCAGTCAACATTTTCAAAAGCTTTCTCCAACTCTACAAATGCTAGAAACGTAGGTTTGCCTTTCCTTAATCCTTTTCTAAGATAAGTCGTAGTGTCAGTATTGCCTCACGTGCTCCAACTCCACTAATAGTCGCAAATTAAAGATATTATTGTCAGGTATCGAACTGGAACACTGTGTGACTCCAAAATATTTACAATTGACACTTGATACAAGCCAATAAAATTTTTTCTGTTTACAAGCCGCGTCGCTTCACATAAAACACTCGGGCTTTCGATACCTATCTCTGCCATCATCATCTGGAGTAAAAATCACTGACTGCCTAGGGCACTGTCTTCTGTAGGGACGGTAGAGCGGCAGTTTCGATCGTGGCACCGACCCCTCGAGCTATGCGACGTCACTCGGTCCCGTGGCGGAACGGAGCTTCTAGGAGGTACACAACTTCCGTGCATGCGTCACTGCAGTCGTCTCTGGTAGCTTCCATGCGCTGTCATTACTTCTGTATAAACAGGAAACCATGCCAACCCAGGCAGTCAGCGGTTTTAATTCCTAATGATGATGAACGCGACAGAAAACTCGAATACTTTATTTGGAGTGACAAGGCTACCAAACGGAGAACATGTTATCGAACCATTCCGCCGTAAAAGACTCTGAGGACACGCCTGATACATCTCTTGGTTTCAAGAAGCACCGCATTAACTGCAAGTCAAAAGTTTCCACCAGAAACAGCCTTCAACGGAAACTATTCGTGCGTCGTTAACCTAAACTCTACGGACGTCTGCAATGGCACTGTGCTCTTCTGCGGCATTGTATACATTTCCTGTCTAGCATAATTCGACACATGTCAGACGCGTAGACATAACTTTCAATGACACCTGCTCATTCGTAACAGGCTGCTTGAAATCTACTCGTGCTGAATGGTTTTATAGCCTTGCAGAAATACCACAACCCTCTTTTCAAAGAGAAATGGTTGCGAATGCTGAAAGGAAGAAAGTGAAGAGGAGAGGACACACCCACAACGACTGAAGTCAAGGATAGGGGGGGGGGGGGGGGGCGGTGGCCTCCATAGAACATCAATAATACTCTGAAGACCAGACAGTTCATCTTATGTGCCAATATCAACTGGATCCAGACTCCTGCACTCTGAAAAAGCTAGGTTGCAACTGTGGACGGCTACGATCTTCCTTCCCCATGGCTGGAAAGGAGTTTCAGGAATTCTACCTCCAGCTATGATGAGAAATGGTCGACCTGAAGGTCCCAACTATACTGAGATCGGGAGCTGGTCGATCAAAGGTTACTTTGGTAAGAATGCTCAAGATGATATTCAGTGCAACTGCACAGAAGGCCAGACAGTTCATCTTATGCGTCAATATCAACTGGGTCCAGCCTCCTGCACAGAATATGAACTTCATCAGGGAATAGATTCTGTACTGGAAGTGACCAACTTTTGTGCAGAAGTAATATAGTCATAACTGTGTATAATATGGATGTTTCTGATACGACAACAATTAAAACCTAACAGTTCTATTCTGAATCATGGGACACGAGACAATTCGAGCTTATATTTATCAAACAAAAACAAGGAAGAAATTGAATTTTCTATCAGGGAATATAACTGTAAATTTAAAAGATTACTAAAATATATTCATTACAAAAGGCAGGTGAAGCACACCTCATATGTAATGCATGGTGTAATATTATATATTACTCAGACTAGGGGTTCCCAAACTTTACATCTGACTAAAACACTTCGAGTGTCCTGGTACTCTTTAATGGAACATCTTGTTCACTTAAAAAAATGAGAAAAACTTGTTTTTTTCAGTGACTACTTCAATTTTAAATCATAGCAACAATACAGAAATCATAATCAGATTTTGAAAAAATAATTATTTTCCTCAAAATGCCGAAAAAACGCAATTTTATTAATAGTTTTTTTCGCAGAGCATTTGTTCACTTCCGCAAGGCATTGTTTGGGAAGCCCTGACTTAGAAGACTCACAGAACGGGTTAGTGATGAAACAGGACAACTGCAACACTGTCCAAAATTGAGATACGCAGTCAAAATGTACTGCTACTATGTGGAGTTCTGTATCGTCACCTGGAAAATTTCTGTTATAAGTGGGTCTCATGGACAAAGCGTAAGAACGAAAGAGAAAGATAACGTGCACGTTAATCTAGAAACTGCTTCATTACGAAAACGAGAAGGCGTGTTTCACCATAGCGTCTCGCGCTACCGTGGTGCAGACTCACGACCACACGTCACCAAGAGTCTTTGGATTTCTGAATGTCAGCCCTGCAGTCTTGCAGGCATAATCAGCCTTTTGTGAACAGGCGAAACAGGAGACAATGAAGCACTCAACTGTTTTCGGTTATACTGGAAAGAAATACAGCGTCTACAGGTAGTCATACGAACAATTAACAAGATGACGAGAATCTGTTTACTTCGTTATCGATTCAAAGTGAGCAAACATGACTTCACAGTGAGATGTACTAAAGTTACAGATAAAATTTAATGTTGTAAGGGACTGTCCATTGATTCTTGTAGTCGTGTCTGTCATTTAAGTATGGAGGAAATTAGCAAATCATGAAAAAAGGCGGCCGAACAATTGGCATATGATTTCGACATTAAATTAATAGCTGATAGATCAACTGACGAAATGTTGTTGTATTTACAAAATTCTCTTTTGCACGTTTGCTCGAAATTGTTTGTAGTCCGAAATTCTACAATTTCACTGAGGAAAAAGAATCAAGGCGTTTACATTTGCAGGCCGTTACACAATCATTTGAAGCACAAACTGAAGAAGAAGACTTGGTGAAGATACAGAGATTTCGAATAGCTGAAGAGATTGTTTCCGTTGTGGGCAGAGATAATGCATAGTTACATAAAAGTCTTAGGTGTTACGTGGTGCAGGTAAAATATTCCTTTCAAACATTTTACGTTTCCATACCTCTGATGTGATCTTCCTCAGATTCTTCTGGTGTTACCCATAGGTTGAACACTCAGTATTATCGATTGTGTAATAATTAACTAAACATGAAGCACCCTAACGTCCTGGAAGATTTTACCGTCACTTTGAAATAAATTTCTGTTTTCTGAAATTAGGAATGTAACAATATTCTATACTAAGTTTTTCGACAAACAAAGCAATCCATTTTTGCGGATACTGAATTGCGCAATAAGTACGTTACGGTCAAATAGCTTGCGAAATTGTACGTGGCCATAATTACACCAAGAAAAAGGCCTGAATGGCAGAAAGAAAAATAATCTCATGCGCTATAAGCGGTGGTATTTATTACCTACATGTGAGCCAGAAATTCACAGTAGCTACCACTTATTAGCAGAAGCCTTCAAGTCCTAACAATTGCCACGGGGTCGATAGCAAAATCCTGTAGCACAGTCGTAGGCAATCATGTTAACTGCTCGAGTTAATGACCGTAATTCCGTTATAATCAACTCGATGGCAGCTATTTACCGAGCCGTACTGTGCGGACTTATGACGAATACACGTACGCTCGTATGGAATGTAACAGTAGTGAACAGGTAGGGATTTTCGCTGGGATTCATTTGATCGTTGCCCCTTTGGCAAATCCAAGAGAGAACATTATTACCGGACATTCAGCTGCGAACTGAGGTGAGCGCAAACGTTTATGACAGGTCCCATATGTGCTCTTAACCCACTGAGTGAAGTAATCGCAGTTAACTGGAGAGTGTTTATACCAAATTAAGGGCAACGCTCAGGAGCAGTTAGACACTAAATTGGCCTACACGTCTCTATTGCTTTCCTGATAATAATGAGGCCTCTGGAATGACCGGAAATGAGTAGCCGTATATCAGGTTCCTGGGGTCACGAATTGATTATCTGAACGAGAAAAAGAAACTAATTAGTGTGGCAGTATATTTCAATTTTCTTTCCTCACAAAACACCGTGTTACCTGGAAATTGGTGACAGTATACAAGCGCGTTTCAAAATCTACCTCTCGGTCGTCAGATAACGTGACCCAGAAGTTTTTTATTACATTCACAACAAGACCTATAATACAATACGTTCGTAGTATCAAATTGAGCTCCTCCTATTTTGCATTCAAAAAACGATAGACGATGTAGGAGCATGTAACTAAAATATTATTAGAAAAGTAGCCAACTGATACAATATGAAGTTTAATAGACTGCAATAATCTCGTCTTAAAAGTTTTTATGTTCTGGCATCAACATTGTTACCAGGTTGCCTACGTAATGCTTTCCAGGGCAACAAAAATTTGGTATTCAGTATTTCATGTAGGTGCCAACCGAATTTAAAAACTGAAAATACTATCATAATCTACCCACTAAGAGGTATAATCTTATATAATATGTTTTACACAGTTAGACAAGTACTACAGTGGGGAACTGCACACACATCCCGAGATTCAGCAACCCATAATGCCTTCAAAAACCATGTGCGACATTTTGATTTTTTCCCGCTTGTAACGTACTGTACTGACTATTGGACCTACAGAAAAAAATGAAGAGGACCATTTCGTATGAAATTAAATGTAGTCAAATTTTGTTCTGGGATACGTTTTCGCTGGAGGCCACTACTTTCCAGTTACTCAATAAAAACGAGTTTCAAGGTCACTTTTGTACGTTTTTCTTGAATAATTCTAAATCTACGGCCTCCAGTGAAAATGTATGCCAGTACAAAATTTAACTTGATTAAATTTCCTACAAATAGGCCTTGTTCATAATTTCTATAGGACTAATAGTGTATTTGGCAAACGAGAGTATAAAAATACACATGTGGTATTTGAAGGCGTTGCGGGTTGCATAAAATCCATGGATAGGGGCACTGAATCACCCTGCATATATTCAGGCAACGCCACTTACGGTGTGCTAATTACCCCGACTATATTCATCCGTTACTAGAAAATGAGAGCAACTAGCGACTTCCAACAAACATTTCTCAGAACTTCAGACTTCTTATGAAACGTCTTTCTCACTGACATTTCGTAAAAATAATGAGAAGAAGAAGGTTATCGCATACTACGCTTACGTTGTTCATGTAGTAAAAGGTCAACATCAGCCATGACGTTTCAATTTATTACTTCTTTACTACTTACTCTATTCGAAACACATTTTTCATATTGTAACCACATATACTAATGAATGTATTTAAAAACTTACGTCACTGTATAGCACAGAGATCAGGAAATACGATATCATAAACATTTAGATACGACTAAAACGTGCTCTTGCGTAAAACGGAGTGCAAATTATCGAGCCTATATTGATCCAATGTTTCATCATGAGAGCACTTAGTGACTTCCAACAAATTTAAAGGATAATTTCAAACCTTTCCTGACGTTTTTCCCCCTTGCATGCAAAACGTCACTTATTTAACACATCAACTTATTTGTAAAGTATTCAGTTGTTTGGAACTGTTTTATACATGGGAGCTCGACTGTTTCAAGTCTGGGGGATGCGGGATTTACTGGTAATTCACTAATGGAAAACTATTTCATGAATAGTGGCGTTCAGTACGGCGAAATGGAGGGGTTAGTTGTGTAAACCTTGATAATACTTTTGCATAACTGACAGTGAGCACAATGAACATCGGAAGTATAATACTGATTACATGATAGACGAGTCCTGTCCGATAGCGTTTGACCACAGAATCAAAGTTACGGAAAGAAGATGGTTTAACTAGAGTGCAGAGTCTTTGCCATTACTTCTGATGCCGCGCGGGGTAAACGGGCGGTCTAGGGCGCCTTGCCACGGTTCGTGCGGCTCCCCCCTTAGGAGGTTCGAGTCCTCCCCTAGGCATGGATGTGTGTGTTGTCCTTAGCGTAAGTTAGTTGAAGTTAGATTAAGTAGTGAGTAAGTCTAGGGACCGATGGCCTCAGCAGTTTGGTCCCATAGGAACTTACCATAAATTTCCAAAAATAACTTCCGAAATTTTCTGTGTATTTTCGTAGATGTCCTCGTTACTTCACTTTTTCCAACCAGCAATAGTTCGCATTGCACCCATTATTTTTCCGATAATCTGTCGTTCAAGTATCTGTATTCTGTCCATGTTATAGTACGTCGTTACGCATGCATGCATGTAAATTTTAGAGTGTTATTATTTTCGTATAATGTTTTAGTTTTCTTTCTCTATCTATGAAATTCTTTTTATTTAAATTAAACCATATGCACTTTCCAGTTTCATTAACTCTTGCGTCTATTACAAATTTTTCTAGCCTGTTATGCTGTACGGATTCTCAACAATATTTAGGTTTACTCATTCTGTTTTACCGCTTTGTGTTTCTACTTGTCTTAGTGCATTTTTTATATCTTGAAACTTCCCCTTTGTAAATTAAGAATGACAGTGCTGGAAAACCTCTTACGTTATTTGATACAAAAACAGCTGAGTTATACACAACGTACTCAGACAGATCTCTCTTTACGTATTCTGATCATCACTAAACTGTCACACAATACTTTTAGCGATGCCTTTCACGAATCCCTTACCTCATAAAAATCTTCGTTACTCGAACTACTGCAGTACAGCGAGCGCCAATACTGCCAGCTAAATGAAACATTCTAACTGCTGAAGGCGCTAACTATTGATAGGTATAGTTAGCAAATGAAAGATTTTGATAGAAAACAAACAATGTATTTACCGTAATAATGTTTAAAAGTCATCATATATATAGATCTATCAATTCATGACATCCATCTTTACAAATTTGCTTTTTCTGGCGAACACACGTCCAGGTCGTCTCTCTCTCCACATCCACCACTGCTGGCGGCTCACCTTCAACTGCCCAACGCTACGCGCTGTTCACATTCAACTGCCCAACACTACACAAGCGAATATTCCAAAAATCAGTCTAACCAGCTACAGACTGCACACAGCGCCGTCAGCGATTTTCATACAAAGTACTACGTGGCGTTACCAACATAAAGACCTAAACAGCCTACTTACAATCTGTCACTATTTTTGTGTTCCCAGCTGAAATGTGAAGACAGTTCTATATGCTACTCTCTCCAGAAATTTTATTCGAGTAACTGTTTCTACAAAGTTTCATGAGAATATTGTAGAATCGTCTGCAAAAGGCAGCTAATTTATGCTATCTCAAATCCATACCCTTCCTAGAATTGTTGGTTCACTTTTTGCCTCTAAATTTCAGATCTTTACAATTTTTGCTAATACGCAGTGAAACAGTAAAGGCGACAGGTCGTCCTCTTGTCTAACACCTTTTTTTTTATTTCGAATGGCAGAGCTACTTCTCCCATCAGGTTCATGTTAGATATGTCATGTTAGGTATCGTATTCTTAGAGTTTCAAGAATTATCCTTGTTTTGCTGAATTGCAAATTCTCTAATGATCTATCTGTTGTTTTCAGTTGTTTGTCTAAAGTTTCTACAACTCTGTTCAGGACAATTTTTGATATTTTGTATGCCACTATAGTATCATAGTAACAATTATTATTGTTTGTATGTTGTATGTTGTTGTATGTCAACCAGGGACCTAGAAACGACGGAGAGGCTCCATCCCCGCCGCAGCCGCAGTGGTCCACAACTCCACGACGGCTACCGCAGTCCACTTCACCCCTCCGCCGCCCCACACCGAATCCAGGGTTATTGTGCGGTTCGGCCCCCTGTGCCCCCTCCCCCCCCCCCTCCTGGGGAACGTCACACACCAGACGAGTGTAACCACTATGTTTGTGTGGTAGAGTAATGGTGGTCTACGCGTACGTTGAGAACTTGTTTGCGCACCAATCGCCGACATAGTGTAGCTGAGGCGGTATAAGGGGAACCAGCCCGCATTCGTCGAGGCAGATGGAGAAACGCCTAAAAACCATCCACAGACTGGCCAGCTCACCGGATCTCGGCACAAGCCTGCCGGGCGGATTCGTGCCGGGGACCAGGCGCTCCTTACCGCCCCGGAAAGCTGTGCGTTAGACCGTTCGGCTAACCGGGCGGGCCATTATTATTGTTTACACTAATATTATAACAAAATAACGTCTCGGCCTCGGTGTTTCCACCAACGATGTGATGAAATATGATGTCAGCTACACGTAAACCCAGTATGGACTGCATTCATTAAGTGAGACTTTGTACTATATGTCGTGTGACGAGGGCCTCCCGTCGGGTAGACCGTTCGTCTGGTGGAAGTCTTTCGATTTGACGACACTTCGGCGACTTGCGCGTCTATGGGGATGAAATGATGACGATTAGAAAAACAGCCAGTCCCTGAGCGGAGAAAATCTCCGACCCAGCCGGGAATCGAACCCGGGCCCTTTGGATTGACATTCTGTCGCGCTGACCACTCAGATACCGGGGGCAGACAGACTTTGTACTGATAGGCAGCAGCGTCTTCTGACAGTAGGCCGATGGTAACAGAAGTGATTTAGTTCCCCTTCGTGTACCTCTGCTGAATTCAGCAGTCACTTGAAGGCAGAAAAGCTAACAGGTACTTGGTTGATCGACATATGTGCCGTTTTGGCAGTGATACTTCCTCATGTCATTTAGTGATGTAGCTATTATGTGAAACTTCTTCAGTAAATGTACCTGTAGCTATTACGAATTCAGAGTTAAAAAGTATAATCATATCACAAAAATTAATCCCCACCAACTAATTAGATGTGTAGCAATACCAGCGACTGCAAGTAGCTAATGAACCTAGTTTTCAGTTTATGTGGAATTTCATGACTCATCTAAGTAAGGGGACACTCTGGAAGGATAGTCTGTTGAGCTGCAAGCGAGCAGGTGCGATCAGGACACGCAGGCAGCCAGGAGAGCTCACACCCCCGGACGAGTGCCCGGAATGAACGAGCAGATAGCCGCAGAGGCCAACACCTCTTGGATAGCGACCTTTCTTTTGAGGTGATGTCGCAGGTTGCCGATCACTGAAGCCAGCACAGCATTTCGCGTCGGGCCTAGAGCAGAGACGATTTTAAAACTCGAATGTGTAACGAGGAGAACTGCCGTTTTTAGTAAAGTCTGCAGACGACGCTTTTGTGAGCAAAGTGTAGAAAACAGTGCTTTCTTCGAAATTGCAGCAGACAAGACTGAAACATGGAATGGGAACCCACCGACAAGTCACCTGGTGAGCGTGAGTCGCTGCCACAGCCCAAGCACAGCTAAGAACCGAATGTTTCCAACTCAGTCTAAGGGGCGTTAGGACTGACTAACAACGTAAATAAACTGGCAGTTTGTAAGATAAACACTATTGCCATGGCAAAAGACAGAGAGATAGAGAAAGACGCTGTGTTCCAGCACCAAATGTAAGGGAACACCTGAAATTAGAGTCAGAGAGAGGACCAGCTTCTTGTGAGATGTTTTTTGAGTGGCCGGGGCTCAGAAATCCGTAGCTCAGCCAACTGGAATGACGGAAAGAACGAAAACGCGAAACCCCGAGTCTTCCTTGTTGGAAGCAGACGAAACAAAATCACTTCAACTTTATCACCTAATGTCATTGCCAGCACTCACTGCCAGTCAGGAGCCGAGCCTCTTTTAACTAGTTGAGCTGTGCTGCAGTTAGCCACAGATCCAGATCCTTGGCCGGCCGCGGTGGTCGTGCGGTTCTAGGCGCATCAGTCCGGAACCGCGGGACTGCTACGGTCGCAGGTTCGAATCCTGCCTGGGGCATGGATGTGTGTGATGTCCTTAGGTTAGTTAGGTTTAAGTAGTTCTAAGTTCTAGGGGACTGATGACCTAAGATGTTAAGTCCCATAGTGCTCAGAGCCATTTGAACCAGATCCTTGGTGCAAAACAAATGACTTCACACTCCTCCTCCAGATTAGCACGGTGAGATCTAGACGTTACAGCGAGACGAGCTGTAAGGACTGTCAAAGCATTTCCACTAAATCTCAATAATTTTCAGGCTTCCCTCTGACGACTTGCTTGCAGATTATTGCTTTCAACTCCGGACACAGATGCAAATGCATCTAATTCTATAGTGCTGTCTAATTCAAAATATTAATATTTCAGCAGTCATGGCTAAATTCCGAAATCCGATCTTCGCCGAGGATGTAGACCATATACTATTACCACCAACTTTCAACTATCACCATTCAAAGATAAGGGAAATTCGAGCTCGTACTGCGGCATTAAGATAGTCGTTTTTCACTCGCGCGATCCGCGAGTGGAACAGAGGGGGGAAAATACGACTCTGGCGCGAATTATGGCCTCCGCCACACACCGCTATGTGGCTAGCGGAGTATATATGTAGATGTAGACGTGGAACTCCAGGTGTATGCCCAATGTGGTTAGCACGCAGACCAGTTGGCTGCAGGACCTCAACTTGCCTCCTTCTATCTAACATGCGGCTCTCACTGGCACCGAGGCAACAGACCTACATCCTGCTCTCCATTGAGCTCTCGCTTGACATCACTGAAGTCGCAAAGGCGGTGGTTTTGGCTGAGTTGAATGTACGCTACAGGGCAACTGGCTCCGAGCTGCTCGTGAAGTAACCGGTTAGTAACTGTTCGTTGGGTCATCATGGTGCCAACTGTTGCTCAAATTGAACTGCAGATGGAGTACGATGCGCCAGAGATCCACGCTGAACACGATGGTCTTCCCTCTCGGTAGCGCCAAGTGGCCGTCTGCAGCCCGGTCTTCTTGAAACCGTACATATTCGTAACCACCGCTGCCAACAATCAACTACAGTGGCTGTATTCCTGCGAAGGCTTTCTGCACTATCACAGAAGGAACATCCAGCTTCTTGTAGTCCTATTACAAGACCTTGTTCAAACTCAGTGAGGTGTTGTTTATGGTGTCTTTCTCGCCTTCAAGAAAGGCATTCTTGACTAACATCAGCTCACCACGTCCAATCTCAGAGGTAACTAATGCTCACGACCGTTGCAGCGTATATTTAAAGCAGACCTGACTGGCATCCTCATAGTGGCGTTCTTAAGCGACTGGCGCGAAATCTGAGTAGACGTCGTCTTTCGGATGTAAAAATACGCCTACCCATTTTAGTTTACGCCACACAACTCCTTCTTGGTGTTGAAATTTCTTTCCGTCAGTGTATTATTGTTTTGTACTGGGACACCGTTATTAGAAACAGACCTCCAACCCTGTAAACAGTTGTGCTGAGGTAATAGTGTCAAGGTTGTCAGCTGTTTAATGTGCACTTTAAAAAACGGAATTAATGCTAATTCTTGCTTAACTTCGTAATTAAGGAATTGCGTGTTCATTTTTTTAGGGGAGAGGTTCCCTCGTTCTGACGACCTATCACTGTAGTGTCAGAAATATTATGAGTGCAAGGGAAATCATTCAGTCCCGCTGATGCTGCAAAATACGCCAGCCAGTATCTCCGAAAGCCGAGTTAGTATATCTTACAGCAGCAGCACTGGGCGTCCAGAACACCTGACCGGACGAGTGAATCAAAATGAATGAAATCACCAATGTCTAACGGCTATGGCCTAGCATTCCAGCTTGTTGACATTTCTGGGCTAAAGCGCTGCTGCGGAGAAAACTGTGGCTCACATATATTCTACTCGTATTAGTCCGTCTCTCAGCTGTTATTATCTGCTCGCTGACGTTCTTCGTATGCGACTGTGATACTAAACGCCACAGCTACGCAAGACGCTAACTTTGAGACAGTTACCATCGCAGTACCAAATGGAGCAGACAGCCACCTCCAATGGATTCTGACTCTAGTAGCAGCAGACGTTCTACTGAGTTGTATCTCCTATGCAGACAACCTGGCGCCTTCGCATTGCTGGGTCACCCCTCCCCCCCGAGTGACTTACTTCTGCTGGCGACACCCCTTGGTGGTTGATAAGTTGGAGACTGGGATAGAAGCTGTCCAGCTACACTGTTGCTGTGCACCGATCCCTGTGGGCTCTCATTGTTGCTGATCACCAACACTTTTGACCTTGTAGAAGTTCGGCACTACAGTTGACCCACCATCCTTTTTAGTGCTGTACGCTGCGATCACGAGTCAGCCCAACTAGCTTTCACACAAAGCCGATGACCCAAGTGTCAAGATATACAGATAACGTACGGAAGGCTAGAAGACTAGTCTGTTGCAGGATATTGTAACTGTTTTATTACAGAAGTTAGATGCTGTCGCAAGTCAGGGAAGTGCTGTGCCACAAAAGCAAAACGCGATGGCCAAAGGAAGGATGATTGTGGTTGAATTTACTGAAATAGTGTGGAGGCAGGATAAACTTGGAAAAGAATTAACTTATTAAATTACTGTATTGAATCAGAGAGATATATTTCCTGGCCTCCATCGACTGCGAAAGTTGCAGATCTCCTCATGGATGGCAAGTAGCTCCCTGTCCTAGGCACTCCGTTGGGGATGTGTAGGCATGAGCTTATTTGAAAAGGAGGCTAACGATTGCCAGGAACCATGTATATGTTGCTGCACAGCTGCACCTATGGCATGGTGGCTGGCGTTGACCATCAGTGCCATCTGGGCGTCACGTATTGGGTGAGCCAAAAAAATGGTTCAAATGGCTCTGAGCACTATGGGACTTAACTTCTGAGGTCATCAGTCCCCTAGAAATTAGAACTACTTAAACCTAACTAACCTAAGGACATCACACACATCCATGCCCGAGGCAGGATTCGAACCTGCGACCGTAGCGGTGGCGCGGTTCCAGACTGTAGCATCTAGAACCGCTCGGCCACTCCGGCCGGCCGGTGAGCCAAAAGTTCAGAACGGCAAGGAAGGCAGCAATAGTGAAGGCGCCGTCCATTTGGTCCATTCAGGGAACGAGATTGTTGCCCTTAGTGTTGCGACTAGTGAATGGAGGCTGTGCTGGGAAGAGGATGGCGTCAGAAATTAAGCCTTCTGAGAAAGTTTTGAGCACACTTCTCGAAATGTTTGTGGCACTGAATTTCCTGGATACCCTGAAATGTCTTAGGGAAGGGAGTGACAAAGTATGCACAAATCTGGTGGTCCAGGAATGTCAGCTGGGAGGCACCAAAGGTACATTTCGCGGGGTTAATGATAACCCCAAATCTTTAAGCAATTGAAACACTCCTGTCAGGAGTTCACAGTGCTATTGCAGTGAAAGCAAAGACCAATATGTCACTGAGGTAGGTAGAACAGAAGGACATGTCACGTAATGTACTGTTGATGAGTAACTACCGTGTCTGTGCGGCATTTCAGAGACCAAACCTCATATAAAGTGATTCAAAGATGCCAAAGGGCGTGGTGATGGCTGTGTTTGGGGTGTCTTCCAAGAAGATCGTGTAAATGCCTCAGTCGAAGACGCTGAATACGTAAGGTCCACTGAGGGCATGGTTGAAGGCATAAAGATTTGATACTGGATACCTTTTTGGGGTGGTGCACGCATTAGCAACATGATAGACGGTGCCAGGTCGCCAGGAAGCGTCCTTCTTCAGCACAAGGTTTAGAGGAAAGGACCACATGTCATCAAGTGTCTGATACCATCCTGAATCATACCATCGACTTTGGCATTAATGGCAGCAAGCCACTCCTGTGAGAGGTGTCATAGTCTACTGAAAACTGGAGGGCCTAGCATGGTTCAGATGTGATGGATCCTGGTATGCCATTGCTCTCGATGTGCTCCAGGTTAGCATGTGATGTCTCGAAAATGGTCCAGAAGATTCGAAAGCTCCCTGCATCAGCAGCATGTACAAGCTTTCACACAACGTTTCGTTTTGTACAGTGAACTGCAAGACCTCGGCACCCACCTTGACCAGCCAGAAATCCCAACTGCTCTCAGTCCAAATTGAAGCCCTCACAACTCAAGTGTCTGCACTTCTAGCCCTGCCAGTTGCTATCACCACATCGCCAAATCCTTATCAGCACACACGTGAATGTTGTCCTACCAAAGACCAACACTCTATGTTTTGTGATACAGCTTCATAGTGCTGCCCGCTGTGCATTCACGCAAACACCAGGGGTATCTGCAAGTAAATGATTACGGATGCCACTCAAATTCCGACAACACCATTTTGGCTGTCAGCTACCAGCACCCCATCCATTGCCAGCTATGATTCCTACCCATCTAGAACTGCTCCGCAACTTCAGCTGGAAATTCATCATCGCAGATGCCACCGACGCTCTCACTGGCGACGATTTCTTAGCACATTTTCGGCTTCTCCCTGAAAATGGCAGCTTTAGTCTTTTCGGCAGAACTCCAGTCGCTCAGCCATTAGGTTCTGCTACGTTCGCGAAACTTTATGCGGGAGCTTGTCCATGCTGTTGAAGCAGGCAAGTACCATTACCTTCTGGACCATTTCCGAGACATCACATGCCCACCTGAAGCACCTCGAGAGTGGCGACAGACCGCAATACCTCAAATCAAGCATGAAACGATAAGGGAACTAATAACAAAATGTATCCACAACCACTGCGAAAGATGTCTTTTTAATGCCTTAAATAAAAGGAAAGTCACAAGCACAAGTGAATGTAAAATGGTTCGATCTTTGGCTGTTGCTAGCAATCCAAGTGATTCTCCATGGGGGCAAATGTGATGTAACATGTGATTGTGCATTTTGAAGTGTATTTAAAATTAATTCGAATGCGCTTTTGGTGCAGCAGTTTCGTCACTTATCAGAGCAGGGATTCCATGCTGCTTATGGCATCCACTCGCTGATTGATCGCTTATTGTAAAACGAATTGTAAAATGGCTTAAGTGCTCATGTGACTACTTGATCATTTGTTTTTTACCTGAGTTTGACTTTAGTCCAGTCTCTTTTACGTCATTGACAATTAACGACTCTGTGTCCGTTCAAGTATGATACTTTGATGACACAATGAAAAGTGTTATCATGCGCGTCCGTTTTTCTTTAGTAAGCTGAATTGAACCTTCTAACTAATGAACTTCAGATCACCTTACATGATATATGAAATTAATTCATTGGTGATGATGAAGATGAGGTCCCATACCCAGCGGAGCGTAGGGAACGATGCGGGAGACCCGTACCGCCGAATAGGCAAGGTCCTAGAGGAGGTAGTTTGCCATTGTCTTCCTCCGGCCGTAATGGGGACAAATGATGATTATGAAGACAACACAACAACACCCGGTCATCTCGAGGCAGGGAAAATCCCTGACCCCGCCGGGAATCGAAGCCGGGACCCCGTGCACGGGAAGCATGAACGCTCCCGCAAGACCACGAGCTGCGGACATTAATTCATTAGCCTTCATCTACCCAACTGAAAGTTAATTACTAAGTCCTCAGCTCAGTTTTCAGTTATATTTGTGGTGTATTTAGCTTTATGATCTTATCTTGTGTGTTTCATTAAATCTAATTACCTGATTCTTTTTCAAGACACAAATTAAACCACCATCATCTACTCAATTGCTAGTTAATTACTGAGCCCTCATCTCTGTTTGCAATTGTATTTATGATGTACCTAGCTTCGTTCTCTTACCTCTTGTGATTAATTAATAACTAAATCTAATTACCTGATTAGTTTTCAAGACAAAAACTAGACCTTTATCACGAATATCAGCCATCTAAAGAGCAGTGTAGTCGGCTATATTACTAATAGTCATGTCATTAGAAGACATATTTTGCACTGCAGGCCCCAAAGAACAAAAAGAAATTAGAGCCAATGTCCATTTAAGAAGTGTAACAGCCGGCCGGGGTGGCCGAGTGGTTCTAGGCACTACAGTCTGGAACCACGCGACCGCTACGGTCGCAGGTTCGAATCCTGCCTCGGGCATGGATGTGTGTGATGTCCTTAGACTAGTTAGGTTTAAGCAGTTCTGAGTTCTGGGGGACTGATGACCTCAGAAGTTAAGTTCCATAGTGCTCAGAGCCATTTTGAAGTATAACAGCCAGGTTTATTAACTTTATCACAAGAATTAATGTTATTAGTGACAGATGGGTCTGCAAGGGGGGTACACTATAATATGTATAATTAATATTACAATATCAGAAAGATAAAGGAAACAATATTATATATTACACCTTACAAACTTAGAGTAATTTTAACCCAATCTGACTATTTTATTACAGTACTTTGGAGTCAATTGCTTGGTTCCATAATTTTAGCGTCGCAATATTTCACTTAAGCTGCAACTAGGTTGCCCCCTAGTACCCTCACTTTTCTCCTGTTCATTGCATTCGCGGTACTCTAAAAGTTTAGAGTTTTGCTGAACACTTCAGTGTTCACTTGATTTCACTGTAAGAGGTACTTCTTTATATTTATGCTCTTTTCTTATTTGTGTTACAGTGTCTTTCGTTGTAAGACAAGTCGAACTTAAAGTGTAGTTGTATTGCTCGACTTTTCCATCGGTTCTTGATAGAATATTTTATACATTGTGAATGAAAACACACACAACACAGGTGGAAAATTTTACAATACGGTAGAGTATTACACAAATATTGTGTGGTATCACTCATAATGTTGGGGTGTCGTTCGCAGCGTCCGGATATCTACGAAAATCTTCATTCTGGAAAATTATCTCAAAATCTGCTTTCTTCTTCAGCTGTAAATAATTCTATAGAACGACAGGATAGAACAAGTTTTAGCATTATACGAAAAAGAGAAATTTTAATTTGCGAAGGAAGTTCATCTTCAGAGGTCTTAGTAGGAACCACTATCTATGCATCTGACATGAGTTCATACACAGTTATTTAGATCTCAGTAGCTTTAAATGGGAAACTTGAATGAACACAATAGCTACAAACATTGTCTTGCATTCCTAAGAACTATTAACATAACTCATTCATTGTCAATAAACGAAATCAAGACTGTTTAGTCCAAAATAACTATTTACTGTTCATCTGCGAGACATAAGCTACGATCATTAACATTCAATTTGTCAGCCGTTCTACGCATTTTACGTAGTGCTCTTATTTGAGAAAGTACAAGCGGTCGTTGTTGCGAAATTAAAAAAGAAACGACGTCAGCTCATGTCGAAATTTTAGTCAGTCACTCTACTTAATTAGGACAAACTTCCGCAATTCAGACTTCAAGTTTCCGTTTACAGCAGACATTCAGTGAACGTGCCCGTAACTATCTGTTCGTCTGCCATGAAAATGCGTTCTCTGGCCTAAGGAATTACTTAAACGTCCTATAAAATTTCAGAGTTAAAATGAAGTAACTGCCGCGTCTATGCTCGAAGTGTGGTAGCAGACAATAAAAATTTTGCGACATGGTTTCATATTCAACGTTCTTCAACTTCGAATGAAATGTATCTGTTCTTCAGTTTGAAACTCTAAATGGTCTAGCGGTAGCGTCTTTGATCAGCAATCAAAACGTCCTCGGTCCAGGGTTCGAAATCCGTCACCGCTTAAATTTCGGTTAATTATCAGCATTGGCGGCCGAAGACTTATAGTATAATAAGCTACCCCCATTCTGCCAACGGCCTTGTCAAAGAGGGCGCGGGAGCGGACAGAGGTGCAGGGCACTCTCTTGTCCTTGGGGTGGAAAACTGCCCCTGAAGGCGGAAGAATCAGCAATGACCAACTGCATGAGGATGCAGAAGGTAATGCAAACCACTACATTAAAGACGCCGAACGTGTATCCACAAGACATGTGGTCCGAAACTGAAAAAGATGATCTCTCCACTGGCGAATAATTCCGAAGTAGCCCCCAGTTCAGATCTCCGGAAGGGAACTGCCAAGGGGGAGGTGACCATGAGAAAAAAAATGAATAACCAACGAAAGGATAACGTTCTACGAGTCCGGGCATGGAATATTAGAAGCTTGAACGTGGTAGGGGAACAAGAAAGTCTGAAAAGGGAAATGCAAAGGTTAAGTGAAATGGAAAGAAGACAAGGATTTCTTGGCACATGAGTATAGGGTAATATCAACAGCAGTATAAAATGGTATAACGGCTGTAGGATTCGTTATGAAGAGGAACGTAGGGCACAGAATGTGTTATGTCTAACAGCTACGTGATATCAGAATAGAGAGCATACAAACACAGACAATGATAGTTCAGGTACACATGCCAACGTCGCAAGCTGAAAGTGAATAGATAGAAAAAGTATAGGAGTATGTGGAAAGGGTAATACACACTACGTATAGGGAGATGAAATCCTAATTGTTATGGGGGACTGAAATGCAGTTGTAGGGGAAGGAGTAGAAGAAAAGCTTACAAGAGAATATGACCTTGGGAGAGAAGAGAAAGACTAATTGAGTTCTGCAATAAATTTCAGCTAGTAATGGGGAATACTCTGTTCAAGAATCACAAATGGAGGAGATATACTTGGAAAAGGCCAGAAGCTACCGGAAGATTTCAGTTAGATTGCATCATGGTCAGGCAGAGATTCCGAAATTAGATACTGGATTGTAAGGCGTACCCAGGAGCAGATATAGACTCTGATCACAATTAGTAGCGATGAAGAGTAGGCTGAAGTTTGAGACATTAGTCAGGAATAATCAACACGCAAAGAAGAGGGATACGGAAGTACTAAGGAATGAAGAGATATGGCTGAATTCTCTAAGGCTATAGATACAGCAATTAGAAACAGCTCAGTAGGACGTACAGTTGAAGAGAAATGGACACCTCTGAAAAGGGCCATAACAGAATTTCGGAAGGATAACAGTGGTACAAAGAAGGTAACTGCGAAGAAACCTTGGGTAACAGAAGAAATACTTCAGTTGATCGATGAAAGAAGGAAGTACAAAAATATTCAGGGAAATACAGAAAAAACAACGACAAACAAAATTAGTAGGAAGCGCATGGAAGCTAAGACGAAATGGATACATGAAAAATGTGAAGCCATCGGAAAATAAATGCATTTGGGAAGGGATGAGTCAGCACATAGGAAAGTCAAATTAAAAGCAAAGGAGGCAACATAAAGAGTACAGCGGGAATTCCACTGTTAAATTCAGAGAAGAGAGCGGAGAAATGGAAAGAGTACATTGAAGGCCTCTATGAGGGGATAGATCTGTCTCATGTGATCGAAGAACAAACAGCAATCCATTTAGAGGAGATATGGGAGCCAATATTAGAATCAGAATTTAAGAGGCTTTGGAAGACTGAAGATCAAATAAGGCAGACGGATAGGTAACATCCCATCAGAATTTCTAAAATCTTTGGGGGAAGTGGCAACAAAACGACTACTAACATTGGTTTGTAGAATGTATGAGTCCGGCTACATACCATCTGAGTTCCGGAAAATACCGTCCACTGCAAGAGCTGACAAATGCGAAAATTATCTTAAAATCAACTTAACAGCTCATGCTTCAAAGTTACTTACAAGAAAAATATCCAGAAGATTGGAGAAGAAACATGATGTGTTAGATGACGATGTTTGACTTTAGGTAAGGTAAAAGCACCAGAGAGGCAATTATGATACTGCAACTGATAATGGAAGCAAGACTTAAGACAAATCAAGACATGTTCATAGAATTTTTCTGCCTGGAAAAAGCGTTCGACAGTGTTAAGTAGTGCAAGATGTTCGAAATTCTGAAAGAAGTAGGGGTAAGCTATAGGGAGAGACGGGTAATATACAACATGTACAAGAACCAAGAGGGAATAACTAGAGTGGACAACCAGGAACGAAGTGCTCGGATTGAAAAGGGTGTAAGACTTGGATGTAGTCTTTTGCCCTCCTGTTCAACCTGTATATGGAAGAAGCAACGATGGAAATAAAAGAAAGGTTCAGGAGTGGAATTAAAATTCAAGGTGAAAGCTTACCAGTGATACGATTCGCTGATGACATTACTATCCTGAGTGGAAGTGAAGAAGAATTATAACACCTCGTGAACGGAATGAACAGTGTAATGAGTACAGAATATGGACCTAGAGTACATCGAAGAAAGACGTAAGTAATGAGGAGTAGCAGACATGAGAATAGCGAGAAATTTAACCTCAGGATTGTTGGTCACGAAGTAGATGAAGTTACGGGATTATTCTGTCTAGGCAGCAAAATAATCAATGACAGACGAAGCAAGGATATCAAAAGCAGACCAGTACTGGCGAAAACGGAATTCCGGGACTAGAGAAGACTGTCAGTAGCCTTAATTTTAAGAAGGAATTTCTGAGAAAGTACGTTTGGAGCACAGCATTGTATGGTAGTGAAACATGGATTGTGGGAAAACGTGAACCAAAGAGAATAGAAGCATTTGAGATGTGGTGCCCCGGACGGGTCAACGGAAGCGTTCGATTCCATCCGTCTAATTAGACCCCATGACCTAAGGGCGGTGTTGTGTGCGAAGTCATTACGGCGCGGAGTTTATCAGTGTTTTGGGAGTGTGGCGTGTTTTTTTTACTTTTATATTTAGCTTGTCCCCTCTCTAAAACGTTAGTTTCATTGTATTTTTGGAGGGAGATTTTGTAATTGTTTTTGTTCGTCGTTTTGTGTGTTTTGGGATCGTGATATGTTTTTTTAGTTATATTTAGCTTGTCCTTTCTCTAAAACCCCCAATTTCCAGCAGTTGTCCCGTTGTTTGATTGTATTTGTTATTGTCTTATTTATACATATTTTCGTGTTTGTTGCCGTGCGTATGTAACATCATAGGCACCATATTGGAGACGATTAGAACAGCCGTCTCCGCCATTTTGATGACGCCATGGGTA
The DNA here is from genome assembly GCF_021461385.2 of Schistocerca piceifrons. Lineage (NCBI taxonomy): Eukaryota > Metazoa > Arthropoda > Insecta > Orthoptera > Acrididae > Schistocerca > Schistocerca piceifrons. The sequence continues at coordinate 649,883,784 of NC_060141.1, read as the reverse complement.
AAAGAAAACAGGTGGAATCGGACACTTCCGTAGTCCCAAAAACTGTGGAGCAACTTAAGATCAGATAAGGTAGAAAGATGGATAACATTCCATCGGAATTTCTAAAATCATTGTAAGAAATGATAACAAAACAAGTATTCTCGTTGTTGCGTTGAACGTATGAGAATGGCAATATACCATCACACTTTTGAAGCAACATCATCCATACAATTCGGAAGAGCGCAGGAGCCTACAAGTGTGAAATTATCAGACACTCAGCTGAACAGCTCATGTATCCAAGATGGCTGCAGTAAAAATATACACAAGAATGGAGACGAAACTTGAGAATCAGTTAGGTGAGGACGATTTTTGCTTTAGGAAAGGTAAGGACACCAGAGAGGCAGTTCTCACACCGCTGTTAATAATGGAAGGAATAGTAAAGAAAAAACAAGACACGATCACAGGATTTGACGACCTGGAAAAAGCGTTCGACAATATCAAATGGTACACGATGTTCGAAATTCTGAGAAAAATAGGGGTAAGGCCTAGGGTAAGATGGGTAATATATTAATAAGTACAAGAAAGGAGAGAGGACAATGAGAGTGTAAGACCAAGAGCGAAGTTCTCGGGTTTAAAAGGGTGCACGGCAGGAACTTAACCTTTCGCCCCTGCTGTTCGATCTTCACAGCGAAGAGCAATAAGGAGTAAAATAAATGATCAAGAGTGGGATTATATTCCAAGGTGAAAGGATATTAATGATCAGTGATTGCCATCCTCAGTGAAAGTGAAGAATAGTTGCAGGATCTGTGGAATGAAATAAACAGTCTAGTGGGAATACGGATGGAGCGTAAATCGAAGGAAGACTAAAGTAATGAGAAGTAGCCGAAAGAGAACAGCGAGAAACTTAACATCAGAACTCTGGATTAAGATGTAGATAAACTTAAGGAGTTCTACTACTGAGGCAGTTAAACAACACATGATGGACGTAGCTGAGAGGACATAAAAAGCAGACTAGCACTGGCAAGAAAGGCATACCTGACTAAGAGAAGTCTACTAGTATCAAACATAGGCCTTAATTTGAGGAAGAAATCTCTAAGAATATACGTCTGAAGTATAGCAATGTGTGGTAAGGGAATACGGACTTTGGGAGAAACTTGAACATAAGAGAATAGAGACATTTCAGGTTGGTGCTGCAGTCGAAAGTTGGAAAACAGGTGTACTCATGTTGTTGTTGTTGTGGTCTTCAAACCTGAGACGTGTTTGATGCAGCTCTCCATGCTACTCTATCCTGTGCAAGCTTCTTCATCTCCCAGTACCTACTGCAACCTACATCCTTTTGAATCTGCTTAGTGTATTCATCTCTTATGCTCCCTCTACGATTTTTACCCTCCACGCTACCCTCCAATACTAAATTGGTGATCCCATGATGCCTCAGAACATGTCCTACCAACCGATCCCTTCTTCTAATCAAGTTGTGCCACAAACTTCGCTTCTCCCCAGTCCTCTTAAATACCTCCTCATTAGTAATATGATCTACCCATCTGATCTTAAGCATTCTTCTGTAGCATCACATTTCGAAATCTTCTATTCTCTTCTTGTCCAAACTATTTATCGTCCATGTTTCACTTCCCTACATGGCTACACTCCATACAAATACTTTCAGAAATGACTTCCTGACACTTAAATCCATACTCGATGTTAACAAATTTCTCTTCTTCAGAAACGCTTTCCTTACCATTGCCAGTCTATATTTTATATCTTCTCTACTTCGACCATCATCAGTTATTTTGCTCCCCAAATAGCAAAACTCGTTTACGACTTTAAGTGTCGCATTTCCTAATCTAATCCCCTCAGCATCACCCGACTTAATTCGACTACATTCCATTATCCTCGTTTTGCTTTTGTTGATGTTCATCTTATATCCTCCTTTCAAGACACTGTCCATTCCATTCAACTGCTCTTCCAAGTCCTTTGCTGTCTCTGACAGAATTACAATGTCATCGGCAAACATCAAAATTTTTATTTCTTCTCCACGGATTTTAATACTTACTCCGAATTTTTCTTTTGTTTCCTTCACTGCTTGCTCAATATAAAGATTTAATAACATCGGGGAAAGGCTACAACCCTGTCCCACTCCCTTCCCACCCACTGCTTCCCTTTCATGTCCCTCGACTTTTTTAACTGCCATCTGGTTTCGGTACAAATTGTAAATAGCCTTTCGCTCCCTGTATTTTACCCCTTCAACCTTCAGAATTTGAAAGAGAGTATTACAGTCAACATTGTCAAACGCTTTCTCTAAGTCTACAAATGCTAGAAACGTAGGATGCTTTTCCTTAATCTAGCTTCTAAGATAAGTCGTAGGGTCAGTATTGCCTAACGTGTTCCAATATTTCTATGGAATCCAAACTGATCTTCCCCGAGGTCAGCTTCTACTAGTTTTTCCATTCGTCTGTAAGGCATTCGCTCTAATATTTTGCAGCTGTGGCTAATTAAACTGATAGTTCGATAATTTTCACATCTGTCATCAGCTGCTTTCTTTGGGATTGGAATTATATTCTTCTTGAAGTCTGGGGGTATTTTGCCTGTCTCATACATCTTGCTCACCAGATGGTAGAGTTTTGTCAGGACTGGCTCTCCCAAGGCTTTCAGTAGTTCTAATGGAATGTTGTCTACTCCCAGGGCCTTGTTTCGACTCAGATCTTTCAGTGCTCTGTCAAACTCATCAAGCAGTATCATATCCCCCATTTCATCTTAATCTACCTTCTCTTTCATTTCCATAATATTGTTCTCAAGTACATCGCCCTTGTATAGACCCTCTATATACTCCTTCCACCTTTCTGCTTTCCCTTCTTTGCTTAGAACTGGGTTCCCATCTGAGCTCTTGATATTCGTACAAATGGTTCTCTTTTCTCCAAAGGTCTCTTTAATTTTCCTGTAGGCAGTATCTATCTTACCCTTAGTGAGATAAGCCTCTACATTCTTACATTTGTCCTCTAGCCATCCCAGCTTAGCCATTTTGCACTTCCTGTCAATCTCATTTTTGAGATGTTTGTATTCCTTTCTGCCTGCTTCGTTTACTACATTTTTATATTTTCTAATTTCATCAATTAAATTCAACATTTCTTCTGTTGCCCAAGGAGTTCTACTAGCCCTCATCTGTTTACATACTTGATCCTCTGCTGCATTCACTACTTCTTTCCTCAAAGCTACTCATTCTTCTTCTACTGTATTTCTTTCCCCCAATCGTGTCAATTGTTCCGTTTGTTTTCCCTGAAACTCTGTATAACCTCTGCTTTAGTCAGTTTATCCAGGTCCCATCTCCTTAAATTCCCACCTTTTTGCAGTTTCTTCAGTTTTAATCTACAGTTCATAACTAATAGATTGTGGTCCGATTCCACCTCTGCCCCTGGAAATGTCTTACTATGTAAAACCAGGTTCCTAAATCTCTGCCTTACCATTACATACTCTATCTGAAACCTGTCAGTATCTCCTGGCTTCTTCCATGTATACAGCCTTCTTTTATGAGTCTTGAACCAAGTGTTGGCTATGACTATGTTGTGCTCTGTGCAAAATTTCACCAGGCGGCTTCCTCTTTCATTTCTTAGCACCAATCCATATTCACCTACTACGTTTCCTTCTCTCCCTTTTCCTACTACCGAATTCCAGTCACCCATCACTATTAAATTTTCGTCTCCCTTCACTATCTGAATAATTTCTTCGATTTCAGCATACATTTCTTCAATTTCTTCGTCATCTGCAGAGCTAGTTGGCATATAAACTTGTACTACTGTAGTAGGCGTGGGCTTCGTGTCTATCTTGGCCACAATAATGCGTTCACTATGCTGTTTGTAGTAGCTTACCCGCACTCCTATTTTTTTATTCATTATTAAACCTACTCCTGCATTACCCCTATTTGAATTTGTATTTATAACACTGTATTCGCCTGACCAAAAGTTTTGTGCCTCCTGCCACCGAACTTTACCAATTCCCACTACATCTGACTTCAACATGTCCATTTCCCTTTTTAAATTTTCTAACCTACCTGCCCGATAAAGGGATCTGACATTGGACGCTCCGATCTGTAGAACGCCAGTTTTCTTTCTCCTGATAACGACGTCCTCCTGAGTAGTCCCCGCCCGGAGATCCGAATGGGTGACTATTTTACCTCCGGAATATTTTACCTAAGAGGACGCCATCATCATTTATCCATACAGTAAAGCTGCATGCCATCGGGAAAAATTACGGCCGTAGTTTCCCCTTGCTTTCAGCTGTTCGCAGTACCAGCACAGCAAGGCCGTTTTGGTTAGTGTTACAAGGCCAGATCAATCAATCATCCAGACTGTTGCCCATGCAACTACTGAAAAGGCTGCTGCCCTCTTCAGGAACCACACGTTTGTCTGGCCCCTCAACAGATACCCCTCCGTTGTGGTTGCACCTACGGTACGGCTGTCTGTATCGCTGAGGCACGCGAGCTTTCCCACCAACGACAAGGTTAATGGTTTACTCATAAGGTAATGAATAAGGAGATCCTTCACAGAATCGGCGAGGCAACGAATGTATGGAAAACACTGACGACAAAAAGGCACAGGATGATATGATATCTGTTAAGAAATAAGGAATGACTTCCGTGGTAGAAGTGGAAGCTGTAGAGGGTAAGAACTGTAGAGGAAGAGAAAGAATGGAAGAAATCAGCAAATAATTTTCTATGTAGGCTGCAGTTGCTACTCTGACGAGAAGAGGTTGACACGGGAAAGGAAATCGTGTCGGGTTGCATCAAACCAGTCAGAAGACTGATGACTCAAAAAAAAAAAAAAAAAAAAGTCAGCAGCCTACTTGGATTGGACTATTGCTCTTTAGCGATCACAGTGACAAAATGTTTTGTCGATTGCTCGATTGCTGTAGTGCTGCAAGTAGCTTATGATTAACCACTACTGCGAAAAAATCATTAAGTGATGTGGAGAAAGAAGAGACTGTAAATGCTTCTGATGGTGAAGAAATAGTTCCTGAATCTCATGATCTTAGAGTAATGGTAATGGGAGTGAGGATTCTGATGACTCCTGCAGCCAACATTCTCTCAACAACACACACTATTCCTTCTAGAAACCATCTTACAGGATGGTACCTACGAATGCTTCTGCACCACATCTTTCTTTCTGAAGTCAACGTGGCTAAGATCACTCCTGGAACTGTGAGGTATGCACTAACCAGAACAGCTGACATAAAAATGTATTTGAAGCAGTCTTTCATATATTAATGTAACATAAAGGTGAGTGAGTTATTCACTTACAATGGGTAAACATTGACAGTGTTCAATATATCTCTGCTTGTTCTATATTTTGTTGTACACTATATGATCAAAGGTATCCAGATACCCCCAAAAACATACGTTTTTCATCTTGGGTGCATTGTGCTGTCATCTGCTGCCAGGTACTCCATATCAGCGACCTCAGTAGTCATTAGACATCGTCAGAGAGCAGAATGGAGCGCTCCGCAGAACTCACGTACTTCGAACGTGGTCAGGTGACTGGATGTCACTTGTGTCATACGTCTGTACGCGAGATTTGCACACACCTAAACATCCGTAGGTCCACTGTTTCCGATGTGATAGTGAAGTGGAAACGTGAAGGAACACGTACAGCACAAAATAGTACAGGTCGACCTAATCTGTTGACTCACAGAGACAGCCGACAGTTGAAGAGGGTCGTAATGTGTAATAGGCAGACATCTATCCAGACCATCACACAGGAACTAGAGACTGCAACAGTATCCACTGCAAATACTATGTCAGTTACGCGGGAGATGAGAAAACTTGGATTCATGGTCGAGCGGCTGCTCATATGCCACACATTGCGCCGGTTCAAAGAGCTCTGAGCACTATGGGACTTAACATCTGAGGTCATCAGTCCCCTAGTACGTAGAACTACTTAAACCTAGCTAACCTAAGGACATCACACACATCCATGCCCGAGGCAGGATTCGAACCTGTGACCATAGCGGTCGCGCAGTTCCAGACTGAAGCGCCTAGAACCGCTCGGCCACAATGACGCCTCGCTTGGTGAAAGAAGCGTTAACATTGGACGATTGAACAGTGGAAAAACGTTGTGTGAAGAATCACAGAACACAATGTGGCGATCCGATGGCAGTGTGTGGGTATGGAGAATGTCCGGTGAACGTCATCTGCCAGCGTATGTGGTGCCAACAGTAAAATTCTGAGGCGGTGGTGTTATGGTGTGGTCGTGTTTTTCATGGAGGGGGCTTGCACCCCTTGTTGTTTTGCGTGGCACTGTCACAGCACAGGCCTACACTGATGTTTTAAGCACCTTCTTGCTTCCCACTGTTGAACAGCAATTCGGGGATGGCGTTTGCATCTTTCAACACGATCGAGCACCTGTTCATAATGCACGCCCTGTGGCGGAGTGGTTACACGACGATAACATCCCTGCAATAGACTGGCCTGCACAGAGCCCTGAGCTGAATCCCATAGAACACCTTTGCGATGTTTTGGAACGCCGACTTCGAGCCAGACCTCACCGACCGACGTCGATACCTCTCCTCAGTGCAGCACTCCATGAAGAATGCGCTGCCATTCTGCAAGAAACCTTCCAGCACCTGATTGAAAGTATGCCTGCGAGAGTGAAAGCTGTCATCAAGGCTAAGGGTGGGCCAACACCATACTGAATTCCAGCATTACCGATGGAGGGTGCCACGAACTTGAAAGTTATTTTCAGCCAGGTGTCCGGATGCTTTTGATCACACAGTGTACATCGATCTTATGTAGAGTCTACCAAAAGCATGTCGGAGATGATAGTAGTATACTGCGAGCGACATGTCACTGGGAACTATACGTAAAATAACATGCATTGAGCGATAAATAACAATTAGCTAGAATTAGAATAGACTACAGAAGAAAGGCGACTCACAGAAAAAAACATGTAATCGGGAAGTAAACGTTATTGTTGATGAAATCTGGTATGGTTTCAAGGAAAGATGAGCCTTCAAACAACGTATTGCACGTCAGAATAAAGAGGGACACAAATATGGTCGCTTTGCGACAGCAAAGATGTGAACTAAATTAGCAAATTTTTGCAGGCAAAGCGATGAAAACAGCACTAGGAAAAGGTCAGGTTTTTTTTGTTTTACTTGAGCACACCAGTCAACTAGGAGTTAAGACTGAAAATTATAACACCTTTTATACTCTCTTTCAAATTCTAAAGGTTGCAGCGGTAAAACACAGGGAGCGAAAGGCTGTTTGCAATTTGTACAGAAACAAGATGGCAGTTAAAAGAGTCGAGGGGCATGAAAGGGAAGCACTGGTTGGGAAGGGAGTGAGACAGGGTTGTAGCCTCTCCCCAATGTTATTCAATCTGTACATTGATCAAGCAGTAAAGGAAACAAAAGAAAAATTCGAAGTAGGTATTAAAATCCATGGAGAAGAAATAAAAACTTTGAGGTTCGCCGATGACATTGTGTTTGTGTCAGAGACAGCAAAGGACTTGGAAGAGCAGTTGAACGGAATGGACAGTGTCTTGAAAGGAGGACATAAGATGAACATCAACAAAAGCAAAACGAGGATAACGGAATGTAGTCGAATTAAGTCGGGTGATGCTGAGGGAATTATATTAGGAAATGCGACACTTAAAGTAGTAAACGAGTTTTGCTATTTGGGGGGAAAAATAACTGATGATGGTCGAAATAGAGAAGATATAAAATATAGACTGGCAATGGCAAGGAAAGCGTTTCTGAAGAAGAGAAATTTGTTAACATCGAGTATTGATTTAAGTGTCAGGAACTCATTTCTGAAAGTATTTGTATGGAGTGTAGCCATGTATCGAAGTGAAACGTGGACAATAAATAGTTTGGACAGGAAGAGAATAGAAGATTTCGAACTGTGGTGCTACAGAAGAATGCTTAAGATGAGATGGGTAGATCACATAACGAATGAGGAGGTATTGAATAGAATTGGGGAGAAGTGGAGTTTGTGGCACAACTTGACTAGAAGAAGGGACGGGTTGGTAGGACATGTTCTGAGGCATCAAAGGATTACAAATTTAGCATTGGAGGGCAGCGTGGAGGGTAAAACTCGCAGAGGGAGACCAAGAGATGAATACACTAAGCAGATTCAGAAGGATGTAGGTTGCAGTAGGTACTGGGAGATGAAGAAACTTGGACAGGATAGGGTAGCATGGAGAGCTGTATCAAACCAGTCTCAGGACTGAAGACAACAACAACACTGAGAAGTGTAGTGACTGTGTTAGGATCTATATGGAAAAACAAGCAAGAACGTTCATATTGTCAAACAACCAACGGTGATTTCAAATTTTCGTGTACACACATAGGATGTACAGTCGAAAAAGCAGTCGATTTGACTCGTACAAAAGCTAGTATTCCTAGTGACAGCCATTTTTTTGTTTATTTTTATGCAGAAAGCTAGCAGAACTAATACAGAATGATATCTGGAGAGAAATTGTTTGTGGTAGTGACTGACCGATAACGCCACTGGATGGTTCATTCTCGAAAAAAACTTCTTCCTGATACACTGGTCCACTTGGCATGATTTCACTTGATGTTGTTAGTATTATTCCCATCATAATTTGCAGGATTTGTGAATGAAGCCGCTGGCTCCACATAAAATATTGAATGTACAACAATTCTAACACGGTCAAGCAACCAATCAATGAACCACATAATTTTAAAATTCCTTTTATTAATTAATAAGGTTTATATTTTGTATAATTCCTATTATTAATCCCTCATTAATCAGTAAAGTTTATACATTAATATGTTTTAATATGTGTGGTTATCTGTAAGATCCCTTTACATACTATATTTCTAACTGAAATTACCTGTGAAGTGGCCCCTACAGAATAGCGCAAATGATTCTGCACATTGATGAAGGAAGTTGTTTTTTCAAGATGCAATCCCTTTTCTGCCGAATGACCAATCTGTGATTTCATTCCCTGTTGTCTCACTGAATTGTCTTTTGGAGCAGTAAACGTAATTTGGATTCAGCAGAAGACAATAGTAAGAGTACTGCACGACGTCGGTTATTGTACATTTTGCAGAAGTCATTGGGATTTGTACGCTCACTTCCTAACACATTTGTTGTTCGATGGTTTTTGTCACAGGATTGAACTGTAATACGAGTATACGTATTCGAAATACAAGACACAAAAATGATTTTCATTTAGGTTCTGCCTGCTTGGCGAGGTTTCAATGGTGTTAGGTACTCTAGTGGTACGATATTCAACAAGCTCCCACCTAACTTAAGGCGAAACTGGGAATCCCTATGTAATTAAAAATGAAGTAGATACTTCATTGCTCACTCTTTACACAAATTATCTGTATATCTAGCTTTAGAGATTGAAAAATTCTGTTAACAACGTATAAGGCAACTAGAAATTGTGTACAACTCTTCTACAAACTTTTGTGTAAATAAGGGTGCTCTTTACTCAGATATTTGACAAATCATAATTACGTTTTTTCAATAGCCGAACAGCTCTTCCGTATAGTTGACAGGATTATGTAGCTGTTTTCGTAACATAATATTAAGTTAAGAAATAGGAAATGCTGCCGCCAAACGTTGCAACATCGGTGAACAGAAAAAGAAACACTGTTTACATTTCTCCCTCAACTTTACCGTCACCACCAGAACTCGTATAAAAATTCCAGTTGGTTCTTCGGCTAGAAATTCAGTAAAACTTAGACCGAAAATATCATATTTAATTAACAATACTGTCCTGCATTTAAAATAAAAAGGAAAGTTAACGTGGAATATAATTAATTGCAACATACGCGAACAGCACTTAATTCTCAGCCTCACAGTCGTACGAATCGTATCCACACCAAATATCACGAGGTCAATGGCAGCAGCACACGGACATTTTCTGCTTCTTATTTTCGTATTTCAGTTGCACTATAAATAATACATTATTGAATTCCGCAAAAACAAAACGATTATAGTTATCCCATTCAACATTTACGTATATTACTTCTATTTAAATTCTGTACTCTGAATTAACTAGTGATTTACTGTTCGATAACTGTACAGTCGAACTGAGCATTTCATCCTATATCACAGAATTCCATTAGTATAACCAGAGTGTATATAATAATAGTTTAAGCATGAGGATCTCTGGTTCTGGCTCACCGATTTCAAAACTTCAAATATTAGTATGCTCACCACATTACCAGTGATCGTACGCTTGTTCGACTACAACTGGTAGATGGAGCAAGACTAAAATGTAGGGAGCTAAAAGTTATTCACAACTCATGCAGAAATCAGGCGGCAGTTTTGAAAGTCAAGTTGCAAGAAAGGGAAGCACTGGTTCAGAAGGGAATGTGACAGCTTTGTAGCCTTTCCCCAATGTTATTCGATATGTCCATTAAGTAAAGGAAACCAAAAAAAAAAATAAAAAATAAAAATAAAAAGGAAATAATATTCAGGGAGAAGACACGAAAACTTTGATGTTCGTCGATGACATTGTAACTGTCAGGGTCAGCAAAGGACTTGGAAGAGCAGTTGAACGAAATGGACAGTGTCTTGAAAGGAGGATAGAGGGTGAACATCAACAAAAGCAATGCAAGGATAATGGAATGTAACCATCTTAAATCTGGTGATGCTGAGGAAATTAGATTAGGAAGCGAGACACTTAAAGTAGAAGATGCGTTCTGTTATCTGGAGAGCAAAATAGCTGATGATGGTTGAAGTGGGGAGGATATAAAATACAGGCAATCGCGAGAAAAGCGTTTCTGAGGATATCACTATAGGTTTAAATGTTAGGAAGTTCCTTCTAAGTTATTTGTCTGGAGTGTAGCTTTGTCTGAAAGTGAAACGTCGACGATGAACAGTTGTGGCAGGAATAGAGCAGAAACTTTTGAAACATGATGCTACAGAAGAATACGGAAGATTAGATGGGTAGACCATTTAACTAACGAGAAGACAGTTAACAGCATTGAAGAAAAAAGAAATCGGTGGCACAACTTGATCGAAAGAAGGGATCTGTTAATAGCAGACGTCTTGAACTGTCTTGGTGTTATCAGTTTAGTACTGGAGTCATGGGGGAGGGGGGGAGGGGATAAAAGTTGTAGAGGGAGACCAAGAGAAGAATACCGTAAGAAGTTCAAATGGATGTAGTTAGCAGTAGGTATTCGGAGATGGAGACGTTTGCACAGTTCAGAGTAGCAAGGAGAGCTGCACTAAAACAGTCTTCAACAAAACTGTCTTGTACTATTATTATCTATATGTTTACTGTACTTTAACTGTGAGAAGGAATAATATTTTATGATAATGTTTACGTCTTTAACACATCACATTTTGAGATGTACAACAACCCAGTGCATATTTCACTGCGCACTTCGTTTCTGGAGAACTCAGTGACACTGGAAGAACATTTTTATTTTGACATAATGCCTTTAATGTATTAATGTCAAAATAGTAATTAAACCTATCATCATCATCATCATCATCATCATCATCATCCCTATCATCAGCCAATTCGCTTGGTGATGTGGCCTTTTTGAGTCGGCTTGCAACATCAGATTAACGCAGGTTCTTCCATTTCTGCCGATCTTGGGCTTCCCGTTGCCAGTTCAGTCCGGCTGTCTTTCTTAAGTCCCCTCCCCATCTGTCCGATGGTCTTCGTCTTTTACGGTAAACTGGGCTCCAATGAAGTACTGACCACCTGCGATCTTTCCTTCGAGCGACATGAACAGCCAGCTGCCATTTCCAGGTATTCACTCTTTCCATTATGTTACTGACCTTTGTTATCTCATAATACTTACTTTCTATCTGTCGTCCTTTGTGTAGCCCAACATCGATCTTTCCATTTCTCTTTGGGCTACTGTTAGGTTTCTAACAAACATCATCCGAAGAAGCCATGAAAGCCCAACGGTAGCGACAGGCCGCCGTGTCATCTTCAGCCCTTAGCCGTCACCGGATGCGGGTACGGAATGGCATGTGGTCAGCACACCGCTCTCCCAGCCGTTGCGACCGGTGCTGCTACTTCTCAGTTAAGTGGCTCCTCAAGTGGCCTCAAGTGCTGAGTGCACTCTGCTTGCTAAGAGCGTTCAGCAGGCCCAGAAGGTCACCCATCCAAGTGTTAGTCATGGCCAACAGCGCTAAACTTCAGAGGTGTGTAACAATGAATTCATTTAATGTCCATGTCTCACAGCCATAAGTTATTACTGGCAGTATACATTGCACAAAAATTGTTTTCTTCAGTTCGGCCGCCATCTTAGACTTCAACATGGAAGAGTATCTTCCATAAGCCTGCCAGCGTAACTTAATAAGTCGAAATACACTGACCATTCAGAACACCATGATCACCGACCTACTGTCGCTATAAATTTGTTCAGGCGATAGCAGCGTCACCTGGCGAAGAATTATTGCTAGTTAGACACACGCACGGTGCATCAGTGAATGTGCTGTCCGTGTGTAGAATGGGAAAGGCGTGTGATCTGAGTTTGACCGAGGGCCAATTGTGATGGCCCAAAATCTCGGCAAGAGCCTTTCAGAAATTGCGTGGCTTCACGGATGTTCGAGGAGGTCTGAGGTGCGCGTCTTCAACACGTGGTGAAACCAAGTTGCAACAACGTGCAGACGTCGTGAGGTTGGGCGGCCACCCCTCATTGCAGGTGGTTCAAATGGTTCAAATGGCTCTAAGCACTATTGGACTTAACATCTGAGGTCATCAGTCACCTAGACATAAAACTACTTAAACCTAACTAACCTAAGGACATCACACACATCCATGCCCCAGGCAGGATTCGAACCTGCAACCGTAGCAGCAGCGCGGTTCCGAATTGAAGCACCTAGAAACGCTCGGCCACAGCGGCCGGCCACTGCAGGTGTCGGATTTTCTTTGGCTGAGCAGACGTAAAACACAACTGGCGACCTGTGGTGACACTAACATCAGGCTTTAATGCTGGGCATAGTGCAAGTGTATCTGAACACGCAGTGCACCGAACACTCTTAACGATGGGGCCCCGCAGCCAATGACCGATGTTTGTGCCAATATTAACACCGCCCCTTCGGTAACAATGACTACACGTGAACGCTGTCTCTTGACATTGGCGCAGTGACAGAGCGTCGCATGGTCTGATGAATCCCGACGCCTTCTACATCCTGCCGATGGGAGCGTGCGAATCTGACGTCTGCACTGCGGGACGGACACAAGCTGGCAGCTGCTCCATTATGCTCTGGGGAACATTAACGTGGGCATCCATGGATCCTGTGGAGCTCATGCAAGGTACCATGACAGCCAAGGAGTTTCGTACACTTGTTTCAGACCACATACCTCCCTTCGTGGCGATCATGTCTCCCGGCAGCAGTGGCATTTTTCAGCAAGATAATGTGCCTTGTCACAACGCGACGAGTGTGATGAAGTGGCTAGAGAAACACAGTGCCGAGCTCCAATTGATGTATGCCCCCCTCCTCCCCCCCCCCCCCCCAACTCGCCAGATCTGAACTCGATCGAACGCATGTGGGATGTGACTGAATGCGTCGTCAGTGCTCATCGCCCCCATTCCCGGAATTTACAGTAATTAGGTGACTTGTGTACGCAGATGTGGCACCAACTCCTTTCAGCGACCTGCCAAGGCCTCATTGCTTCTGTGTCACAACATGTTTCTGCCGTTATACGTGCCAAAGATGTACATAGCGGCTATTGCATAGGTGGTCCTAATGTTTCTGGTTTTACATCTCCTTTCATACTTAGTAGTTGATCCAGATAGACATATTCTATGGCGCTTTGCAGTTGTGTGCTTCCAACACATATATTTCCCATCAGTGTCCATTCATCATTAAGATCTTGGTTTTACCATCATTTTAGGTCGTGTTGAGGGCAGACGACGTAAATTCACAAACCAATATTTGAATTTCTTCTACACTATTTGCAAAAATATCATCAGCGAACCTCAGATTATTTTATCCCTTTCCCAGACTTCGGACTGTGATGATTTTGTGTGCCCCCTGAGTGCAGAGGAGACGAGGGTCGTACACTTCCTTGTTGATGGCACTGAATAGTGCCGGTCGCAGAAAACCAACCAGCAGACGGCCATGCTACAGGAGACGATGTCACTGGTTTCGTCTGAATCGCTGATATGTCAAGAGCTCCATACACGAGCGACGGATCTCAGAGATCGGTCGCATGCGTTATCACCAGCAGTCGGTGTCTACTCGACACCTCACGCAAGAGCGATTTCCAAAGCAATTCCTATCAGTATTATGAACGTCAACTAGAAAATGAACTGTTATGTTTAGCAATAGTTGCAGCTGATTTCCGTTTCCGCACAAATACTTGCAAAAGATGAATTTAAAATGACGTAACATATCGGAGGACAGTATTCGTTTCTGTACAGCCGACTGCATGCCTGAGTCAGGTCCTGCGTTGCCTCCCGTGGAAGCTCCACGATGTGCTAATATAGGTGCTTCAGCATACGTCAATAACTGGTACCTGAGAACACTTTATTAAACTTGTTTTGAAACGCTTTTCTTCGGAACTGAAGGTCACTTCATAGAATATGTTACTTTCCCACTAAAGCAAAGAGGGTTGTGTACGTCTTTCCACTGTGTTAATTGATTTCGTTTTTCATGTTTTAGTCCTCAATAATGTTTTTGCTCATTTCTCTTATAGTTTTATTTCAAGAAATTACACAATTCTTTTGAAATGTCGACTTGTCTACAGAGATATTGTCATTACCAACACTACAGATCAACATACCTCCTCTTGTTGTAAAATGTATGAAGGAGAGTTCTGTTTAGAAGTTAAAACCTTTATTAACCCAGATAAGACTGAATTATTTTTACGTAAATTTTTGCGTATTTCTTACGGGAATGTGTTACATAGGCATCATATAAGCTGTTAAAACTAGCTTCATGCCTGAAAACTAGTTGTTATTTGATTAACAGTCTGTCCCATATGTAGGACATGAGTCACATAAGTGGTAAGTTTACCACGTATTAGAACGATGTTATTCGTGACACACGCAGTGAAATTTATGACATTTCAAAGTTAATTGCAGTTAGCAATAGATCAAACAAAAGTTTAAATAATCACTTTTTATGTTAAAACACGAACACCTTACTTGCAAACCAGGATATTGACGTGGTTTTTATAAAGCAGAGCCTACAGCTAGTTTGTTTGTCTTGGGTAATCATCTAGAGATCTACTGTGTCATATCTGGAGTCTTTATGCTCTGTCTTCGATGGCCTACCTTTAGATTTGCCTACTTGGGTATTTGTTTCTAGTGTGGAAGCTACAATACGGCGACGAAATTCGAAAGGATCCAATTTCTTATTACATTCAATCCTACGCAACTGCCATGCATTTTGTTCGGCTACATTAATGCAACGCTCTATCAGACTGAAATACCATTTCTCATTTTCTTGGATGTCCAGCAGAAGCTTGTGTTCCTGATCAGCCCTATAAACTCTACCCATTTGGTCATCGTGAGGATGAATCGTCTGAGATTTCTTGATAGGTATGCTTCTCTTCTCTCTTTGCGAAATTCGTTTTACTGTGTACAATAGTTTTGCAGATGTAGAGTTGGAAGCTATCGCGGCCACACTGTTGTCATTCCAACTTGCTATTACTACATTGATAGTCTAGCCACTTTTGAAATCAATGGTTCCAGAGGGCATTCCTTCATCTTCTTATCGTCCAGCAGGGGAATTCTGAGATCCAGTTTTCCGTAGTTGTCTCTGCACTTCGGATTTCTATTATTACGTAATTCGTTAACGAGGGGAAATGATATGAAGTAATTATTAAAAAACTGGCGTTACGAGTATTTCTCCAAACTCTAACTCTTTATCACAGCAGCATACTGAAGAACGACACTTTTTCTGAAACTCAGGTGTTTGTATTTCTGTACATTAGTACTCGAACCTTGATAAGGATCCATCCATTTTGTAGCCGTTCTGTATTGGTTTTGCTCTAATGAACTGCTTGCACCCATGTTTGCCGAAGTAAGGCACCATTGCACCATGAACGTTTCGTTTTTTTTCTGCTTTTATGAAGTGCCTGGAATCTTTTGTTGAACATTTCAAATGATAGCCTCACCTTAGTGTACCGTCATACTTACTTAGATTTTCATTGTCAGAAAAGTGTAAATAGGGTACTATGGATTTAAAGCTATTATGGGAAAGAGCCCCAGAAAATAATTCTTGTGGGAATTTCATCTTTTCCCAATAAATATTCCGCTTCGGTACTTCAGTATAACCACTAAGTAAAAGTATTGCAACATATGCATTGCGTTTCAACTGAAGTCACATCACCCGGTCTACTATATTTGTCAGCATATTGGTTTATGAATATAAGAACTATGTTAATAATATCATCATCAAAAAGGCCAAAACATTTGCGAGTGGCTTCGATTGTCGGCAACACACCATTGTTCAAATGTTTTTTATTTCGGTCTTTGATCACAATATGAGTTCTTTTAACGATGACCGGTTTCAGTCCGTAATGACCATCCTCAGATCTTTTTTACACCATGTCCTAAAGTGATAAGGCCATAATGGCCTCGTCGCTTTAGGACATGGTGTAAAAAAGATCTGAGGATGGTCATTAGGGATTGAAACCGGTCATCGTCTAAAGAATTTATATTGTGATCGAAGACTGAAATAAAAAACATTTGACAGTATTTGATCACTGTATACGCGACCATGTCGCAGTTGGTGACAACATTGTTCAGACCATATATTATTGCACTGTGTAAGATCGCATTTTCCCCAGTCATGTATCTAATTTCTCTTTGTATCACCATTTTCAGCCCGTCTGCCATCTCCTGCCCCTATTTTTTTCCCTCTTTCTCCCACTGTTCTAGTATGGACACTTTCAACAATAAGTTCCACATCTGATTCAGTCCTCAATCGAATTCTCGGTAAATTATTTAAGTTCACAATGTTTTCATTGCCTGAATCCTCATCAGTCACATCATCACAAGCATTAGTGTGGAGAATGGTTGTTGGTGAAATCTTACTGCTGGTACACACAAAGTCGCCATTGTGTTCACCCCATTCAAGTATTCTCAGAGCTTGATCGAGACTGAAACCCCTGCACAAAAGAAATAAGTGTAAATTATTCATTTGCTATAAATGAACAAACCCCCGCCCCTCCTTTGTGACCGACATGGTGTATGTAGTTCAGCAACAGATAACATTGGATACTGCGGACCACTGTTCTTATTACACAAATTTTACACCATAATATAACAAATTACCATGTTTTCAAATTGTGAATAAAAAAAACTATCAGTTAGAGATAAATTAATGCATATTACACAAACTTTTCATCCACAGAGCAATAGCATTCTACCATTTTTCCAAGTTCAGCAACATTAACATGATTTCTGGTCATAGATACGAATCGGTACTATAAGTTTCTGGTTGTTCAAATTTCTAACAATGGTTTAACGTAAGTACCTACTGCTGAACACATAATCATATCATACGAGAACGTTAATGAACATCGCTGGTGAATCAATTTGACGAAAAATTACAAGAACAACTAAATAATTTTGCATTGGTTAAAATAATTTTACTTGAAAACTGGAAGTGTACAGTCTAAGATATACATAATGTTTATTCATTTTAAGAAGATATAACCACAGTCTACAATCAGTATTATGCCTTTCAAACGCTAAAATTCAGTAATATGTATGGAGGTATAATAATAATAATTATATCTCCGCTAATAACACGTTGGGTGCAACAAACGATCCGTGGAATATACACTGCCGAAGATAAAATTAGTACACCTGGAAAGACGACGTCGGTTTTCATCCAATTAGACATATTCCAGCTGATGGTAGTACATGTACTGATAATGAGTTCAGTGTCGTCCGCCAACAGTAAGCGTGGTGGCATAACTACCAGAGCGCCATCTGCGACTTTCCTTTAATAGGGAATGCTCACAGCCAGAAGGCAAAGTGTAGTGCAAATGTGTGAAGCAAGCAGGCAACCATGCCATGGAGACGCTCTTGTGCTTCCTACTGGACATTTTGCGTCAGGATGCAAAGATGTAGTGATCACGTGAACATTGTCACACATGTGGACGAGTTCCTGGACGTTCAAGCAGCACAGACGCCCGCCAGGATTATAAGGGCACCAGTGGCAGATCCTCCAGCTACCACATCACAGATAAGAGGGTTTATGAACGCAGACACATCAACACAAACTGTTGCGAACAGTTTAACAGAGTGTGACTAAGGACACACACATCTCTAACTCATTTTCCACACACGCCACAGCATCGGCGTGCACAGCTCGACTGTTGCCGTCAGAAGATCACTTGGAAGATGGAATAGCGCATCGTCGTCTTCAGCGATGAAAGCAGATTCTACCTTCACCAAGTGAAAGTCCTTTGCGCCCACGACGTAGATCTGCTGAGCGTTGCCTCGTAGAGTGCATTCGTCCAAGACACACTGGCTCCACCCAGGTCTTATGGTCTGACGTGCGATAAGCTATAGCTCTCGTTCACCTTTGCTGTTTCTAGAGGGACGCTAATCAGCGCTCGTCGCGTGCAGAATGTTAATCGACCGGTTTGTAACACCATAATCGACTGTGAGCAATCAGTACAGTGCAACTTTATTTAATAAGTGTTTACTCGCTACTAGTTAAGTTCTTTGGATCATTGGAGGGAGGTGGTACTTTATGATTTATAAATTTCTTAACTTAATAGTGTGCTTGAATAATGGAATTTTATTAAATATGTTTGTTTACGTACGACAAACTGCAATGTAAAAACTGGTTCGTACTTAGGGATTTTGTATTGTATAATATAAAAGACATAGTGATTCCCCTCCCCTACGGAAGGGGTTTGGCGCGCAGAGAAAAGCTGGAAGTGGTGGACAGGCTCAGTGGGAAGGGAGAGAGCACAACAGGCAGCCAGTAGCCAGCAGTTGTGGAGTCAACACGGCAGGTGCGAAGTGAGGCGTTTGGTATCCTAATCTATGATGGAACAGCCTCGGATGTGGTTACTGCTACAAAAGGGTGCTCTCGTATTGGTAAAGGTTCTAAAATTAATATTTACGTCGCCAAAAAGAAATGAAATGGAGCAATAATCCGCCAGTTGAGAGACAAGTTAGCCGCCACGTGCTCGCCATCGCTATTGCGCCACTGCTCCAATAGCTTCAGGAGGTTACAGCTCAATATCAGTATGAACCAGAGTGTTTTCGTGTGTCTAATTTTGGAAAAATAATCCAAGTGTTGCAAAAATTGGTATTTGAACCATAAAATTTTCCCCCATCAATCAACCAAGCAGGGTCCTTTCCTCAAAGTATTGAAGTCCTATTATCCTGTTTGTGAAAGACTGATATTAAGCTATTTTATTTTACGTTGAATTTATGAAAAGCTCCAATTTACTTTGAATAGTTTCTAATTTACAAGTGTCATTGTTCAATATGTAGCGACATTAACATTGTCAGTGAAAACTACTCGCTTCACGAGTCATATAAGGGGCACGTAATATTTATCAGATGAAAAGTGTTTAATTTACTATGAAATAATTCAATAGGAAAGCGCCAAATGGTTAGTACTAATGAATCTCAATGTGGTGGGTTAAAATCAATTGCTTCACAAGTGATGAAGGAGACAGAAAAATTTGAAAACTTTTGAATATTTCCTTTAATTTGAACTTGCTTACCAATCCGGATAAAAATATTACTAGTGGATATTGTTTTCAAGCTTTGAGGGCTAAATGATCTTAAGGGTGGTTGTAGTTCAGCATGTATTATAATGCGAGGATTTTCTGTAAGTGTGCTTATTTGTGGATAAAGGAGTGGTCAGTTTGTAGGATCCCACTACAATATTTAATAACAGAATAAGTCAAACTGAGAGTAGGCTCCTGTGAATGAACCTGAAACATTGACAAAGTGAAATACATGAAATGTGAGTATTGTGAATTTTATTGCATTTGTGATATGTATATGTGTGTTAACCTAAATTGGACTCTGGTCAGATGCTAGTTAGTCTCGTTTTAGTCTCTGAGAACATTTTTTGTGCTGAATTATTTAAAGACTAAAGTAGTGATTGTAGTCAGCAGGGATAAAGTCTCTATTTTGTTTCTGTGAATGCTAGTCTTTGCAGTTGAGTGCAACTGCTACCCACTGTGTAGTTTCGTCTGGTTATTGTAGGTATTCATTGCATTTTTCTAATAACCATGAAAGTCACTTTTGCAAGAGTATATGCAAATCCATTGAAAATAATGTTTTCATATTATTATGCCTAACTAGGAATTATTTCATTTATATTAAATCTGTTACTGTAATTTATTGCCGAATTTTAGCCTTTCTATTGTCTACCAACTGCCACCCTTTCGAATTTCATGTTCGATACCCTCCTTCTGTTAGGTAACACACGGTCGAATTCAAAAATCCTCCCAGAGGGTAACACTATACTGTGCAGGTTTAAACCATTTTTGGTAATTATTAATCCGCAGCAGTGTTATATGTTCTTGCAACAGGAAGATGATATGTTGTTCCAATAGGATAATATTCGCCAACACACTGCTAGTGAAAATCAAAGTGCTTTGCAAGACATGCAGCAAATTCCCCGGTCAGCACGTTCACCAATCTTGTCTCCAATCAAGAACATGTGGGACATGACGGGACGAGAAGTGACTCGTGCGACTAGTAGGTAAACAGGCCGAGCAAGTGTGACGTAACATATCCCAGGACAATGTTCGCCTTCTTTACAGCCGACTGTGTGCCTGAGTCAGCACCTGCGTTGTCTTCCGTGGAAACCCCACGATGAGCTAATGTAGGTGCTTCAGCAAGGGTCAGTAACCGGTACCTCAGAACCGCTTGTCCTATTGATCTGTAAATATAGTCATTTCATGTACTCCATATGCACTGTTGTAACGACAAATTATGAGTGAATAGGAAACCTATAAAGGGCTGAAGCAAATTTTTTCTTCCAGGAGTGTATTTGAAGTAGCAAAATCGCCGCATGTTTGCATAGCTACAGAAAACTAAATACGACGAAAATAAGATTTTAACGACAAGATGTTTTCTGCTCCGATTAGCTTAATTCTATGACAGCCTGCGATGGTTGAAGAGAATAAGTCACGAATGTAGCTGAGGGAAGTATTCAGAGAAACAGAAAAGGTAAACCCAACGTAGTGAATACGCAACCAGTGTTCGCATCTACCTCCAATGCATTTACGTGCGTATTGCTACTGCATTGCTGCGGGACTTGATGGCAAAACTAGAAGGAAAGCCTCCCGGCGGCTCACAGGTGTGTGGTGTCGGATACGACAGGAACAGCTCGGATCTTCGCCCCTCTGGATTAGTAGTGCAGACATCGGTCCTGGAGACGCGCGTCTATCGGAAGTCGATGTCTGAATAATTTAAAGACCAGCCCCCGCCCCTGCTGCCGTCTCGTCAGCCTCGGGCTCCAGCCTCAGCCACCTCCCTCCCCCCTTCACCTCCCAGAAACTACCGTCCACTCTGCCAAGTTGGCCGCCGCGGCCAAACTTGCGTCGGTATTTATTCAATAAAGGCGACGGGAACTTCCGAGTGGCGGCTGTTTTAATTTGCGGAACACAAAGCCTTAAGAGATTTGCACTCTGCGGCCCGATTGCCACTTTGCGTAGCGGCAAGTTCGATCTCTCGTGACAGGGCCTTGTTTGGCTGTGCTTTCTGCTCTAAGTGGTCAAAGGATCGTTTTCCGGGATGCGCCTGGCTTCTCTCCAGCGCTCTCAATGCTCCTCGTAGATTTAGCCCAGTCAAAGAAGGAAAATTAGGAGGAAAATTTAGTGCGGTCGCTAATTTTTGTACAATGGTAGGGTGAAGTGCCATGAACAACATACTAAAAGTCCTAACCTGTAGGGTGTGAGCGTTGGGGTGAAGGGGGGGGGGGGGCTTTAAAGGTCAGTTTTTCACACTTACCTTTAATAATTCGAAAACCATGGCTTCTAGCGAAACTGTTTTCCTGTACAAAATTAAATTTCATTGATTTCCTACGAAGAAAGCTCCTATTAATTTTTTAGCGTTACAAGGGCTGTAAAAACCACAATTTTTTAAAAAAAGGTCCAAAATTAAGGTTTAATGTTCAGTGAACTTGAAAATAACACCCAAAAAATATACATCGCTTGTTACAAAACAAATTCTTTTCTTCAATTTGTACATTTCAAGAATCAGTAACTGTATCATCATCATCGTCCAGATCGAGCAACATGCAACATTTGTACACATACCATAGCACGTGCCACAAACCATTGCTGGTTTTTTGGCATTCACATCGTCCCCCATACCTACATCCACATTTGTACTCCGCAAGCCACCCAACGGTGTGTGGCGGAGGGCACTTTACATGCCACTGTCATTACCTCCCTTTTCTGTTCCAGTCGCGTATGGTTCGCGGGAAGAACGACTGTCTGAAAGCCTCCGTGCGCTCTCGAATCTCTCTAATTTTACATTCGTGATCTCCTCGGGAGGTGTAAGTAGGGGGAAGCAATATATTCGATACCTCATCCAGAAACGCACCCTCTCGAAACCTGGCGAGCAAGCGATGCAGAGCGCCTCTCTTGCAGAGTCTGCCACTTGAGTTTGTTAAACATCTCCGTAACGCTATCACGGTTACCAAATAACCCTGTGACGAAACGCACCGCTCTTCTTTGGATCTTCTCTATCTCCTCCGTCAACCCGATCTGGTACGGATCCCACACTGATGAGTAATACTCAAGTATAGGTCGATAGAGTGTTTTGTAAGCCACCTCCTTTGTTGATAGACTACATTTTCTAAGGACTCTCCCAATGAATCTCAACCTGGTACCCGCCTTACCAACAATTAATTTTATATGATCATTCCACTTCAAATCGTTCCGCACGCATACTCCCAGATATTTGACAGAAGTAACTGCTACGAGTGTTTGTTCCGCTATCATATAATCATACAATAAAGGATCCTTCTTTCTATGTATTCGCAATACATTACATTTGTCTATGTTAAGGGTCAGTTGCCACTCCCTGCACCAAGTGCCTATCCGCTGCAGATCTTCCTGCATTTCGCTACAATTTTCTAATGCTGCAACTTCTCTGTATACTACATCATCATCCGCGAAAAGCCGCATGGAACTTCCGACACTATCTACTAGACAGTAGACAGTATCTGACATCTTCAATAACCCCTCGACATCAGCAGAGGCGGCCGCACTGGCCGATGATAAGGTGTTTCTAGAACTGTATCAAGCAAATGAATATCAGCAATATTTAATTAAGCTCCAATATGATGCATTCGTAAAGGCATCATCGCAACCGCACTACTGCCAACCATAGGAGCTGCACACCAGCACTCTTTTATTTGCAGATAAATGAATTTTATTAACTGTCTGTTTTTATACAATTATTTTTACAATACCAACTGTTCAGGAATTAAAACTGTATAATCGTAACTGAACACTGTAAAACTTTCGCCGATACTTTTTTCGGTTTCTTCTTCTGTTTATTTAAACATTCATCACCAATTGCTTCAGCACAAAACATACAGTTAGTTTTAAAATCAAATTTCGCTTTTGGTGAATGCAATCGTTTGACTCCAGCTGACGTTGAAGGCTGTTCCTCTGAAAGAGATTCTCTTAAAAATCTTTTTATTGGATCACCTCTAATGTTCGCTGTCCTGCAAGATGCATGAACAACACGTGTGTATTCCTTGCCCACCAACATTCCATAGGTTACTGACATCATCACACTCATGGATCAAACACTTATCTGCCATTGTTTATACGAACGTATCTCATGTACAGACTCTCTTAATCACTGCAAATAACCAATAACATCATAAAATGAATTCCAAATGTAATACAGTCTATGCTGCAATATTTAATAATCAATAACGCGCTTCGTGCTCTTATCGCACCGTCAGATAACCTACATCAAGCGATGAAGTACTTATTACATGGAACTTTTGATTCGTGAACCTATCTAAACCATTAAATGGCAGAATAAACAAAATGTGCGAGGTACAAACATACCCTATAAAGGTAGAGGGAACCACTGAACTCACACAACAGTAACAGAACTGACAGAAAATCCTGTTCGTAAACTGAAGAGCGAGCGATTCTCATGGTGCGGAAAGGGGCCTTTTCCAGAAAAAAAGTCGCAATAAATATAAAGTGTGCCCAGCAATCAGTTTCCCGCCTACCGGTGCAAGGTGGTGTGCGAAGACTCGTATGTGTAGTTCTATTAATAACTAAGATCTGTATTCCAGTTAGCGTTAATTCCTTTGTGGAAAATAAGCACTTCCAACACTGTCCTCATACAGCGCATGTTTTGAAATAGCAAAAATATCCAGGTGTGTGCCCACTGCGCCACCAATGATATACGAGTTGCGTTGTGAGAGGGTCGGTATAACTTGGAGAAACATCCTGTAGTTGCTTCTTCCGAGGACTCACTAACTCGCTCTTTGTTTTGCAGCCTCACAAATAAAAAAAAAATGTTCAAATGTGTGTGAAATCTTATTGGACTTAACTGCTAAGGTCATCAGTCCCTAAGCCTACACACTACTTAATCCAAATTATCCTAAGGACAAACACACACACCCATGCCCGAGGGAGGACTTGAACCTCCGCCGGGACAAGCCGTACAGTCCATGACTGCACCACCTTGGACCGCTCGGCCAATTCCACGCGGCACACTCACAAATAATGGAAGTGCTTGACATCGTTCCACGTCATGCCTTCCATCATCTTCTACCCTCAACCGCCACCGTCCCGCCCAAACCCCACCCTCACCTGCTGCCACTTGTCATAACATCAGAACAAAATTCATCCCTCAGTACTGTTCTAAGTACGTAAATGAGTTATAGCCATTTAGTATATGGTCTTAATCAACTTCATTTAACAATAAAAATTAATTTAATACCATTAAAACAATGTTTTCATAAATCTGCTATTTTCCCACACCTTAGAACACGAAAACTATTGCTCCTAGAGAGAACATGAACAGAACCTTTTTGTAGGAAATTCAGCGTACTTTAATTTTGTACTGGGAAACATTTTTTTCTAGAAGCCACGGTTTTCGAGTTATTCAAGAAAAACGTATAAAAAGTGTCCTTTAAACCCTCCCCCCCCCTACGATTACGCCCTACAGGTCAGGATTTTTAGTATGTTGTTCATGACATTCTGCCCTATCACTATAGAAAAATTTGCGACTACACGAATTTTTTTCTCCAATCGCCTTCTTTTTATCATCATTGACTGGGCTAATTACAGCGGGCGCTGCTTCACTTTCCTGACAAGCCGCTCAACGTCGTTTTAGTGTAATAAAATTTGTACCGCAGGTGATTAAAGGATCCTCCGGAAAGATAAATGATGTGTAAATGGAAGGAATGACTCGACGACAAGATCATCAGAGCCGGAGAACAAGCTCCGATTGTGGATGGCACTCCTTTTCAAAGCAACCATCCCAGTGTTTCTCTTAAGGGGACGTGGGAGTGAACAGGTAGCATTTTCACACCATACATTGAAATTAAAAAACTCTTCATCCGTAACACCTGGGACGATGCTGTTTGATGTCAATACTGCATGCCATTAGGTTAAGCAATAGTGGAAGTCGTTAGTTTATTTATGATAGTTTAATTATTGTAAAAATTTTTCTACTAGATGAATTTCCAAAGACTGCTTAGCTTTGACTTCAACTTGAACATGGGATGCAGTCCAGTCTTCGAATCAAGCACTTCAGAATTATCGACATCCAGTAACAGATGGTCCCAGTATGCTAATATCGAGAATTTTTCAGAGGTGTATATGGGACCTGAAGATAGCATACTGAACTCCCGAAACTGGTGGCGAAAATAAAATAACTTCTCAATTTGCGGGGTGATTTAGTGAATTTAAATGCATTGGACGTGGTAGAACAGCACCTTGGCAACTACGATCAAATGATTGAAGCCCAATGGACGTGTCTGTATGGGGTTACATTAAAGTCAGAGAGTTTGTTCCACCTCTTCCGGGAAACGTCGACCAGCTGTGACAGCGGATAACGCAACCGGTTGCTACTAAAAACTGGATTCATAAGATTTCACTGGAAGATGATTACAAACTGGGCATCTGACGCGCTACAAAATCATAGTATTTAAATATCAGTGGGCCTAGTAAACAGAATAAAAGGTCTAACTATCTCACACAGTGCTTACGATTTGCGTGAACAGTCTCTTTTCTGTTCCAATGTGCAAAGAAGGTTTTAAAGCAAAGTTAGACGCAACAAAATTCATTGCTTTGATCATTGGATACAATCCAGTTCCTATTGACAGCAATCTATCCAGGAAGCAAAAATTGAAAATGATACCTCACCTCTACGCTACTTCAGATCTTCCTTCCAATGTGTCAGGAAAGGGTGTGCTGTCCCATACTTTGTATAAGTATAGCGTAGTACGACCAAAACAATCAAATCTTTCAAATGTAGGAATTTCTGTTATATGACCAACGAAATAGCCCAGTAAAGTTTCATTAGAAAGATAAGACCCAATTACCAGAGAATAACAGGATATGCATACAGCAACTTATCCTAACTGTGATAAATTTTTTATTGATCAGTCAAGCAGAGAAATAACAACTAGTCTGCCTGAATATTAACGCATCTGTGGGTTGCTGATTCTGATTCCACGTTTTCTGATCATGAACTGACAACAGAACATTCCCAGGTGTCCATAATCGATCCTGACGAATCTTGATAGGTGTACAGAGGGGGCAAAATAATTCAATGCATGATATTTTTGTTTGCACAATTTCACTTTTAGGGTGTAGAACACATTCCAAACGCCAGTTTCGCATTTTAAGTGTATAGGGAATATCTTCGACACAATGATATAAAAAAATTATTTATGCAGAAATTGAAATTTAATTAATGTTTTCAAAAACTCTAAAATCGGTCTTTGTAATAATGTGAAATTTTGCAAACTACCCCACCACGATTAATTATTCAGAAAAATGAAAAATTTTGTTACAACATAGATTAAAGAAGCTTTCAAGCCACTTACATTCTTTTGCAATAAAGCTGGTTTCTGAAAAACTGTTTTGGAAAATAAGCTGCACACAATGTGCTGTTGGAGTGCTTACAACATACCTAATTAAAATATCTAAACATTCATTACTATTCTAATTATTTATTTTACTTATATTGGTTTTGTTTTAAATTGTTATTTTACATTTTAAATTCACGATGTTTTGGTTTGTTTCTTGTTTCCTGTCTTTGTTTTTTGTTACCATTTCACATATACGTATTGTGTTAATTGAAAATGACAACTAACTCGTTATTAAGATAAAAAATAATTACAACAATAATGATTTGCAAACAACTGCTTAAAACATGAAGCCATTTTTCATACCAAGCAGACAAAATGAATTTCTTCAAGTTATATCCGCAACAGAAAAGACAATATAAAACAAAATTAAAGCGTATTTCAAATTGTCATGGGTGATCCTGAAAATATCCTGGTTTGTATCAGGCATATTTCAGTACATCGGTAAGCCTTTTCAATGAGAATTGATTATGTAGTAGCGCATGCACTAACGTGTATTGTTTCTGAAATGGAGATTGACATCATAATTGTTCAACAGATCTAGATCTGAAAGTCTTCTCACAAAGTTCTTCCAGCATCGAAACCTGTATATGTCCCATGGATGTACCTGTGTCGTCGAGCACGATGGGATCACGAGATGGACAGGTCCCTTGTTCTCAGCTACGATGCTCAGCACTGTTCTTTCACTGTGGTCTCCCGTGAATGTAGCAAAAACACAGATATTTCTGCCTCACTGGGGAAGATAATATCTTTCAGATATATTTTGACCTGGTCAGATGGTTGCTTACCAGATTTCGATGCTATCACAAGGATATTTAGAGCTTCAAAAAGAGATTCTCGAATTATCGGTCCAAACTCACGACAAATTGGTACTAAAACTGTAACCAGGAAGGCAGTCAGTATAAAAAAAAAACGTTTTGAGCATTGTACCTCAGGACAAGAAACATCTGGCCATCCCAATAGCCTTGATGGTACAGATACGGCTATGTAACGTATATGGCTTACGATTTTGAAGGTAATTCATGAGAAGATCTTCAGATCTAGTTCTGTTGAGTGATTATGAAGTCAGTCTCCACTTGAGAAATAATATAATCGAGCTTCAGCCACTGCTGCATAATCCATTGTCTTTTGGCAAAGGCTTACCGCTCTTCTGAAATATGCATGAATCCTGATATTTGCAGGATCACCTGTGACAAATCGAAACTTGTTTCTGTTGGTTTCTCTGTCCAGTATATTACATGAAGAAATTTCGCTCATTTTGTATGCGTGGTGTAGAAAAACGTTAAGTTTAAGCATTTCCTTACAGATTATCACTATTTTAATTTTTTCTATCATATTACGAGTTACTTACCATTTTTAATTATCAAAATACACGTATGTGAAATGATAAACTAAAAACAGAAAAATACATGAATGTAAAACATAAAATAACAATTTAAAAAATAAAACAAACAAAATTAAGAGAAATTATTAGAATAGTAATGATTGCTTAGATATTTTAATTAGGTGTGTTGAATATACTATGACAGCACACTGTGTGCAGCATATTTCCCAAAAACGGTTTTTCGGTAACCAGTTCTATTACACAGAGTTGTGTGTGGCTTGAAAGCATCTTTAATTTATTTTGTAACAAAACTTTTCATTTTTCAAAACTAATTAATGGTGGTGGGATAATTTGCAAAATTTAAAATTATTGCAAAGGTTGACTATAGAGTTTTTGAGAACATTAATTACCAATCAACTCTTATATGAAAATTTTTTCTTATATGTAATCATTCTGCCGATATTTCCCATAAACCTAAAACATCAAATTACCTTTACTGGTGTGTTTTAGCACTTAAAAATGAAATTGGACACAAATGAAAAAATACATATTGCACTCTTTTTGCCTCCTGTACACACTCACGATGTTGCATCAAGATCATTATTCCCACTTGGGAATGTTCCCTTGTTAGTGAGGGCAACAGCTACCATATACAGTCAATATCCTCCACTTAGGAAACAAAAGTCAATTTGTTGGAAGCTCCAGAAATCAATAAACAATTGGACCACAGTCCAGGTTTAATATTAAATGACTAAACACAACTCAATAGTTCCCCTCTTCTAAACTCCACTTCAGCTTCACTTCTTTCCAATTCTTTCTACACTGTACATTCTGTTCCTCCAATATTTCCTGTATCCGTTTCTGTTGCTGAGACTTTCTATGTACCCCATAGTAGGGTAGCTGCACCACTAATTGTGAAGTCTGCATTGTTGACAGATTTCTATCTCTCCTCTTTGCCTAGGACCTCCTTAATGACATAATGCTTTGTTGCTCGATTCCCCCTCCCCCTTCATCTGACCTCATAGGCCACTTTCCTGTGCCTAAAAAGCCAGGAAATCATAAGAATGGTGGGAAATTCAAAATTTTCTAATTGTGCCAATTGTAAAATGTAGAGATATTCAAAAGGTCAGGGTGGTAGACATAGCTCAAATGCATTAGTATAAAGTAAGTAAAGGATAGATCATAAAGCAACATCTTCAAACCTGCAAAATGCCAATGCACCCAACACAGAAACCTGGGTTGTATATATACAACACAAGACAAAACAATCACATCAACATCTACTTGAGGGTCTGGGCTCACCAGAGAAACTGGATTTTCCTGTCCCTCACTAAGCAAAAGATTGCTCACATCTTTAAAATGCAACATATTCTCTTGTTCATAATTATTATTCTGCATATCTGTAGCACCCTAATCAGCTGAGGACAGCAGTTTACATTCACATGGTTGTGGCGTCTCTGAACATATTTTGTTTCATGGATCAGCTGACCGACCTCCACAATGAGTAGATCTGGATCTCTGTCATCCCAACAACCATTTCTGCATTCCTCTGATTCATCATTTATGACCAAAGTGCCTACTATTCCATCTATCTTTACATCTTCTAATGCTGATACTTCCATTGTGATCAGGTACCTCGTCCAACTATCTCCTGCTGTCACTTCCATATCTATCATGACACAAGTCAAATCCCAGATAAGGATAAAGGGAGGAACCATAATTACTCTCATTATTATCATATTCCAACACTTTTAGTAAATTTTGAAGGCCTCCTAAATCTTTTTAACTCAGTAAGATTATAAGTATTGCATAAAAATTGATTTTTCGACAACATATGTTTAAAGAAATAAGTGGGATTACTAAAACAAGGATGCTTAATGTTTTACATCACAAAATACGATGTTTGACTGAGTTATGTGCTGCTTCAGATGATGATTAAACAGACAGGAAACGGTGTCCAAAACCCTCATAAGATGCACAGTTACTGACAAACTCACGCACGTGCACAGCAAGCTCACTTTCCAAATAGTCACATATAACCTCATTCTTATGACTAGCAAACCAAGTTGGTAGAAGTTAAAAAAGCAAATCACTTCGACCAAATGTGGGGATAGATGCTGATTAAAGAATTCCTGAATGGTTGAAGCTTCTTAACAGATAAGAAGTGATTAAAGTCAGAATCAGACGATTTACATTCTCATGAGTGAACTGACTATATTTGAGATGGATTCACCATTTTTATGATGAAACAAAGTATCTGGCTCATCTTCAAGACCTGAATCCACATCATCATCATGATACACATGACCTCTACTACAACAGTGCCTTTCAACAACACCTGCACTTAGCTTTTCCTCAAGATTAGGTACTATTTTCACTTCTTGAAGTAATTCCTTTCTTCTCCTGTTCTAATTTCCACCTAGCATTCATTGAATCATCAACTACCTTACTCCATCAACCTAAGCTCCAATATCTTTAATTCCCTCCAGTTCTCGATTGTAGCTGAAAACGTGCGCTGACGTAACAGTCAAGCAGCCTATCACTGCCTCTGCATGACTTTGTGCATGAAGCCTTCCGGCGACGGGCTCCTATGGAATATGGTAACTGGGGTGCTATGTGTGGCGCTATTCTGTTGGCTACACCGTGGAGCTCGACGACGATTTCTCCGAAATTTGCCAAACAATGGCACAGCCATGGAGCCGAACTGGCACGTTCCTTCTCAAACACAAGTCTTTTCTCTAGAAAACTGCCCCCAGCCATTGTAGAAATAGCGATCATCTGTCACGCCGGCCCCTGGGACTTCATATCAAAACAGAAACCTGCCAGCCACACATCATTACTCTGTCCACAATTCCAAGTGACCGGATGTTCCTCCTTTCCTCTGACCTTTCACTGATATTGTGAGCGTTGCACTTCCCACAGCCGAAAATTCCTCGCTCGTCTCCAACGCAAAATGAACAGCATTATGACACGCATGTATCCTACTCCCAATGACGTACATGCCAGTATAGAGCATGTGCTTACTTACTTTGCATGACAACGTAAGAAAGCAACGAAATGACATTAATTTTCATGGATATAAATTCAGATTTTATAGATGCTAGATGATCTGGTCTGATGACCCTTAATAAGTGTATGAAGAGGTGAGAGGGCCGGCCGGGCTTACATCTACATCTACATCTACATCTATACTCCGCGAGCCACCTTACGGTGTGTGGCGGAGGGTACTTATTGTACCACTATCTGATCCCCCCTTCCCTGTTCCATTCACGAATTGTGCGTGGGAAGAACGACTGCTTGTAAGTCTCCGTATTTGCTCTAATTTCTCGGATCTTTTCGTTGTGATCATTACGCGAGATATATGTGGGCGGTAGTAATATGTTGCCCATCTCTTCCCGGAATGTGCTCTCTCGTAATTTCGATAATAAATCTCTCCGTATTGCGTAACGCCTTTCTTGAAGTGTCCGCCACTGGAGCTTGTTCAGCATCTCCGTAACGCTCTCGCGCTGACTAAATGCCCCATGACGAATCGCGCTGCTTTTCGCTGGATCATGTCTATCTCTTCTATTAATCCAACCTGGTAAGGGTCCCATACTGATGAGCAATACTCTAGAATCGGACGAACAAGCGTTTTGTAAGCTACTTCTTTCGTCGATGAGTCACATTTTCTTAGAATTCTTCCTATGAATCTCAACCTGGCGCCTGCTTTTCCCACTATTTGTTTTATGTGATCATTCCACTTCAGATCGCTCCGGATAGTAACTCCTAAGTATTTTACGGTCGTTACCGCTTCCAATGATTTACCACCTATGGCATAATCGTACTGGAATGGATTTCTGCCCCTATGTATGCGCATTATATTACATTTATCTACGTTTAGGGAAAGCTGCCAGCTGTCGCACCATGCATTAATCCTCTGCAGGTCTTCCTGGAGTACGTACGAGTCTTCTGATGTTGCTACTTTCTTGTAGACAACCGTGTCATCTGCAAATAGCCTCACGGAGCTACCGATGTTGTCAACTAAGTCATTTATGTATATTGTAAACAATAAAGGTCCTATCACGCTTCCTTGCGGTACTCCCGAAATTACCTCTACATCTGCAGATTTTGAACCGTTAAGAATGACATGTTGTGTTCTTTTTTCTAGGAAATCCTGAATCCAATCACAAACCTGGTCCGATATTCCGTAAGCTCGTATTTTTTTCACTAAACGTAAGTGCGGAACCGTATCAAATGCCTTCCTGAAGTCCAGGAATACGGCATCAATCTGCTCGCCAGTGTCTACGGCACTGTGAATTTCTTGGGCAAATAGGGCGAGCTGAGTTTCACATGATCTCTGTTTGCGGAATCCATGTTGGTTATGATGAAGGAGATTTGTATTATCTAAGAACGTCATAATACGAGAACATAAAACATGTTCCATTATTCTACAACAGATTGACGTAAGCGAAATAGGCCTATAATTATTCGCATCTGATTTATGACCCTTCTTGAAAATGGGAACGACCTGCGCTTTCTTCCAGTCGCTAGGTACTTTACGTTCTTCCAGCGATCTACGATAAATTGCTGATAGAAAGGGGGCAAGTTCTTTAGCATAATCACTGTAGAATCTTAAGGGTATCTCGTCTGGTCCGGATGCTTTTCCGCTACTAAGTGATAGCAGTTGTTTTTCAATTCCGATATCGTTTATTTCAATATTTTCCATTTTGGCGTCCGTGCGACGGCTGAAGTCAGGGACCGTGTTACGATTTTCCGCAGTGAAACAGTTTCGGAACACTGAATTCAGTATTTCTGCCTTTCTTCGGTCGTCCTCTGTTTCGGTGCCATCGTGGTCAACGAGTGACTGAATAGGGGATTTAGATCCGCTTACCGATTTTACATATGACCAAAACTTTTTAGGGTTCTTGTTTAGATTGTTTGCCAATGTTTTATGTTCGAATTCGTTGAATGCTTCTCTCATTGCTCTCTTTACGCTCTTTTTCGCTTCGTTCAGCTTTTCCTTATCAGCTATGATTCGACTACTCTTAAACCTATGATGAAGCTTTCTTTGTTTCCGTAGTACCTTTCGTACATGATTGCTATACCACGGTGGATCTTTCCCCTCGCTTTGGACCTTAGTCGGTACGAACTTATCTAAGGCGTACTGGACGATGTTTCTGAATTTTTTCCATTTTTGTTCCACATCCTCTTCCTCAGAAATGAACGTTTGATGGTGGTCACTCAGATATTCTGCGATTTGTGCCCTATCACTCTTGTTAAGCAAATATATTTTCCTTCCTTTCTTGGCATTTCTTATTACACTTGTAGTCATTGATGCAACCACTGACTTATGATCACTGATACCCTCTTCTACATTCACGGAGTCGAAAAGTTCCGGTCTATTTGTTGCTATGAGGTCTAAAACGTTAGCTTCACGAGTTGGTTCTCTAACTATCTGCTCGAAGTAATTCTCGGACAAGGCAGTCAGGATAATGTCACAAGAGTCTCTGTCCCTGGCTCCAGTTCTGATTGTGTGACTATCCCATTCTATACCTGGTAGATTGAAGTCTCCCCCTATTACAATAGTATGATCACGAAACTTCTTCACGACGTTCTGCAGGTTCTCTCTGAGGCGCTCAACTACTACGGTTGCTGATGCAGGTGGTCTATAGAAGCATCCGACTATCATATCTGACCCACCTTTGATACTTAGCTTAACCCAGATTATTTCACATTCGCATTCGCTAATAACTTCACTGGATATTATTGAATTCTTTACTGCTATAAATACTCCTCCACCATTGGCGTTTATCCTATCCTTGCGGTATATATTCCATTCTGTGTCTAGGATTTCGTTACTGTTCACTTCAGGTTTTAACCAACTTTCCGTTCCTAATACTATATGCGCACTATTTCCTTCAATAAGAGATACTAATTCAGGAACCTTGCCCTGGATACGGTACTGCACAAGATTCCAGAAACGTAATGTGTTATTAATTTTCTCACTTCCGTCCTGATTTTTTCCAAAATGTGTCTTCGTCACACTCTGACTAACAGCGATCTTATCCATTTTATAATCAATTACCAAGTGCTACATCACTTTCTCCACAGATAACCTCAGTATCCAAATTAAACGACAGTTTCACATATACAACCTCCTAACAAAAATTGAAAATCTTCAAGAACTCTCCACAAAGTATCTAATTATGAAGACAAGGGATATCACTGGTCACATAATATCACTGGTCACATATTCTTCTCAGTACCACAGACTAGCAAGACTATCAGAAAAACAATCAAAAAATATATGACAAAAAATTTTTAAAGTTGAAGAAAACACCAGTGTTTAATTCTCTGTCTAACTGCTCAGCACTACACCAGGCTGTGTTTACATACAAAAATTTTCCCAAATGGCGAGTACCTTTCTTCTAGCCAAAAAAGTAAATAGATGTGAAACTACAGTATGCTCAATCTGTGCAACAACTCTTAATCATCTGAATATGTCTCCTCATGGACTCTGTATCTCATCTTCTCTATCAGAAAGTACAAGTTTTGAAACCTGATTCCCCAATATTGATTATACCTCTGACTGTCCCATAACACTATTAATTTCTGATTGCAGACTCATGAAGTAACAAGTGTGCCTGTTTAAAAACATCTGACTCACAAAAGTAAAAGAACTCGACAGCAGTAAGCTATTTTCCTTTGTTAAATGTATGGTTCGGGTTGTTGTTATTCTGATTGATTATAACATTTAAGCGCTGAAGACCTTGCTGTCGTGCGCCCCCAACACCCCTCTACTACTACTACTACTATAACATTTAAATAGAATTTCTGCTCAATATCCTCACAAAATATTTGTTATTTTTATGTAATTAAAACTTAAAAATCAATATCAAGGTCTGGTCATGTGATCGGAAACGGCCTCTTATTGGTCGATGCTCTTGTGACGTCAAGGGCTAGGAGTAATATGAAGCTACATCTGTGCAACAGGAGCGTTAGCCGAAGTTACGAGGTATTTAAGTACATTTACAGCAAACAGTTTAGCTGTTTCGTGATGAAAATGCAATTAAGAGTGTTAAGTAATATTAGATAGGAGTTTTGTGAACGCACATAGTGGAAGCCTTGCGAAAGTTAATGCGTTAATGTTCGACCCATTTAGAGCGGCGGTATGTGCAACGATGGACATTCTTTTTCCTGCTCCCTGCAACATCATTAAACTCGCTCAAAACTAAGGAATTATAGAACTTTTGCAAACAGATCTGTATGATATAACTAGATTGTCGACTATCAGTCATGAGCTACAACCTAAAGCACAACAATATTATTCTCGGCAGAATTTTGTGCTGATTTCCTGTGTAGA
Source organism: Schistocerca piceifrons (assembly GCF_021461385.2). Taxonomy (NCBI): domain Eukaryota; kingdom Metazoa; phylum Arthropoda; class Insecta; order Orthoptera; family Acrididae; genus Schistocerca; species Schistocerca piceifrons. The sequence goes on along the minus strand of NC_060141.1, from coordinate 649,848,120 downwards.
AGGCAGTCAGCAAAGATTCTACGTCAGTCAGGTGTTCTGTGGCCAGCGGATACAGCATTCATCAGCAGTAAACGAGGCCACACGTTTTTAAAGTCTTAACACGAAAAATGAAAATAGTGTTTGAAACAACTGACTGTAGCAGTTGTCGCGAATGTCACGTGTACTACATATAGCTTCATATTAGTCTGAGAAACGGACAACAGAGTATAAATGCATTTACTTTACGAACAAACAGTTCATTTTTTTGGAAGTAGTGAAGAGATCGCCGTACGTCCATGGTACAATGAAATGTAGGACGATGAGGTTATACTAAGAGACATAAAGAGTGTGCAACGTACAGTTGACACAAACATAAGAATGTTTGTAAGTGCGTACTAATTAAGCAAAATTACTTCATCTTTATGGAAGATGATGAAACTGTAAAAGTTTAATCAATAACGAACCTAGCTAGACAGTACGAAGATAAAAACATTGTCATAATAAAGAAAAATGTGTGTAGTCACATTAACTAGAAAATATCTTTTCGAACGTGACGTGTAATTTAAGAGGACGGTCGAGTTGTTTTACAAATAAGTTAAAATGTTCTTCCAGGTTAGATTCGAACCAGCGATGTATAGACATTGTCTTATAAAATTCGACGGTTTACCTCTCTAACAACTGAGCTATCGAATAACTGAGCTTTAGTTAGGTAAAACGACAATTATCACAAGGAGTTTAATTTCACTGAATGACGCTCTCAGTCGTTATAAGAGTGGGAGAGCATATCTCGTAGATAAGTTAATTTTAACTTGTTGTTGTTGTTGTTGTTGTGGTCTTCAGGCCTGAAACATGATTGATGCAGCTCTCCATGCTACTCTATCCTGTGCAAGCTTCTTCATCTCCCAGCACCTACTGCAACCTACATCCTTCTGAATCTGTTTAGTGTATTCATCTGTTGGTCTCCCTCTACGATTTTTAACCTCCATGCTGCCCTCCAATACTAAATTGGTGATCCCTTGCTGCCTCAGAACATGTCCTACCAACCGATCCTTTCTTCTAGTCAAGTTGTGCCACAAACTTCTCTTCTCCCCAATTCTATTCAATACCTCTTCATTAGCTATATGATCTACCCATCTAGTCTTCAGCATTCTTCTGTAGCACCACATTTCGAAAGCTTCGTTCTGTTCTTGTCCAAACTAGTTATCGTCCATGTTTCACTTACATACATGGCTACACTCCGTACAAATACTTTCAGAAACGACTTCCTGACACTTAAATCTATACTCGATATTAATAAATTTCTCTTCTTCAGAAACGACTTCCTTGCCATTGCCAGTCTATATTTTATATCCTATCTACTTCGACCATCATCAGTTATTTTGCTCCCCAAATAGCAAATCTCCTTTACTACTTTAAGTGTCTCATTTCCAAATCTGATTCACTCAGCATCACCCGACTTAATTCGACTACATTCCATTATCCTCGTTTTGCTTTTGTTGACGTTCATCTTATATCCTCCTTTCAAGACACTGTCCATTCCGTTCAACTGCTCTTCCAAGTCCTTTGCTGTCTCTGACAGAATTACAGTGTCATCGGCGAACCTCAAAGTTTTTATTTCTTCTCCATGGATTTTAATATCTACTCCGAATTTTTCTTTTGTTTCCTTCACTGCTTGCTCAATATACAGATTGAATAACATTGGGGAGAGGCTACAACCCTGTCTCACTCCCTTCCCAACCACTGCGTCCCTTTCATGTCCCTCGACTCTTATAACTGCCATCTGGTTTCTGTACAAATTGTAAAGTACATCATATTTTAAATTAAGTTAGTGTCAACGTGGTGGAAATTTCCTGGTACGATACTACCACATTTTATTCATCCCCTCATTGTCTGGAACACTCAAAAACAACTTTTATGTGTTGTTGTAGATGTGTTTGTACAGTATGGTACTATACACCACTTGTAACCAATTTTCCGAAACGCAAATTCTAAAATAAGCATTATGACAGTAGGATTCACGAGGTAGTCAGTGGCATCACAGGCATCAGATGACGTGAATGGAACGTTTTAGCAGCCAGTAAAATTATTTGAGTTTCATTTCCGTTTTTATAAAAGAATAGTGAAATTCAAGAGAAAAAAAGCATGTTAGGAGCATAAATAATTTCTCTCAATCAACAAAGTATAGTTATAATAAACAAACACCCATATGTGAAGGTATACATCACAACCAGCATGCTGAAAAATAAAATCAGCATTTCAAAAATGCCTACATTCAAATTGCTATATTATTGTTTTCTCACTTCACTTTACAAAATATTTATCATAAACGTGTAAAGAAATTCAATGCAATAATAACATAATTCTACCCTATAACTGTTAAGCAGTTGTCTCCTACTCACTGAACACTTTCCTCTTGTCGTATTTTCAAATAAAAGACAAATATCCACTGTATGTTTATATTTAAGCCAAATTTTTAGTTAAACCTGGTGCGGAACATCCCACCCATTTTCAACATCATATTGGCTAAATTCTCAGTGTAGTACCAATAAATTATGACAAACAGACAGCATTCTTCTTCTTTATCACATAGAAAAATTAATTTTGCCTTGCTTTCCTTCACCAGCACAACACAACGTACTACACTAGTTACATACTACAAACTACAGATAGAAATGTAAAATATCACTAAACTGTTTGCAAAAAATGAATGTGTGCGATAAGATTGTTGTCTTATCAGAAGAAAACCATCAAGCGAAAAGCTTAATTAAAAGACATAATCGTTGCAGTTCATTAAAGTACTGCAACTGAGAAACAATTTCAAACCTAAAAGAAAGATAATCCAAAATTGTAAGGTAAACACTAACAGGATTAAACTTAAAGCAGTCAAAATAGGTTACAATCAGAGAATCTCAGCAAATATCCCAGCTTTCACATTCCCAAAAATTGAAGATTTTGGTAGACGTCACATGAAACATAGTTAATGAAAGAAATTGTGACTAATAGCTGATCAGGAAATTCAGAGGAACGAAATATTCTGGCAGAGTCGCCAAAATTAAAGGAGTTTGTTTATCGGACCCATAAAGATTAATAGAAATAGCCTCTCTCTCTCTCTCTCTCTCTCTCTCTCTCTCTCTCTCTCTCACTCACACACACACACACACACACACACACACACACACAGAGAGAGAGAGAGAGAGAGAGAGAGAGAGAGAGAGAGAGGCTATTTCTATTAATCTTTATGGGTCCGATAAACAAACTCCTTTAATTTTGGCGACTCTGCCAGAATATTTCGTTCCTTTGAATTTCAGCTATTAGTCACAATTTCTTTCATTAACTATATATATATATCAGAGAGAGAGAGAGAGAGATACACACAGATTTTAATAATGCCACAAGTATAAGAAATGGGCTTACATAGCTAATATTTGAATATTACACAATGAGTACTGGTGCATTAAGCCAGTGATCCTAATGCTAGCTTTCTGATTATAGCGCCCAACTATCCCGTCGAGCATGTCTCCTTTATTTTTTAATCATTGATTATAAGTACAAGGTGTAAGTAAACCTCTGAATGAACTTATAAATCCTGACTATAATTTTTTCCGTGATTTCATAGTAATGTTCGCGATCACTCTTCAAGATATTTAACAAACAGCAGTTGGGAAGTATCCATTTACCATCCTCATCTGCAACTAAAACCTAGCAGCATGCATAGAGAAAGTGCTTAACATAAGTTATTGGGATGTGCCATAATACTCATGGGTCGTGAGACGAACTTACAATATGCCGTACAACACGATGGCGACTGTGCAGTGTGACACAGCATTATGCATTAATGACAGAGGTGATGAGTTATATATCGAGATAATTCCGAAAGAAGTAGACTGACAACAGATAATATTGTAACTGTACACAAATAAGTAATTTACCATGTCATATGGGTGTTCAAACCAACAGGCACAATATTCAAATTCCCGACAAGTAATAAGAACATTATTTTCCCAGTTCGCGGATTTGAAAAAAGAAAAAGTATTTAATAATTCAGGAGAGGGCGAAAATTTTGAATTTACAACTCTACGACAATAAAAGAACATAAAATACGCTTTAGTTAGCTTCCATTCAATGAAATACGACCGACACACAAGTTTCCATTTTGATAAGTGCAAGCAAACTGTCCCGTTTCCAGCCGCACATTAATTGCGACCGAGAGATGCCAAAATCGCCTAACACTTTGACTAAACTTCGCCACGGCAAGTAACTGTAATGGCCTCACCCAATTCGGTATTCACTGCAGAATCCGCACACGAGCACCAACCACCACCAGCCGAAGACAGTATGTTCTCCCAACACGGCCCCATGAACTTACATTTTGACCAGAACAACTCTAAGTACAGAGTGACGTATACTCCTTCAAATAAGACTATTCTCTTGATTAGTAAATTCCAAAAAGTTTCCATTGGTCAAAAAAGAAGCAAACCCCCAAAGATATGAAATCGCGGTTGCGAACATGTGAAAAGGAAACAAAAAAGATTAGGGTTTTCCGTCCGGCCGACAAAGAGGTCATTAGAGATGAGAATAGGCAAAGCTGTAGCTTACAGTGTTTCTACTGTCGCAGAAAAAGCTGAGTAGCATAGTCACTGGTTATGATACTAGACTGTTGCATGGACGGTCGTGAGTTCAAAACTCACCTAAACCGTAAAAATTTAATTTCTATCTTCGGTTCTAGTACATTCTAGAACTACCCACAAATGTCAAGGATCATTTTACTGGAATGATCTGTAACTGTACGTACCGTAGGTGTTCCGGCCGGAGGCAGTTTGCTCCGCGTTCTTGTTTGTACAAGTGCTGAATAAACCTTCGTTAAGTGAAGTTAGTGTTCGTCATTCATCTAATTACATCTTCTTCTACGTGACAATATAAATTAATCTGAACTGATCACAGTAGATACGCGTGCGTATTGCGGAGGTAACTGCCGCGATATTTTGAAAGCAAAGTGCAATGGCAAGGAGTGAAAAATCCGAATAACCAGGCAACTTTCAGTACAAATCTAATAAATCAGCTTAATACAGTCTTCCACGTCCACCGGGACATAAAAACGTGAATCAGCAATCCAACTAAAGTCTGATCTTCAGCATGTTCCGTTTCCAGGCATAACATCGAGAAGTTATTTGTAATTTGAACATTTGTTTCGTCATTCGAGAGATTTTCGCAAATTTAGGAAGTTGGTTAAATTAAAACTCAAAATTATGAAAGAGAACATAAGGCGATACTTCAGTGCAACTGATTTCAGAGTTACTAGCTTCACGTCTGTACCACATTCTTTCAGCTGTTACAAGTCTAAACGCAAAAACGTACAAGACCATCGAGCCATATGTTATGGTTATGTCAGAGATCAGTTCCTTATGTATTGCTGAAATCCTTCTCACAATACTAAGAGATCACTGGATATATTCTGCACTGCCTTGTATTTCCACTTAACAGTGACATATCCAGTTCTTGTTAGAATAGATTATAAAAACTGTTTCATATCTACATAGTGAGGAGATCCTCATGGAAGTAGAATATGTCATAAAACAAGAATAAGCAGCACATATTTACAAAAGAGACATATGTCAATGTTCCTTCTACACGTCCAAAGTGAAGTAGGACTCATGGACATGGAACAAGTGAAAACAATTCTTAAACATTTACTAATTTAAGATGCGATAGCAAACTTATCATATAAACTGTAAATGTATAGTATACTGAGCACTAGGCATACGATAATTTTTGGACTGTTGTAGCAACTGATGGTCAAACAGAAAAATGAGTCACGTCACCTATTTACATTTATCTCATTACAGTCCTGAAGGTATGTAGAGATCAGTTCTTTGATATTATTAGCATGCATACAGCAGTTAGCTCTGCTAATAAATTTGTCAGTGTAGTGGCAGGAGTTGGCCACGAATAAATCCTATTAGGCTGTTCTTAAACTGAATTATTAGAAGCTAAAATGTTTATGGATGTTGGAAAGTTACTTAACATATATTTTTCTAAATAAGTTACTTTAAAATATTGTGTAGATTATTATGATTTCTAGAACTGGTTCCATAAATTCTGCTGCTGTTTTGAAAAAGAGATATAATGTTTATGACAAATATCATCAAAGGAAAAAAATACATTCCTCTCCAAAACTTAAAGACAAGACAGATAACGTAACGTAACGTATGAACCACTCCGTAGTCACGAATAAAGGTGCAGGAGCTTGTCACGAGGTCAGCTTGCCTGCAGCCCCGTAGAACAAGGCAGGTAAGGAATCGGGAGAGACAGTGTGTCAATCAGCGAACAGTTAGGATGCTCTGTGATAGTGTTCTTCATTATTAACATGGCACGGAGACAAAATTTGGATGACTTCAAGTGGGGGACTACTATCGGGAAAGAAGATGGACAAAGTGTGTGAGTGAAGATCACGAATTTTATATTACTAACAGTACCATTTCATGTGCATGGTCTAAGCGTCACCATGAAACAGAAGCTATTAATTAATTTTGAAGAAAATTTAAATCTTCACGGCTGGTCACATTTTCACAGCACTTGACACACTAAGATAGTGATTCACTGGAGAGAGAGGTAGAAACGGTAGAATTCAAATAAACAGTTTTTATAGTACCCAACTGTTATTGTTCTTCTTCGCAGTTGCTGAAAGTTATACGCTCTTAGTCCATGTCCATGCTAGTGTCTGAAATGCAACTTTATACATTGATCTAAAGGATACTCGGCTCGATTTTCTTAAATACACACATAAAAAAAGTTTTCAATCACCTCGGTTCCGAGAGTGCCGGAACCAGGACAGAACAGGAATAGAGATAAAAATTTCTGCCCTTTTTATTACACATGAAAACCACACATTGCATGTTGTACCACCATACAGCGAGACTTTCAGAGGTGGTGGTCTAGATTGCTGTACACACCGGTACCTCTAATACCCAGTAGCACGTCCTCTTGCATTGATGCATGCCTGCAATCGTCGTGGCATACTATCCACAAGTTCATCAAGCACTGCCGGTCCAGATTGTCCCATTCCTCCACGGCGGTTCGGTGTAGACCCCTCAGAGTGGTTGGTGGGTCACGTCGTCCATAAACAGCACTTTTCAATCTATCCTAAGCATCTGCGATAGGGTTCATGTCTGGAAAACATGCTGGGCACCTGAGGGAAGTCAGTCACAAGATGTGCACGATGGGTACGTGAATTGTCACCCATGCAGACGAATGCCTCGCCAATATGCTTCCGATTAGGTTGCACTATCGGTCGGAGGATGGCATTCACGTATCGTGCAGCCGTTACGGCGCCTTCCATAACAACAGCAGGGAACATCCACCTTCCTGCACTCGCTGGACAGTGTGTCTATGGCCTTCAGCCTGACCGGGTTGCCTCCGACGATTGTCTGGTTGAAGGCATATGCGATATTCATGGGTGAAGAGAACGTGATGCCAATCCTGAGCGGTCAATTCGGCATGTTGTTGGGCCCGTCTGTACCGCGCTGCATGGTGTCGTGGTTGCAAAGATGGACCTCACCATGGATGTCGGGAGTAAAGTTGCGCATCATGCAGCCTATTGCGCACAGTTTGAGTCGTAACATGACGTCCTGTGGCTGCACTAAAAGCATTATTCAACATGGTGGTATTGCTTGCTGTCAGGGTTCCTCCGAGCCATAATCTGTAGGTAGCGGTCATCCACTGCGGTAGTAGCCCTTGGGCGACCTGAGTAAGGCATGCCATCGACAGTTCCTATCTCTCTGTATTTCCTCCATGTCTGAACACCATCGCTTTGGTTCACTCCGAGACGCCTGGACATTTCCCTTGTGGAGAGCCCTTCCTGGCACAAAGTAAAAATGCGGACGCTATCGAACCGCGGTATTGACCGCCTAGGCATGGTTGAACTACAGACAACACGAGCCGTGTACCTCCTTCCTGGTGGAATGACTGGTACTGATCGGCTGTCGGATCCTCTACGTGTAATATACGCTGCTCATGCATGGATGTTTACATCTTTGGGCGGGTTTAGTGTTATCTCTGAACAGTGAAAGGGACTGTGTCAGTGATACGATATCTTAAGGAGTTCTGGTAACCGGTGTGATGCAAAACTTTTTTTGATGTGTGTAATATGAACACTGGTGGTATTTCTGTTGTTGAGTAGGTACATTTTAGTCATTTCACTTCACAATACAACTTAACACCAACCACCATGCTAAGGCAATACACAAATGACTTGTACACCCAACTCGTATTGAAAAGTCGTACTGTACAGGAACAATGATTTACCTCTCACAATATACAGCAAAAACAATACTATCTTATATCGATTTGTTCACACAAAATCGTCTTTGGAGCATACATAAGAAAAATAAAGTACAAATAATCGTTCATCGTTGCTTATCTTTTTAAAAAGTCCATAGACACCAGAGTAATTGCATAAAGTGTATATATGTTGTCGTTTATACAATTCCACATAGATAGATTGTAGTGGATATCTGGGTTTTGAGTCTTCAAGATGGGAATCGGTCATTTCATATGATGGAAGGTAGTTTAGTACATTTATGTCTCCACAACCAGTTTTATTACAGTGGGGAGCGTTCTGGACCACAGGCACCGCTTCCAGAAGGAGAGGAAGTGGTCGGCTGTGGTCAGCTACAGCAGCGACTGACCGCTACATTGTGCAACAGGGAAGAAGAGACCCACATCAAACAGACGGTGCAATTGCAACCACATTTAACAGGGCTGCAAGGCACTAAACTAACTTTACACCTAGCCGCGACGTGTACATGACGGTGGTCTATTTGTCCGGTGATCAGTTAGCTGTGTTCCGTTGACATCCGCACATCGGCGACACTGGTTGCGGTGATGCCAACTGCATAACAAAAACACCATTGAGGAGTGGTATCGCCTGCTTTTCTCGGATATGAGCAGATTCAGCCTGCGTAGCTATTCTGTACGTACCATAATACGGCGCGAACACGTACTGCCGCTATGAGCATTGTCGAACATGGTTATTTTGATGGCCCATGTGTTGTGGTGTCGAGAGGAATAATGTTGTATAGACACACTGACCACCAAATATTTGAACACAGTAATCTCACTCCTTCCCCGTGTGCATCTTTACACGGGTGCCTACGGCTCTAAATTCATTTTTATGGATGAGAACTGTAACTTCCCTTTTTATACTGATTGTTTGTTAATGAACGAAGCTTAGGCTCCGGCTAGCTCGCGGAAGAACATTTGCGAGGATGGCCCAGGTGTTGTGTTGTCGAGAGGAATAATGTTGTATAGACACACTGACCACCAAATCTTTGAACACTCCTTCCCCGCGTGCGTCTTTACACGGGTGCCTACGGCTCTAAATTCATTTTTATGGATGAGAACTGTAACTTCCCCTTTATATACTGATTGTTTGTTAATGAATGAAGCTCAGGCTCCGGCTAGCTCGCGGTAGAATATTTTCGAGGAGAGTCACAAAATATGAATTGTCTTGCTGCACCGTATTTACGCCGAGTGCGTGTTAATTGTAGCGGCTTACTCATATGAATATTTGCTCCCCGACGTGTACGAATCTAGCTACAAGTAAATGCATACCAACTGAGATTATTGACCTAATCATGATTACAGTCTATAAACATCCAGAGTTTATCTATGAAAATGAACGTTCACAATTCGCGTGACCTAAAAAGTCTGAATCAGTACGATAACTCTCTAGAGCGCCAAAGAATGTCTATGAATTCTGCGCTCTGTTGATAATCTATGTTGTCGCACAGATAGATGTTTCATGAGCACATAATATTAAATGGGTTGAAAGAAATGTCAAACACTGTATATTCTAGACTATGCACAACCTATCATTGTCTTAAAGAAGTAGCCTTTCTTTCAGATGGGTGGAAATAGTTACGTAAATTCAGCCCCAAGAGTTTACAGCAAGATCCAGATTACGCAATTTACTTTAACGCTGTTTAGGTATATTCCTCTCAGTTTACACTGTTCATCACTTCCTATCAGTTGAGCTATTAACTGTCTATCGCATTGGATCTAAGTTCAGTCTTTCGTTGATAAAATCAAAATTAAGAGGATATATTCGGTTATTTTCCTAGCTTGAATTACTTCAAAGTTGCTGATTTGCTTCTTTCAGTTTTTAATCATTTCTAGCAGGTTGCAGATCTTCAAAATGTAACAAAACATCTTGTATCGCCTACCAATATTACAGACGAGAGCACAAGTTCAAGTAGACACGACGAGGCATGCTCCTGAAGCACATTAACAATGTACAACTTTAACTTCTGTATTACGCAGTGTCCTCAAAGAGTACTCACAAGGAGTATTTTTTGAGGTCAGTTGCTATTCTCCGTGATCTACAAGTCTACTACTTTGCGATCTACAATTATTTTATCTTGAAACTAATGGATTCTATTTCTCTTTTATTCTTTCTCAAAACATTAAGTTACTTTGCTACCAAGATTATTTCTATTTCCTTTTTATATTACTTTCTTTCCGGTCTACTGGCTACTAGTCATGCAGGGACTTTGTTTTTCTTTTTATGAAATTTGGATCATGGGCATGGGGTTTGTACTGGGGTGTCAGGACTAGATTTATATTTTTCATATTTGCGTCTAAAGGGTAGCAGCGTTACAGAACGCACGACCACTTCGAACTGCAGAGGTGGAGAAGCTCTTGGAACGAGAGGATGTTCGGCGAATAAGCTAGCATTTCCGTTCCTCCTGCTTAAATCCCATCGAGCACAGGTGGGATACTTTGTAGAGACGTACTGTGGCCCGCTCAAATGCACCAACGATCATACAGTGGTTGCCACCGGCGCTGGAGAAGGAATGGAACGCACTACCATAAGAACTCCTTAGCATCCTTGTGGCCATGGTGAGAGCACATTGCGTATCATGCATATCCGTCTGTAGCATCACACACCCTATTGTGAACCATGTATCACCTTTAGTAATGTTCAGGTGACCATCGTAAACCGCTGTGCGTCAGTGTATTTGTTGTCTTTAAGTAAAAGTGTCACTTTCGTTCGTCCCATTGTGTATTTCTTTCAGTCGGTTTCTGTACTGCGCAGGCCGTTATCCAGGAGCGGTTCTAAGCGCATCAGTCTGGAACCGCGCGACAGCTACGGTCGCAGGTTCGAATCCTAACTCGGGCATGTATATGTGTGACGTCCTTAGGTTATTTAGGTTTAAGTAGTTCTACGCTCTAGGGGACTGATGACCTCAGATGTTAAGTCGCATAATGCTCAGAGCCATTTCAACCATTTTTTCTGTACTGCGCTGAAATTTTTCTTTCTCTGTGTGATCTAACTTTCGTCGAGCTATGTTCAAATGTGCGTAAATTCTAAGGGACCAAACTGCCGAGGTCATCGGTCCCTGCACTTACATACTACTTTAACTGCCTTATGCTAAGAACAACACACACACCCACGCCCGAGGGAGGGCTCGAACCAACGGCAAGGAGGGGGGGGGGGGGGGGGGCAATCCGTGATATGGCGCTTTCAACCGCACGGCTCGAGCTATCGAGCTATGTCTCTTGTCAGTGGCACATCATCCGAAAGTGTCTTTCGTCCTTAAGTTTTGCATACCAGTGTATATCGGGAAACAGATGTTGGTATTCACAGCCCCTTCTTCTGTTCACACAATAAATTGGTGCTACACGCTTTTCGACTGGGTAAACTTAAGGATCGTTTGATGAGTTACTTCATAAAATGATCCCGTGAAACATTATGGGATGAAAGTAAGCGAAGTATTATAACCTACTCTTTTACATCACCTCTGTCTAAAACCACATTCACAGCAAATAAAATGTTTGTGTAGGAATTTCGTCACTTCATCGGATAATCCCCTCCCCGATCAATTTATTATCACGTTATAACAACAGGAATTTATCACTGTCAACTTTTTGCTGTTATATAATTGGAGGAGAAATGATATGAAATATAGTGTATCTTTCCAGGTTGGTAGAGTATAACCAGATGTTGCTCAGGTTACCTGGTAAACTGTATGCATTTCAGAGTCCAAAATATATTCATAAAAAGAATGGACGTAGCATTCGACATTGTGAGGTCTTGAAATTTTTAGTCATCAGAAAAATAGGTATGTGCCTTAGAAGAACACAATTAATACACGGTATGTACGAAAGCCGATAACTAACAACAAGAATGGAAGGGCAAGAGAGAACTGTTTGACTTAAAGATGTAAAGCAGGGATACTGTCCATATCCCGTACTTTGCGATCTTTACACAGAAAAAAACAATGCAAAGTGAGTTAAAAATTCAAGCTAAAAGGATATCTGTACAAACCGTCGTTGATACAACAGGACCTAAAAAACCCAATGAGCAGTCCATTGTTGAAAGCAATATTGATTGACAGTGAGACCTAACGCCAAAACGTGACTAAAATATTGCAGAATAGCAGGAATGAGATTAGCGACAAACATAAGAACACATTTAGAGACCACACAGTAACCGAAGAGAAGGAATTCTGCTACTTTCGAAAACAAGATAACGCATGACAAATGAAGTGAGGAGAATATAAGAATTAAATCAGCGCAGGCACTCTGTACATTCCTCGTCGAAAGGCGAAAGGAGACAGGATTTCTGTTCCTGTACACCTGGTGCACCGCATTTTGAGAATATCGGAGAATCGAGGCATTCATACTGTGTCGCAACAGAAGTATTCAAATATCAAAGTCAAATGATAGGAATTGAGGCTGAAATCAGAATTCTATACGGAGAAGAATATCTGGAAAACATTGACCATATGAAGAGGCAGAATTCTATGGTGCTGCAGGGCATAAACTGTATGGGAGGACAGATATTGGAATATATCCAAAAAATAGCCTGGGATGTTTGAATTACGTGCTACTCCGACGCAAAGGGACTGGCTTGTGAGAGGAATCAGTTGAAGACTGTATGAGCTATGTCGAAAAAATTCTCGGGAAGGGTAATATATCGACAGAGGAAGTCGCTTGTCAAAATCTCGTGCCACCAATTATCGAGTATTGTTCGTCAGTCTGGAAGCCCAAGTTGAAATATCAGTTGTAAAGAATAACGAAAGAAGTTCTTGATTTAAATAATGAATGACACAGTTGCAGCCTTTCCCGGAACATCTAATATGAATGAAACAAAGAAGTTCTACTCGATTCGGTGCACGTTGGTTAAGTCACTTCCGGTATGTTAGAGAAGTCCTCGCGAAAAAGTGGGAGACTCTTCCAGATAAGCAAGAAGTCAGCATATGTATTATACAGTTCAATAAGCATTTTAAAAAAACGAACACGCGGAGAAAATTATAGAAATGAGACCGTGTACAGGAATGGATGCATCTCGACAGTTCTTGTTCCTGGATGCCAGCTGTGAGTTGAATAGGAGGGGAGAAATATAACTGCTGTTCAGTGTATACTCCCCTAACGCACTGTATGTTCGTCACAAAATTCAGATGTAGATGTCGAAATACAAAATACCAAATATTATCAACTATGAGTAAATAATACCGACTGACAGTTTATTCAGTTATGCTAGAGAGCAAATAAAATATTCATCGTTTACTGAAAATCTGAAGAGCGCATTACGGTTTTCCGCTGGCATATGATTCAAGTTTCTAAATTTTACGTGTCCCAAAATTTTGAACGTTGCCATACCGGTAAGTTATCGCATTACTTTCATAAATGGCTTGCAAAATATTCTCAATGCTTGAAACGTTACTGAATATCCCAGTTGTGAGACAGAGTGTTTCTTGGGGGGTTGTAAGAAAAGCTGCACTGACAACATTCTTTCTTGAAACGTATTTACCGGATCATAACTTAACTGTGGAGTGAACTAATCTGAGTGCATTGATAAAGAGTGGAAATAATTTTGTGACGCCAGTCACAAATTGCCGTATTGTAAGCCAATTGAATGTCTGTCTTCCAACGGTGGCTGCATAACTGCAGATGACGGTATTAATAAAATACACCGCATTTATTCAATGCACATTACACACACTTCGAGTGTTATAAGGAGACTCGGAATCGCTTAGAAACACAGTCAGACTGGATAAGTTATACGTTTCTGTTTCAAAGTTCAGTCGAGACTAGTCAGCTTGCTGAGCACAGACCAACAGCCGAGTACACATAAATAATAGCAGAAACCTGGGAAGCTGATCGATTACCAAAGCTAGGCATTTCATGGATAGCCTCTCGTAGAAAGGTAACTGCTGATCACATAACAGGACGGACAGTTGTGCCGACTCAAAAAGTCGTCACCGTTGCAAAGTATTCAAACTCTTGCGATGTGGGCTGTGTGGCTGTGGCACCTCCTAAGCGAAGCTGCCTGGTGCGGAGTGGCATCAGCATCGCCTTTACGCATCCAGCCTTTGACCTGAAAGGACCGTCGACTTGGCCTCAGGACACCGTTTCCCCGGCACGGCGTCTTCCTCACCTTCTTGTGTCGCCACTGATTCTCTGTCCGGGCCTGTGAACCTCACTAGCTGCGTAGAAGTGCTAGGTGGCCTTGGTTATTATTCAGAAAGCAACTGGTGGCATTCGCTAGAGAAAGTTTGTCTCACGAGTTTAAGAGCGTGGTGGCTGCAAGGTCATTGCTTTGCTGCATTTAATTGACACTCAGCTACATAGTACCTCATGAACAATATTATATAAATTGTATATGTCATGAGCTTTTGGTATCGGATAATTGTGTTGATTATACTGATGGCCACTCATTTCTCCGATGGTATTTTCCTTGCGTTGATACTAGGGAATATATAGGTTATGGTATTTTAGCATGCGGTTTTGTTAAAGAGGTTGTTGTTGTGGTGTTTTTCGTAAAATTACTTCAGGTAGCTTTCTTGTATCTGCCGAGCAAATAATGAAGATGTATCTCTGTCGCTTTTTAAAACTATATTTGTCTCTACAGTATAATATCACCACAATGAGATGAGAGTGTTCTGTTTATGGATAGAGCGGTTCTAGGCGCAACAGTCTGGAACCGCGTGACCGCTACGGTCGCAGGTTTGAATCCTGCCTCGGGCATGGATGTGTGTGATGTCCTTAGGTTAGTTAGGTTTAAGTAGTTCTAAGTTCTAGGGGACTGATGACCACAGAAGTTAAGTCCCATAGTGCTCAGAGCCATTTGAACCATTTTTTGTTTATGGATAGTGCTCCGTTTTTGTGCGAGTCTTTTGCTGTAATAAATTTAAGTTATCAGAGTGCTTTAGATAAAATCTAATTTGGAAGAAATGTATCACATCCATTGCGAACTAGCCCTTCCACTTATTTAAACCGTATAAACATTTCAAATCGCTGTCTTGGGGCCATGGGGCGTCGTAAGTACTGGCTGAGTGAACGGCTGCTTGTCTCGCTTCGTTTTCGTATGCATGGCCAGCGTAAGGAAGTAGTGCAGCGATGTTGGCGTCACCTGCCTGAGTGGCCCCTTCCTCACACGTAACATAACGTGCTATGGTTCAAATGGCTCTGAGCACTACGGAACTTAACTCTGAGGTCGTCAGTCCCCTAGAACTTAGAACTACTTAAACCTAACTAACCTATGGACATCACACACATCCACGCCCGAGGCAGGATCTAAACCAGCGACCGTAGCGGTCACGCGGTTCCAGACTGTAGCACCTACAACCGCTCGGCCACCCGGGCCGGCCATAACGTGCTACTCTGTTGATGACTGCCGAATAGACCACCCAGCAGGACAGGCTGTATCGCGGTTTGCAGGAAGGTTTACACTAGAATTAAAATGATACCACACCCTTCTAGACTTGATGGTTGCGGAGATATTAATTTTTACTTGAGCAATGGTTTATGAAATCCTAAATGTGTCGTATGCAAATAGTTAAATTACATTAAACATACTTCCTGTCAACAAAATTTAATAAATTTGAACAACAAATTAATCAGCAGATTCCAAATAATGTCTGTACAAAAAAACCAAAATTCAAATTTTTGGACGCAATCGGTACTTGTACTCCTCTTAACAAGGTGAGGAACCTTTTTTTCCTGCCTAGCGGACGGCTGCGTACAGCTTGTTAACTGGGTGATGTGAGCGCTGTGGATTAAGGTGTTGTTTACTAGTCCGAAATACCATTGGAAAATCCATCAGTGCCGCGGACGAGTTCATTATTTGTTCAAAAGCACGAGTGAGTGGTAAACAAGCGTCAAATATGGGGTTGCTCATCTTAAATACATCATTTTTCAGACACTCGTCCTGGGAATGTAGCAGAGTCATGACCCACAGTAATGAATCCGTATATGATTGCCTGCGTTTATTACTGAGTCACTGGAAGTTACAGTCACACGTTAATCCTTTTGTGCTAAGAACTCATGGTAATTTTGACCTCTTTTCTTAGTACAAAAAATATTTCTGTCTAGCACCCACTACATGAATTTCCGAGTCCTACTAACCTGCTAGCATGTCTTTTAACTGGGCATAGGTTACTTCACTAGGATTTACCTCTGGGTTAAGCTACTGAACAACATATATTAATCTGCACCAGAATATGCATGCAGAAAGGCTTTCTGTCGCGTGTTACCTTTGATTCATAGGCCACAGAGTACTTTCAGAAGTTCGCAGTGTACTTAACCAACTCCTTATCGAAATTCAGAGACAGAGGCTGTGGTTTTCTCACTCCATTCAGCATGGTGTCGATTTTCGAGAGACTGTAAGTCCTGTTGGTGTGATCTTCAGGGATGATATTTTCTCTAACAGAAGCTCCTGTGTCTTTTGTTTGTTCCGCAACGAGGGTACAACTTGCATTGTCATATCCAGTTTCGGAGTTGTCGCACTGATGCTTAAAATCATTTAATTAGAACAGAGTAAAAGACATCGCGGGAACACCAAAATATTTCACTGAAAATAATTAAAAAATATGCACTGCATCGAGTAGCCATTATTGGAATGTATATTATCACACGTGTTCAAAGATCGTCGTCGCCGTTTAGTTCTGGTGGCAGTCACAGAATTCTGTATTGCACGCCAAATAAATGTCAGCCTCTCCAAGGGAGCTACTTAACTATAAATAGTATTTAATCAAGGCACAAGATATACATTTCGAGTCGTATGACGACGCACCGTATAAAATGCACAAGTTCACTAAAGATTCCTTAGAAGCTAAGTCAAAACTGGATAAATCACACATTCCTCATTCAAATTCCAATCCAGACTCGCCAGCTCGGTGGGCGTAGTCCAAAATCTGGGAGGTTTCTCGATGAACGCTTATAGGCATCTCTTGGACAACCGCTTGTAGAACTTGGATGTTATGGCTGATCATTCCCTTCACTGGGTTCAAAGTCAACTCGCTGTCACGGAGCCATGGGGCGTCCTAAAGACCACTCGAATAGGAGTTTAATTGTATCAGTTGCGCACATGTGACAGGGGGAATGGAGTACTGCAACGATGTTGGCATCGCAATTTCCAAGTCTCTCCTTCCACAAACCTGACCGTCAACAGGTTGTCGATGTTATGCTATTGACGTCTGCCGACTATGTCACGTGGCATACCTGGCTGTGCCATGGGAAGGTATAAGCCCCAGGTCACAGATATAAATGTCCCGCTGAAATATCATTGAAGCCACCATAGAATTACAGAATAAATCAATTTATTCTTGGTTTATAGATCCTTTTTATTATTAACAAATGATTTAATTACTAGAAGTGTCTCATGGAAAAATGGCATTATAGAGCTCTAGAAGGGGAAGAAACAATTAACGCAAAAGGGAAGAAATGTGTGTCAATTCGACGGACATAGATCTTGTATTAGAATCAGATTGTCACAGAGTTTTCCATAGTTTGGAATGAAACAAGGTACAAGGAACATTTTATGAATTCTCTTACAATTGAAGGATCATTTTAAACAATATCTCACACATTACACGTTAGTCATTACCCTCAGCTGCTCTCCCATATCATCAGTAATGTTATGATGAGTGCTAATGGGTAAGTACGTGCAATAAAGTCACTTGCCTGTTGGAGTAAACATTGCTCTGATGTGCGCCTCCTCTCACCCCCTCCCCCCTTTCACCCCTCCTGAAACTGCAACAACGCAAGAAGATGCCGCTCGATGAAGCAGTGTACGCACAGGGTAGGAGCGTGGACCTATGCATCGTGCTATTGAAGTATCTGTATTTCTATAATACAACAACGTTTTTCGGTTATACGGAATATATGTGCCAACGGCCCCGCGCAGTGGTAACATCGGTTCTCGTCAGTTCACCGAAGTTAAGCGCTATCCGTGTTGACTAGCACTTGGATGGGTGACCGTGCGATCTGCGGAACGCTGCTGACTTGCGGGGTGCACCTAGCCCTTGCTGGGTAAATTGTGGAGCTACCTGATTGAGAAGTAGCGGCTTCTGTAGTGAAAACTGACAACGGAAGGGAGAACGGTGAGCTGACAACAAGCACATCCATATCCGTATCCAGCGGCACCTAAAGGATGAGGATGACTCGGTGGTAGGTCAGTATCGTTAGGGTCTTCAGAGACCTGTTCGGACGGAGTGTAGTTAGTAATAGCAAGCATATATGTACTTACGTACCACATATCTGAAAAGTATGTAGCCTATTTCAGTCTGAATTTTGGACTAAGATGTAAAAATCTGAAGGCTAAGGATTTTCCTAGATTTTGCTAAAAGCCGATTCCTTTTATATACTATGTATATTTATACACTATATATGTATTTTAAAAATGTATACCCTATGCCATTCCGAATGTTTATTAAAATAGCGTGTAAAATCTGAAGTAAATCGGTGAAGAGCTTTGCGAAATTATTGGTAACAACGTTAAACTATGACTTGTTTTCATGTGGTAATATAAATGTTATACTATAGAAATATGGATTAGATGTATTCATGATTGTGTAAGCATTGTGTTCAGTACCTTCAGTAGTGTTATGTAGAACATATCATCCAAAAAACGCATTTTCACAAATTTGAATGTCAAAGAGTAAATATTTTTTCAGAGAGTGAATATTTTTCCCTTAATTCGCGTTATGTTCTTCAAATAAATGAAGCTCTTGCCTCTCAATTACAGTGACAGTAGCCGTCCACAGTGAATGTCTCTGACCAGTTGCTGGGTAATGGAAGGACGCGCTCCCGCCAGGGGCAAGAAGGCGGGGCCGAGCGGCAATATTTGGACGTGCGCGGAATACGCAGGAGTCTCCTTTCATCAGCGGAACTGTGTAGAGGTAGCGATTACCACGGATGTGTTGACATCTCTGGGAGTGAACGGGGCGTGATGTCGACAGCCTGGCTTCTGGGGTGTATTACGTCATCGAGACGTTGATTGCATCCAGCCACTCATTCTTTTGGAGGAAGCAAACTGAGTTTAGGAATCCAATCCGCCTCACCTCAGGACTGTGGACTTTATTGCAAGCACCCATTTCCAGTTACGGGCAGCAATTTTGAATTTTATAAACAACATTTGTGGCCATGGGCATTCATGTTTGCGAATGATTTTCTTGTGGCTGGCCTGATACCCTGTGGATCTGTATGCGCTGCGCTGTACTACCTCCAGCCGTTTTGAGCACGTTTCGCGAATTGTGTCGAATGCGGTTTAATCATTGGATTTTCTTTTTTTGGCATTCCATTGTCCTACTGCTGGGAAGCGTTGATTATTAGGGTCCGTGCAAGCTCTGCGTTTTCATATTGTCTAGGGAACTGCGTTCTCGAGTAATTGCTCTAAAACTTTCTTGGCGTTTATATTTCTTGAACTCGCCAACCATACCCCACTCGTTGACGCATGTGGTTTCTTGTTTTAGTGGCGCTAGTGTAATGTATCCCAATCAGTGCAGAAAGGTTTTGGAATTTAAACTGAAAAGTTAACGTATCATTATTCCGAAGTCTAGTTGTTCGGAAGTAGGCACATGTCACAGCGACCACCACAGGTGCAGAATGTGGAAAGCATAATTAGGTAACTTAGGTTCTTAATTACTTATCCCTTATTAACATTCTTCAGATGGTCTATTTAAATTGATTCTGTTACTTGCTTTAGTAGTGATCAGGTTCAAAATCTACGTTTGTGAGCAGATAAGTCTGCTGACGGCGGACCGTGGTTGCATGAAGTATAATGCAGCAAAATGATTGACGTTACACAACAAAACTTGAATCGGACTACGTCAAAGAAATTTAGACTGCATTGGTTCGACTCTTTTTGCATCGTGCAAATCTGCACACAGTGGCGCGCGCACGTCGCGCAAATCGACAGATCAATAAACTCATCTCTTTCCCACGTAAATAGCATTGAAACGTAACGAAAGAAAAAGCTTCATACTGCTTTTCTACATGGTAATAATATCATTGTTGATTAATAAAATATAGGCTAAGTTATGTTTTGTGGTTATTATTTGAAATATGGAGCATATAACAAGAGATGCATACGGTACGCTAGACGAACAAGGAAGGGAGACAACAGACCAGGGGTAAAGCGTGCCTCGGATATTCTTAAAATGAACATCGAAATTCCTCGGAGATCTCATTACCTGATCACTATATTACTGTACTTGGACTCCCGTGGCCGTTATAGGAAAGAGTGCAGTAAGGAAGTACTGTGGTGTCTAAGGAAAACGTATCGCATTGTGAATGATTTGAAGGCAATTGTGCTTATACTGTCAAGTGATTCAGTGTGTCCTTGTGAAATATCACAGCAGAAATGATAATCCGACCAAAGCGGCCTCACTCCCAGGTGTAATAAAATCACTGTCGATTAATAGATAATGACACTATTATATTGCACATTGACTCTCTTTTGTTTTAAATGTAATAAATTAATGTATTACACTAGGACTGATACAGTTTGTATTTTACACGGGAGCTAACAATCATTTCATAATTGTTATTGTATTGCATTCCAGAGGGAACCTGGAAGCAGGCCTTGCTGTGTTGTACAGTGTGTCTTCGGAACATATAAACTTTATTTGTTAAAACACATTATTACACCAGCAAGAATCAAAACTCTCAAGGCTTTAACGAAAAACCTCCTTTGATTTAATTTAGATCGCCCTGAAGGCCACTTCGAAAATCAAAGGCAAGGCCTAAGAAAACAATTGAAGTACAGGAGTTCTTCTGGAGGTTTCACTTCTTTAGAATTTTTTTTATATTCAATATAAATAGGCTGAAGCCCTTAGCTTAAATTTTTCCCATGTAACTCGGCTGAAGGCCACACTTTAATCAAGAACAGTGTTACGGCTTAAGGCCGAGACAAAGATTTCAATGTTTAATCCAAATAGGCTGAAACTCGGCTGAAGGCCTCATACCAAAAATAACAATCTTACGACTTAAGGGCAAGACATGGATTTTGAATTTTTAATTGAAGAGAGTTAAAACTTGGCTGAAGATCACACACCATGCAGACAACAATTTTACGGCTAAAGGCCTAAAGGGAAGAGCTTCTAAATTTCAAGTAAAATGGGCTAAAGGCTTTATCCTAAAATGCTTCACATATAACTCGGCTGAGGGCCACATACGAAACTCAAACAATCTCACAGCTTAAAGCCGAGACAAAGAAATCTGCAATTTTTAATTTAAGCTCAAGAACTCAGCTGAAGGTCACATACAAACTAGAAAATATTTCTTACGGCTTAAGGCCTAGACACAAGGAATTTTCAGTTTTATTTTGGAAAGGCTGGAACTCAGGTGAAGGCCACATACCAAACAAGAAACAATTCTTTTTTTACGACTTAAGGCCTAAGAAGAAGCCTTGCAATTTTAATAAGCTAAAACACAGATTACTTAAGACTAAAAAGCAAATCACTATGTAAAACACAAGTAGCAGCGCTCAGAAGGTTCCAATGGTCGGCCTGGGAAGTTAACACTAACCCACGTTTAGGTGAGACACGCAGCCAGACTGACAACCTCTTAATCGGTAGGCAACCCAACCGAAACCCAGCCAACGAACCAACCAACAAGATCAGTTCTGCTCCATCCGACCGGCAAAACGAAAACAAGATATCAATAGCAAAACGTTCTGCATACTGGTGCCCAATCCAGCCAAGTCAGAATAAACGCCCAAAATTACCAACACACCTCAGCTGTCGAACTACACGCCATGCTGTACAGCATCAACACGACGAGGAAAATACACTGCCAAAAATTACGTCAATGCCCAGTGCAGGTAACCGGAACGTCAACGTCCACAAGGCAGAAGATGTCACTGGTACACATCATTAATGAAGGAATGAACTAAATTAAATTTAACACCACAAAGGAAACGGCTGCAACTCTAGCCGACTTCAATACACACACATTGTTGCTCGTGGGAATCTCTCGAAAGCGACAACGAGGATCAAACGAAGAGATGTGATAGCAGTTGAGGCTTGGTAGTAGGTGAAGTGAGCGCTCAACTTCATTGTCCAGGATCGGTGGGCGACGAACTTCGTAACCGTCGCAAGAAGTGCCTCACAACTCCAACCGCGCGTACACGCCTCGAAGACTTCCTCGCTTCTCTGCCCCAAACGACCGACGGCCACACACAGCACAAGCGGAAAATATATCCACCACACCAAAGATATACAGCCGTATTAGTATCGATACACTCTGCTGCTGCCACTCACGGAGAGAAGACAGTAACGTTATGGCGGTAGCCGAAGAAGAAATAAGACAACGCTCGACTACAACCAATGATAAAAAACAAGGCTTGACGCGAGCCAGCCACGGCTCATGCACATTTCTATAAGTTGTTTACTGTTCTGTTGCATCTGTGTGTGCTCGCCTTTTGTGCTGCTATTGTGTTGCGTTATTTGTTTGTCTCCCTCCGCCACATATGTATTGTGTATTTGTAAAAAAATTTTATGGGGTCTTGCCGCTGTAGGTTTTGATGTTAGCCTTTGACTATGCCCATTTAGGCAAGCTATTTTATAAAATTGTTCTGAAGAAGGCGTGGTTACCCACGCTGAAACCTAGGTAAACACCAGGTAGTTTGTGCAATAGAGGCGAATTTTTTATAATTATTTCGATACTTACGATTGCTGACGCTCTGCAATGCTGAAAGTTCTTAACTATTGGTTCCTAATAGAGCATTTCAGTCATGTTAGTTGCCTCAAGGCGGTTCTACTTTAATTTCACTGCCGTCCTGGCAGGCATTTTTTTTTTTTTTTTTTTTTTTTTTTTTTTTTTTTTTTTTTGCTAGAGTATATAGTGGTGATCACAGTTAATTTTATAACTTTCTTAATAATCAGAATTACTGGTACTAAAGTTACGAGAGTTGCCCAGAAAGTAATGCACAACATTTTTTCTCTTCAACAATTCTTTATTGAACATAACGAGAATTAAACACACGCGAGAATAGTGTTTCATCTGAATATCCTATTTTTCCATCCCGTTCTATGGCCTTCCACCACCGTGAAACAAGGGAGTGTATGCCCTGTTGGTACCAATCCTTGTCCTGGTGGCGGTGCCAGTGCTTCACGGTGTGAATCACCTCCTCATCGTCCTCAAAATGTCTTCCACAAGTGGCATCCTTTAATGGCCCAAACAAGTGGGAGGCATCAACTCGCTGCAACGTATCAGGTGTGACAGCCGTGGATGGTCTCCCCGACCGCTGCAAATCGTGGAGCTCTGCTGAACCGCCTTCTGATGACCTCACCCTCCGTGTCCAGCGACTAACTGTACTTCTGTCGACAGCAGATCCTCCACAGACTACTTTGCACAAGCGTTTGTGAATATTCCCCAGAGTTTCTTTCTCTGCAGTGAGACATTTAATAACGGTACGTTGCTTGTAACGTAACCACCTATAGACGCCATTTTTAAACTGCCCCGCAGCTACGCTGTCTGTCGGAAGTGACGGAAACTTTGCGCGCTCAATCCGGAGACTTCAAATAATACATACATAACGTAGCACTGTTTTCGGCTGCGAAAAAAAAAAATGCGGTGCATTACTTTCTGGGCAACCCTCGTATTTAATGCCAACTGTTGACGTCAAATCCTTTTGCCAAAGCTATTTGTGAAAAACTCCGATAGCGCCTTCATAAGGTGGCTGTTGTTACCTAACTGCATTTGCCGACGGCTGAGTGTTTTAAAATTTAAAATTGATTTCGCGTTGAGTATGTGCCTCACCTGCACCCAAGTTCACACTGTTTAACGTTTTCAATGGTCTCACTCATTAAAAACAATTCATTGGCCGTGGATCAGGAATCTGATTGCGATGATGAATAAAAATTAAAATTACAGACGTATTTTTGGTGGGCGTTCATGTATGCTAGTGAACTATTCTGTAAGAACCTGGCTGGACCTAGGCCATTAATTTAGTAGTTCAAGATATTACTGGTATTGTTATCACTTGATCTGAAGCTCTTGGCCGAAAAACGTTAAAGTTGTTTTGAATCGTTTTTGTATTTTTACTTCTCGCGCTGCGGTACTTGTAAAGTTATTGTGTAGCATTTTCAAAGTTGTGTTTATTTGTTTTCAACCATATTTTTCCTATCCTTTTCTGTTAAGAGATTGTTTTGTTTAAAAATTAATAAATTGTTGTTTATGGAAATACGATTTAATTTTTCCAACACTTCCCTAGCACCTACCTATTACCGCTTGAAGTATATACTTCCTCATCGTTAAAGATTTCGCCATGCTAAGTTTAATTCAAATCGGTTCAACGGTTTCGTCACGAAAACGTGACTCACAGAGTTACTTTCGTATTAGTAATACTAGTGCGGATATAGAGAGCAGAAAATCCATGAAATATTCCGATGACTGACGTGATACTTCCGTTTTGTACATTTAAGTCAAACGGTCTCTATCCACCTCAAATGACCTGAAAACTACCGGGTGCGAATGTTCAACATTTAGTCCGCAGACGAAACAGGCATTCTGCTGGCTCCATTTTCAGCGCTTTAATCGCATTGTCCGCTCTCTGCATTCGTACCTGAGCGCTGTAGCGCGTCCATCCGTCACGTCAATAATTCACTGTGTCGCCGCTATGAGAGCTAGGGAGCTGTTTCAGCTTCTAACACTCGAACTGTATATAGAACAAAGCAAATACCATTTGTCCCTATCAAGAAAACGCTGTACATCGCTTGTCTCTTGGTTTGTGTTGTGAGGAAATGGGTGACTCATTTGTCAGTGTAACCAGTAAATGGTGAATTACATCTTATCTCCTGGTTGTTCCTTCCCTGAGTATTTCATGATCAATCCTTCTACTTCTTCTGACACATATTGAGCATTCAGTTCTTTGCAGCTATGTAAACGTACTTGAATGATGTTCATTCCCACGGTAGGCAGACAATTTTTTTGGGATTATTGACTGTTGTGAAATCTATGTTGGTATGTCTCCCTCAGATACCGACGTTGAAAGTCTGTGTTACACCCTGCCAATGACCACCTGTAGCCAATAAGATGCGCCCACAAGCAATCATGCGGCCGGACATCTGACGTCATTCCGAAAATAAAACCGCCGCTTTATCAGCATGAACTGACTTCAAATCATGCTGCAATCTACTGTCTACCTCGCATACGCTGTGAAACAAATGCTTACTGGATTTCACTTGGACACATCTTTGGATTATGAACACAAGCCGCGCGGAGTGGCCGTGCGGTTTGCGGCGCCATGTCACGGACTATGCGGCCCCTCCCGCCGGAGGTTCGAGTCCTCCCTCGGGCATGGGTGTGTGTGTTGTTCTTACCATAAGTTAATTTAAGGAGTGTGCAAGTCTCGGGACCGATGACCTCAGCAATCTGGTCCCTTAGGAATTCACACACATTTGAACACTTTTTATGAATACAAGGATTCTGGTGAACTCTCATGACCACGAACTACCTGGATTCTCCTCTTGGTGTCTACAACTTTATAAACGAGCCGATGCGGGCTGCTTCTGCAAACTCTGAAACTGTGACGTGATAACTGTGTATCCATTCTTACTTTGTAACAAAGAGTGTAAAGTTTCATCGTATCACATCTAAAAATCGGCGGACCTGATTTTTTTTTTTTTTATCAGAGGTACTGGTACGGAGACCAGTGCGTACCGCCACAAATCAGTAATCGACAAAATACAGGGACCGATTACTGACTGAAAATGAAGGAAAAAAGGTCCTATGAATCTGCCCCCGTAAGTAGACAGCGTGCATGCAACAACAAAAAATCGTCGCGGAACACAGTAGAAAGCTGCGTCACATCCATGTCCTAAAAGCTGTTCCAAGTGGCCTCCATGGGACTGCGGGTGACAGGGATAGCTGCGGTTGTCATGCTGGATACACATGATCGAACTTTGGGTTGCACCATACTGGTGGGCCACTTGGCCTGGAGCCTGTACTAGGGTTCGTTTCAATATACTGTAGAACTGGTCTCCCATCCGCAGCCAACCCACTTTCCACACTTTCGTCTATCTGAAATGATCCATGATTACACAAACGTCCAAAAAGTGCTTTAAATGTTGGGTGATGTATCCGGTGGACTGTGAGGGTACTTGCTGTGATATATCCGTGCTGCCTCTCGACGGTTCCAATCTGGTTTCGCAGCAATATGTATGACAAAACGCGAGAAGTGTTAGTTTGTAGTAAGATCTTACGAAACACTTACAAACAGCATCTCGACTTGTTCTCAATATGAATAACAAAGCAGTGCTGCTTACAGTACGCCGCGACGATCACGCAGCCTACAACACACAAGAACATGGCGGCACATGGTCAGAGGAGCCGTCACTCGTCAGCGTCATCTGGTTTCGCAGCAATATTTACGACAAAACGCGAAAAGTGTTAGTTTGTAGTAAGATCTTACGAAACACTTACAAACAGCATCTCGACTTGTTCTCAATATGAATAACAAAGCAGTGCTGCTTACAGTACGCTGCGTCGATCACGCAGCCTACAACACACAAGAACATGGCGGCACATGGTCAGAGGAGCCGTCACTCGTCAGCGTCATCTGGTTTCGCAGCAATATTTACGACAAAACGCGAAAAGTGTTAGTTTGTAGTAAGATCTTACGAAACACTTACAAACAGCATCTCGACTTGTTCTCAATATGAATAACAAAGCAGTGCTGCTTACAGTACGCCGCGTCGATCACGCAGCCTACAACACACAAGAACATGGCGGCACATGGTCAGAGGAGCCGTCACTCGTCAGCGTCATCTGGTTTCGCAGCAATATTTACGACAAAACGCGAAAAGTGTTAGTTTGTAGTAAGATCTTACGAAACACTTACAAACAGCATCTCGACTTGTTCTCAATATGAATAACAAAGCAGTGCTGCTTACAGTACGCCGCGTCGATCACGCAGCCTACAACACACAAGAACATGGCGGCACATGGTCAGAGGAGCCGTCACTCGTCAGCGTCATCTGGTTTCGCAGCAATATTTACGACAAAACGCGAAAAGTGTTAGTTTGTAGTAAGATCTTACGAAACACCTATACACAGCATCTCGACTTGATCTCAATATGAATAACAAAGCACTGCTGCTTACAGTACGCTGCGTCGATCACGCAGCCTACAACACTCAAGAACATGGTGGCACATGGTCAGAGGAGCCGTCACTCGTCAGCGTCATCTGGTTTCGCAGCAATATTTACGACAAAACGCGAAAAGTGTTAGTTTGTAGTAAGATCTTACGAAACACTTACAAACAGCATCTCGACTTGTTCTCAATATGAATAACAAAGCAGTGCTGCTTACAGTACGCCGCGTCGATCACGCAGCCTACAACACACAAGAACATGGCGGCACATGGTCAGAGGAGCCGTCACTCGTCAGCGTCATCTGGTTTCGCAGCAATATTTACGACAAAACGCGAAAAGTGTTAGTTTGTAGTAAGATCTTACAAAACACTAACAAACAGCATCTCGACTTGTTCTCAATATGAATAACAAAGCAGTGCTGCTTACAGTACGCCGCGTCGATCACGCAGCCTACGACACACAAGAACATGGCGGCACATGGTCAGAGGAGCCGTCACTCGTCAGCATCATCTGGTTTCGCAGCAATATTGACGACAAAACGCGAAAAGTGTTAGTTTGTAGTAAGATCTTACGAAACACTTACAAACAGCATCTCGACTTGTTCTCAATATGAATAACAAAGCAGTGCTGCTTACAGTACGCCGCGTCGATCACGCAGCCTACGACACACAAGAACATGGCGGCGCATGGTCAGAGGAGCCGTCACTCGTCAGCGTCATCTGGTTTCGCAGCAATATTTACGACAAAACGCGAAAAGTGTTAGTTTGTAGTAAGATCTTACGAAACACTTACAAACAGCATCTCGACTTGTTCTCAATATGAATAACAAAGCAGCGCTGCTTACAGTACGCCGCGTCGATCACGCAGCCTACAACACACAAGAACATGGCGGCACATGGTCAGAGGAGCCGTCGCTCGTCAGCGTCATCTGGTTTCGCAGCAATATTTACGACAAAATGCGAAAAGTGTTAGTTTGTAGTAAGATCTTACGAAACACCTACAAACAGCATCTCGATTTGTTCTCAATATGAATAACAAAGCAGTGCTGCTTACAGTACGCTGCGTCGATCACGCAGCCTACAACACTCAAGAACATGGCGGCACATGGTCAGAGGAGCCGTCACTCGTCAGCGTCATCTGGTTTCGCAGCAATATTTACGACAAAACGCGAAAAGTGTTAGTTTGTAGTAAGATCTTACAAAACACTTACAAACAGCATCTCGACTTGTTCTCAATATGAATAACAAAGCAGTGCTGCTTACAGTACGCCGCGTCGATCACGCAGCCTACAACACACAAGAACATGGCGGCACATGGTCAGAGGAGCCGTCACTCGTCAGCGTCATCTGGTTTCGCAGCAATATTTACGACAAAACGCGAAAAGTGTTAGTTTGTAGTAAGATCTTACGAAACACTTACAAACAGCATCTCGACTTGTTCTCAATATGAATAACAAAGCAGTGCTGCTTACAGTACGCCGCGTCGATCACGCAGCCTACAACACACAAGAACATGGCAGCACATGGTCAGAGGAGCCGTCACTCGTCAGCGTCATCTGGTTTCGCAGCAATATTTACGACAAAACGCGAAAAGTGTTAGTTTGTAGTAAGATCTTACGAAACACTTACAAACAGCATCTCGACTTGTTCTCAATATGAATAACAAAGCAGTGCTGCTTACAGTACGCTGCGTCGATCACGCAGCCTACAACACTCAAGAACATGGTGGCACATGGTCAGAGGAGCCATCACTCGTCAGCGTCATCTGGTTTTGCAGCAATATTTACGACAAAACGCGAAAAGTGTTAGTTTGTAGTAAGATCTTACGAAACACTTACAAACAGCATCTCGACTTGTTCTCAATATGAATAACAAAGCAGTGCTGCTTACAGTACGCCGCGTCGATCACGCAGCCTACAACACACAAGAACATGGCGGCACATGGTCAGAGGAGCCGTCACTCGTCAGCGTCATCTGGTTTCGCAGCAATATTTACGACAAAACGCGAAAAGTGTTAGTTTATAGTAAGATCTTACGAAACACTTACAAACAGCATCTCGACTTGTTCTCAATATGAATAACAAAGCAGTGCTGCTTACAGTACGCCGCGTCGATCACGCAGCCTACAACACACAAGAACATGGCGGCACATGGTCAGAGGAGCCATCACTCGTCAGCGTCATCTGGTTTCGCAGCAATATTTACGACAAAACGCGAAAAGTGTTAGTTTGTAGTAAGATCTTACGAAACACTTACAAACAGCATCTCGACTTGTTCTCAATATGAATAACAAAGCAGTGCTGCTTACAGTACGCCGCGTCGATCACGCAGCCTACAACACACAAGAACATGGCGGCACATGGTCAGAGGAGCCGTCACTCGTCAGCGTCATCTGGTTTCGCAGCAATATTTACGACAAAACGCGAAAAGTGTTAGTTTGTAGTAAGATCTTACGAAACACTTACAAACAGCATCTCTACTTGTTCTCAATATGAATAACAAAGCAGTGCTGCTTACAGTACGCCGTGTCGATCACGCAGCCTACAACACACAAGAACATGGCGGCACACGGTCAGAAGAGCCGTCACTCGTCAGCGTCATCTGGTTTCGCAGCAATATTTACGACAAAACGCGAAAAGTGTTAGTTTGTAGTAAGATCTTACGAAACACTTACAAACAGCATCTCGACTTGTTCTCAATATGAATAACAAAGCAGCGCTGCTTACAGTACGCCGCGTCGATCACGCAGCCTACAACACACAAGAACATGGCGGCACATGGTCAGAGGAGCCGTCGCTCGTCAGCGTCATCTGGTTTCGCAGCAATATTTACGACAAAATGCGAAAAGTGTTAGTTTGTAGTAAGATCTTACGAAACACTTACAAACAGCATCTCGACTTGTTCTCAATATGAATAACAAAGCAGTGCTGCTTACAGTACGCCGTGTCGATCACGCAGCCTACAACACACAAGAACATGGCGGCATATGGTCAGAGGAGCCGTCACTCGTCAGCGTCATCTGGTTTCGCAGCAATATTTGCGACAAAACGCGAAAAGTGTTAGTTTGTAGTAAGATCTCACGAAACACTTACAAACAGCATCTCGACTTGTTCTCAATATGAATAACAAAGCAGCACTGCTTACAGTACGCCGCGTCGATCACGCAGCCTACAACACACAAGAACATGGCGGCACATGGTCAGAGGAGCCGTCGCTCGTCAGCGTCATCTGGTTTCGCAGCAATATTGACGACAAAACGCGAAAAGTGTTAGTTTGTAGTAAGATCTTACGAAACACCTACAAACAGCATCTCGACTTGTTCTCAATATGAATAACAAAGCAGTGCTGCTTACAGTACGCTGCGTCGATCACGCAGCCTACAACACTCAAGAATATGGTGGCACATGGTCAGAGGAGCCGTCACTCGTCAGCGTCATCTGGTTTCGCAGCAATATTTACGACAAAACGCGAAAAGTGTTAGTTTGTAGTAAGATCTTACGAAACACTTACAAACAGCATCTCGACTTGTTCTCAATATGAATAACAAAGCAGTGCTGCTTACAGTACGCCGCGTCGATCACGCAGCCTACAACACACAAGAACATGGCGGCACATGGTCAGAGGAGCCGTCACTCGTCAGCGTCATCTGGTTTCGCAGCAATATTTACGACAAAACGCGAAAAGTGTTAGTTTGTAGTAAGATCTTACGAAACACTTACAAACAGCATCTCGACTTGTTCTCAATATGAATAACAAAGCAGTGCTGCTTACAGTACGCCGCGTCGATCACGCAGCCTACAACACACAAGAACATGGTGGCACATGGTCAGAGGAGCCGTCACTCGTCAGCGTCATCTACCACGGCAACAATGTATTTCCTCACATATGTTCGTGGACCTTTTTTTCTCCAATCAGGACTCTGTCGCTACAGTTTGTCAGTTTTATTAATAAACTGGTACAGCGTGATACATTTTTGAAGAGCCCTTGGAGAGGGTAAGTATATTCTTAAACAAAGTGAACATGGTGCCCTTTAAAAAATGTAGCCTCCACCCCATATCCCTACATCTGTGGGGATACATAAAACATACCCACATCAAGAACTACCCAGTGATGCTGCAAAACGCTGGTTGAAACAATGTTACATATTTAACGCATCAGAAAAAAGTAGTTTTACATGAGCAATATGACTGTTTTGTAACACCATTGGCAAGCTCTTGATGTGGGTATATGTTTTCTGTATCCCAACAGACGTAGAGATATGGAGTAGAGGTTAAATTTTTTAAATGGGGCCATATACATTTTATTCAAGAATATACTCACCAAGAGCGATTCGAAAATGTATCACTCCACTAAACTAGTGGAGCTATGGAAATGATAAATAATACTTAAGGGGCTCCGAAAAGGCTCAAAATCATGAAAAGTTCAATTTTTACTTTTTTGCGTTTTCTGAATCTGCAGACTATTACCTTTTAATAGATATATAATTCATTCAATTCCGAAGACTACAACTATTTTTAATTTTTTTTTTGAAATGTGTTCTACATGGGCGTGACCCACTGTGGCGCTGTTAAACTGCTGTCAAATGGTGTTATTATTAACGTCCGTGTTCATCAGGTACATTTTAGTCTGCCTCATGCAATAATGGAGGTGATAAAACCTATTTTCAGAGACTTAGCAACACCTGAACTGTTGAAAAAGTGTATTCACGGAAAAACTCAAAACCCCAATGAAAGTGTAAATAGTGTTATATGGTCGAGAATCCCCAAGACTGTATTTGTTGGAATAGAAACACTTCACTTTGGTGTGTATGATGCTGTTGCGACTTTCAATGATGGCAACATTGTAAGGTGCAAGGTATTTAGAAATATGGGAATGAAGATAGGTTCTAACATGGTACGAGCGATGCTCGCTTTAGACAAGGAACGCCTTCGGGCTGCAGACAGGGCTGTAAAGAGTCTAGAAATACAAGCAAGAGTAAACAGGAGGAGGAACAAGAGGATCCTGGAGGAGGAGTTTGCAGAGGATGAAGATAATCCATCCTATGGACCTGGAATGCACTAAAAAGTTAATCCAATCTTTGTCGCTCGATTCCCAAAACTTTTATTTTCTCATACTAATTACATGTTTTCTAAGAATCTTCCAAACATATTTGTTTCAAACTTTCAGTAAATGTTACACAGTACCTTCTGCATAATTTAACACAGCCTTTTTCCAAAAAACTGTATGCTTTTGAATATATAAATAAAAAATTTCAAAAAATGTCGTGAATTTTCATTACAATTTAAAAAAATCATCTTTAATAACTGAACTAAAATTTTGTAAAATCCCTGTGTTAAGTTGTCGCCCATATTCCAATAAATAATCTGTAAAAAGTTCAACTTCCTACCTCAAATACTTTGTGAGGAAAGATGTAATTTATAAGCGTTATTTTAACATTGCAAGTATAGGGCGTTCCGGAGCCCCTTAACCGCTCTAATCTGAACTTCACTTCAGTACATTTCATTAACTAAATCATTTAACTTCTTCAAGCGGCGATTGAATCTTTTACAAATTAACAATAAGCATTGAAAGCAACAGTACTGCACTGTACAGTAATTGGATCTCGTTACTGTATAGTACCGCATTACAGTACTTACAACATACAGAGGTAATGTGGCCTTTTGTAGTAACTTTTACCGTGATATTACCACCACATGCAAAACAGAGCGCTTACATCACGTACTCAAAATGGTGACCATTGGCATCCATACATAGGGTCACTCTGTGGTTCAAGGACATCCTACATCGTGCTACTCCTTACTCTGTGATGGCTGTACAAGCGTCAATAATACGTTGCCACGTGTCCTCTGGTGTTGTTGGAATATTTTAGTAGACAGAATCCTTGACTGCTCCCCACAGAAAGAAATACAGCTGTGTAAGGTCCGGAGATCGGACAGGCCAACTAACTGTCAAACTGCGTCCAGGTCCAGAATTCGTTGTGCTCTTAATGCGTTATCTGCAGGCATCCTTCACTCTGATGTCGCATGGCCATCCTCTGATTCAGAGATATGGCGTCCAAGAGAAGAGTAAGAGTGTGTCTTAAAAAGTAGGCATATTGTCTGCCATTTTGGTTGCCATTTGCAAAGTAAGGTCCGATAATGGTACCTCCAGTAATTGCACACAAAACATAAATGTTTCATGGACGTCGATGCTCTATCTATCGGAGCCATCATGTATTGTTGATGGATCAATAATGCATATTTCTCATATTGACAATTTCTTTGTTAGAGAATGACGCCTCGTTGGTAAAAAGAACATCTGAGAAGAAATTTGGGTTAGTCAGAAATTGTTGCTGAGCCCTCTGACAAAATTGAACCCTATTGTTGAAGACATTTTCTTTAAGTCCTTGGTGAAAATGAACATGGTTAGGATCGATTTCATGAAGTTGCTGAATGCGATGTGCACTTGTTTTCGAGACTCCAGCCTCATGCTAAATTCGTCGTGTGCTACGGCTGAGGCAGCGTGCACCGTGACGTCAGCGGCATCGTCTGTTCATATTCTACAAAGACTTCGAGGTCTTGCATTTAAACTTCACATTTCACGTAGACGAGAAATGAGACGATCAAACATCCAACGAGAAGGCGATAGATAGCTTGTCAGGGAATTGTCTGCTGTACAGTAGCTGTGTCTGAACAGAATTTCTCCCGCCTGCAGCAAATTACAGTACAGATTTCTGCATTTAAGTACAAGATAGCATAATAATATAATAATCATAATGTTCCCCAACAGTACTGAACATAAATATGCAAGTTACTAACTTATTTCTTGTCAACGTACTTTCTCCGTAGGTCAATAGCCTTATCGTCATGCATGTACATCACACGCCTTACACAAAAAAATTGAATTTACAATGTGTACTACCGCCATGCAGTTACTAAGTTACGCTGATGCGCGACTACAATGGTATGCAGTGTGTACTGTACGCTAAAGTAACAACAAACGAGGTGCGCCGGGAGGAGACGAGGGGTGGCGGGAAAGGAGTACCTGTGTTTACATGAGTCGGAATCATAAACAAAACCCATATCTCTACTACAGCTTTATATTGGTTACCTAATGTGTACAATGAAGGCCACAATAAATATTCGGTTTCTTAACATCCTATGTACTCTTTATCGTTTGCATATCTACGTTTTACTGACAAAAAAATGTACATTGTGATACATTTTCGAATTGCTCTTGGAGAGGGTAAGAGTATTCGTTAATAAAATATATATGGGTCCATTTAAAAAATTTAACTTCTGCGCCGTATCTCCTACATCCTTGGGGACACATAAAACGTATACCCTCAGCAATAACTACCCAATGAACGACTCTTTATTTTAACTTGAGAAGCTGAATATCTCGA
This sequence comes from Schistocerca piceifrons, assembly GCF_021461385.2. NCBI lineage: Eukaryota > Metazoa > Arthropoda > Insecta > Orthoptera > Acrididae > Schistocerca > Schistocerca piceifrons. The sequence continues at coordinate 649,813,375 of NC_060141.1, read as the reverse complement.
AAAGGACGCAACGTACGAAATTCTTCTATGTGAAACGTTAACATTAGTAAAGAGAACATCTGTCTGCCCTCCTTGTATCTCGACTGTTTATCGAAGTGTTCTTACCGAAGTGTACGTTGTACTGTTTCTCCTGGGTGGACTTGGGTTTTAAAAAAATGTAAACTAAATATTACGATAAATTTTATAAATAATCGACAAGTACGCCAAAGAAGAAGAGATAGAACCACAATGGACATGTTATTCCATAGACTCTTGCGCTTCTATTCATCAACTATCTTTTCTTTGTCATTCGCTTATCTTATCTGCTTGGATTCGGACCTAAGAGGACGTTCTTGTGTAAAGCTCATCTTGCTGTACCAGCTGATAATGCAAGTTGTACTTAAAACCCGAAAAATATAATGGTTATTTTGTCAAAAGAATTTGAGTATGTGGTCAATTAATTGATCGTCTGATACCTAGACAGTCTTAAGAAGATATGGGCCTTAACAAAGAATTTTCATTGTTAGACGCCATCTTAGAAAAATCTTTAACATTTTTCTTTTAGCTCGTCTGCGAAACGTGCCGTCGGTTAGGACAATTAACTTCATTTCAGATCCCACGAGAACGGAGGCAGCTTCTAATAATTTAACAATTCTATTTACAGATTTTCTTTATATAACGAGATAACATCCCAGGCACAAAAGGTCTGGTCAGAGGATTCAAGTTTCATTATAGGATTTCATTTGTAGATGCTACTCTTGTTATCTTACATTGGGGAATCGAGACGAAACCACGACATTAAGTTACGTACTACAGTAGTGTACATCGAACAGACTTGGCAAATATTCTCCGGTGCAATAAGCACACGACTTCTCACGAGCGTAGTGTTGGCTAAATAAGAAAAGGACAATTAATTATAGACGATTACGTAACTACCCTGAGAACTGAGCTAGTTTACTGAGTGCTTATACACGTTGAGCTAAATTAAACAACATATTACACTGTTAATAATATTCCTACATTAATTATTTCTCTTTTATGCTGAGCTATTGCATTAATGTGTGTTTCTTTTTTGTATAAATCACAGCTCATATTTTATTTTATTACGTTACACTAACAGTCAAAAAATAATAAAAAAATTATTTTATTACATTACAACGTCGTAAGTTAGCTATCGTGTGGTATTGTACTCATGGACTTGTTCGCGGAGGTACCTACGCAATTACAGCATTCGCGATTGTGTGAGGGTGATTGCAGACTTAAAGGTTTCCTTTCTGAAGACGACATGATCTGCCCACCTGACGCAGAGATGGACACAACACTGGATGACAATATACAATATTTACTGAATGACAATAACGAACAAAGCCTAAAGGCGATGTCCACACCAGACACTAAAGTGAAACACCGGAAGGAGAAACATGCTGACCGTCAGCAAGTACTGGAGGAAATATAGAATATTCAACGAGAAATACTTGAAGGCAGAGGTGCTGACTCTGAAGTTTCAACCTCGTCAGGTACCTCTGCCGTCATTGCAGTCACACGACGCCAAGGCACCAAGAACACAGCAGCTCGCCTTCTCGAATTCCAAGATGAAGAGGGTTTCCAACCTGTACAAAAAATGAAGACGAACTGACGGAAAACAGCGCAGATCTTGAAGCAAAAAACTCAGCAACAATTGGAAATTATCGGTAGATACAATACTCTGACAGAAGATCGACCATAGCAGTCTGCAACTGCCGAACCACCACCCTAGCTGACGGCTCCGAAACTGCATAAAGTCCCACACAGTGTAACTTATAATTGCTCAAATCACGTAGATCTAGGCAAAGAACTAAAAGTACTAATCATTGGAAGCTTAAGAGCAGCTATACAGGAGAACTTGTGAAAATTTACGTCGATACATTTGAGGACTACCAGAAGGTGTTTTCTTTCTGCCACGAACAAACATTACCGTTCCATACGTGTCAAGATATCAACAGCATGGACCTAAAGGTGGTATTTTAGGATATACGAATGTCAGCCACAGAAAAAGAGATTCAACAAGACTTGCAAGAACAGGATTTCGCTATTAATGACGTGCACCAGTTGAAACGTAAGACGCACGGTAAATTCGGCCCATTACCGACATATGTTTTGACGCTACCGCAAGGAGAAAAGTCCAATATCATTCACAGAGTACGCTGCGTAGTTTCAGAAAAAAAATGCGAGTGGAAGATTATCTACCATGAAATGAACTTTCACAGTGAAAACGCTGCCAACGCTGGACCCATACCACCAGTTACAGTTGATTACTTGCAGGATGCGTTAAATGTGGAGACATGCACGTAAGCACCGAACGCAACCAACCACACACACATTCTTTAATTTGCTGGCTGCCAGGAACAACCTACAGATCTTGGAATGGATGTAGTGCGTTCCAAAAAGCTCTGAAAAAGTTCCGAGCACCCGTGTGTAATAAGGCAAAACCATGCAGTGAGTTTCAGCCCATAGCTACCAACGTCAACCTGGTGATAGCTGACAAGACAAGGTCCGAAGCTCAATTACACACACCAGCAACTCAGCAAAACACGACACCAACAATGCTTCAACGTTACGAGGAAAACAAAACAGCAACAGACCAACAGTTACTACGGACTTAAAATATCTAAGCAGTCAAAACTTCCTGCACAAACTCATTCTCCTTGGAGAACGACTGTTGGCAGCAAAAGACAAGCTGTCAAAATTAGTAATCTTAGTAGAAACCTCGAAAGGTCAGACTAACATCATGGACACACAAACACAGGACCTTCTAATTTGTGTATGGAACGCTACAGGTGTTCTCCACCAAAAGAATGGACTACAGAGCTTCGTTGTACGATATAAAATTGACATGGTCCTTCTGTTGGAGACCAATCTCCGACCGACTGAAAGCTTAAAACTTCCAAAAATGGTGGGATATCGCCGAGACAGACAGCGAGAACGTTATGGCGGCACAGCTATACAGGGTGGTCCATTGATAGTGACCGGGCCAAATATCTCACGAAATAAGCATCAAACGAAAAAACTACAAAGAACGAAACTCGTCTAGCTTGAAGGAGGAAACCAGATGGCGCTATGATGGGCCCGCTAGATGGAGCTGCCGTAGGTCAAACGGATATCAACTTCGTTTTTTTTTAATATGAATCCCCATTTTTTATTACACATTCGTTTAGTACGTAAAGAAATATGAATGTTTTAGTTGGGCCACTTTTTTCGCTTTGTGATAGACAGCGCTGTAATAGTCACAAACGTATAAGTACGTGGTATCACGTAACATTCCGCCAGTGCGGACGCTATTTGCTTCGTGATACATTACCCGTGTTAAAATGGACCGTTTACCAATTGCGGAAATGGTCGATATCGTGTTGACGTATGGCTATTGTGATCAAAATGCCCAACGGATGTGTGCTATCTATGCTGCTCGGTATCCTGGACATCATCCAAGTGTCCGGACGGTTCGCCGGATAGTTAGGTTATTTAAGGAAACAGGGAGTGTTCAGCAGGAAACGTCAACCACGACCTGCAACAAATGATGATGCCCTAGTAGGTGTTTTAGCTGTTGTCACAGCTAATCCGCACATCAGTAGCAGAAAAATTGCGCGAGAATCGGGAATCTCCAAAACGTCGGTGTTGAGAACGCTACATCAACATCGATTGCACTCGCACCATATTTCTATGCATCAGGTATTGCGTGGCGACGACTTTGAACGTCGTATACAGTTCTGCCACTGGGCACAAGAGAAAATACGGGACGATGACAGATTTTTTGCCCGCGTTCTATTTAGCGACGAAGCGTCATTCACCAACAGCAATAACGTAAACCGGCATAATATGCACTATTGGGCAACGGAAAATCCACGATGGCTGCGACAAGTGGAACATCAGCGACCTTGGCGGGTTAATGTAGGGGCGGCGTTAAGGGAGGAAGGATAATTGGCCCCCATTTTATCGATGGCAATCTACATGGTGCAGTGTATGCTGATTTCCTACGTAATGTTCTACCGATGTTACTACAAGATGTTTCACTGGATGACAGAATGACGATGTACTTCCAACATGATGGATGTCCGGCACATAGCTCGCGTGCGGTTAAAGCCGTATTGAATAGCATATTTCATGACAGGTGGATTGGTCGTCGAAGCAGCATACCATGTCCCGCACTTTCACCGGATATGACGTCCCCGGATTTCTTTCTGTGGGGAAAGTTGAAGGATATTTGCTATCGTGATCCACCGACAACGCCTGACAAGATGCTTCAGCGCATTGTCAATGCATGTGCGAACATTTCGGAAGGCAACTACTCGCTGTTGAGAGGAATGACGTTATACGTATTGCCAAATGCGTTGAGGTTGACGGATATCATTTTGAGCACTAATTGAATTAATGTGGTATTTCAGGTGATTACGCTATAACAGCATGCGTTCTCAGAAATGATAAGTTCACAAAGGTACATGTATCACATTGGAACCACCAAAATAAATGATCAAACGTACCTACCTTCTGTATTTTAATTTAAAAAACCTACCTGTTACCAACTGTTCGTCTAAAATTGTGAGCCATATGTTTGTGACTATTACAGCGCCATCTATCACAAAGCGAAAAAAGCGGTCCAACTAAAACATTCATATTCCTTTACGTACTACACGAATATGTAATAAAAATGAGGCTTCCTATTTTCAAAAACGCAGTTGATATCCGTTTGACCTATGGCAGTGCCATCTAGCGGGCCAACCATAGCGCCATCTGGTTTCCCCTTCAAGCTAGGGAAGTTTCGTCTTTATAGTTTTTTCGTTTGACGCCTATTTCGTGAGATATTTGGCCCGGTCATGATCAATGCCTTGTATACTCGTACCTCCACCGCAACATAACACGAGAAGTAGAGCTACCATAACTTCAAGAACTAAAGACGACAGCAGTTACCATGTGAACTGACCTAGGTGGGATCACTCTAGTTGCGACACACCTCCGGCCAGCACCCCAACTAATGGAACAGAAGAAACGTCTTGGCGCCACGTGGGGTGACGTTCATTGGAGGTATGATACACAGGACATAAAATCCCGTCTGAGGCCTGCGATCATTTTTATGTTAATAATTGGCAACCAATGTTGTACAGTCGCAATAAAGTCATGAGATGTTCAATTGACTCTTTTCTTAGAACATGTTACGCGTTTCGGGATTACATCCATCTTCAGACATCACAAACGTCATCTCCTTCCTAAACAACCAGGCGTACAGCTTTGACAACTCAGAGAAAGTATCCAGTAATATATGACTACAATTGCGACACAAGCAGTCTTGAAATAGGGCGTATACACACTATCACAGTACATGTACATGTCTGTAAATCTAGTCATTTGTGTAGTATCATGCCTATAACCAGTAAAATAAATTCCACTGTGATCACATGTTTCGGTCCTGGTGTTACACTTTTTCCAAACGTTAGCGTGTACATGCTTAAGGTTAAGCCGCGCGGCGTAGCCGTGCGGTTTGAGGCGTCTTGTCACGGTCCTCGAGGCTCCTCCGTCAGAGGTTCGAGTCCTCCATCGGGCATGGGTGTGTGTGTTGTCCATAGCGTAAGTTCGTTTAAGTTAGATTAAGTAGTGTGTGAGCTTAGGGACCGATGACCTACGCAGTTTGGTCCCATAAGATCTTACCATAAAATTACAATTACTTGAGGTTAATTTTTATGGTGAAACAATTTCATTTAGAAGTTTGATTAGAAGTTTATTTCCTTAACAAAATATAGGCTTTAGTTGCGTAAACTGCAATCACTTCCGTTTCTTAAACCGAGCCCTTTACATTTTCATGTTTAAAGTCTGTCTGCATTAATACATTTACTATCTTGGAATTCTATTACAGATTCGAAGGAGCAGTGGGGAAATATATATGTTTGAGTAGTGTCTGTTCTGTTGGACTTCCTAAAAGAGCGCGACGCCCTTGGCGTTTGTTACAGTGCGGCTGCACTAGTATCGGACGAACTACCAAGCGAATCAATAATTTGCGAGTAATGCAAAGAGAGATACATGCAAGTCGACTGCTGACTTGGATGCTTTCCTAGAAAGGAGAGCCATCTTCCTCTAAAATGAAACGGATCTGCGTCAAAGATGATAGAAAGTATGAAAAGTAATAGGTGGATGGGGGTTGCATCGAAGTAGACTGAGGATGCAGTCTTCAGAATGGGAGATGTTGTGGCAGGTCATTTATCGCACATATAACGATTTTTTCCTGTTCTTTGTGTGATATAACCTGCATTCGACCCATTATATAACAATGTGTTCTGAGCGCGACGTAAGTGATATCACCCTGAAAACGTTAATAGCAAACCCGCCATATCACAGTCTACAGAGGACGCCCAATGTCTGTATGACGAATCATGTCCACCAAACCCTCCTCTAGATGAACAAAGATGAATACTGAATTCCCTAACGATTTCCGAATTGGAATGTCCCACGCGACTAGCTCCAACTATCGTGAAGCCGTTTCACAAGAGTCACCTGAGTACAAACGGCAGCTGCCCTTTTATGCCTTGTGTATGCGATACTACCGAAATCAGTATATCAGCATATCGCTATCCCATAACATTTGTCAACTCAGTGTAATCAAACACTGTTGGTGGGACTACCATCCCTGTCTGACTTAATTAAGGTATTTGTTTGCAATTGCAGCAATGTTTACAAATGTTAGTGTATTGTGTTTTCAGTAATTGGTAGTCGATTTAGACTTTGCCTGTCGGTATCACATCAGTACTCTTTGTTTGGGGAATGGCCGTCGGCGCACCAGAGCTTCTAGTTCAGAAAGGAAGACGTGGTGGCCGGAAGTTGTCAGACGCCTTCATTCTATTAAAAAAATATTTTCTGTCGCATTATGATCATCTATCAGTTTGAGTTATACTAGTGGAGCAAAACTGAAATGGCTTGCTATATTTAACGTGATTCACTTTCACTGACCAGGTGGTGCTGTTCAGAAATGTAAAATTTTGCATTTACAAAACAGTGAAACGTTGTATCCAATGACTACAGCGTCAGTGGCAACAGTGAGCTGCTGGAATGTCACCTCAGACGAATAACTGGATTAAAAAATTTGTTGGGATATGAAATGGAACGATTACACCGGGGTAGGTGGCAGTTATCGGTTCATCGCAAGAAATGAAATCAGTCTACAAACGAGATTCTTTACAAAACACTCTTGCAATCCATCCTAGAATATGTTCAACTGTGTGAGACTCGTAGTAAATAGAACTTACATGGCATAAAGAAAGGACAGCACGAATGTTCATAGGTTTGTTTCACCTCTAGGAGAGTGTCAAGCAGATGGTCAGAAGCCGTAATATACTCCCACCAGCAAATTCTTCTCTCAACGTAAAGCATTAACGGAGGAACCTAAATATATATAAAAACTCTGTAGAGCTCGTAAAGGTAGGATTTAATTATAGTGCGCGCAGTAACGCTTAAGCAATCATTATTTCTGTACTTCACATGTGAATAGGACGAGAAAGAAAATGTAATAAGTGGTACAATAGGAAGAACCCTCTGCCATGCACCTCATACTGGTTTGCAAAGTATTTGTACTTCTAGACATAGATGTGGATGATGACTGGGCTACCGCAGTTAGTATCTGAATAAAGTAAAACTGTACTGTAGATTTTTAAAACACTTAAAAAAGTAATTATTTCAGCTTATAGACTAGACCTGTAATTCTATTTTCTGGCAGACTTTACGATATATGTGGTTACTCTGCAACGGACACTTACGTATTTGCCAGAGGGTTCACAGGACCGTTCTCAGACTATTTCTGGACCGTTCCACTCCTGAATAGCACGTCAGACAAACGAATCATTAAATGTTCCACGGGAGCTCTGATTTGTTTTACACGAGGGCCATTTTTCGCTGTATAGCTAAGAGTCAACGAAGCATTTACACTTTACAAGAAGAAAGTTTGTAACTTTGTGGAAAGTTCTCCACTCAAGGAAAAACGCCGTACTTCCAATCACTACCACCCCAAATTTCTCTTAATCTGCAGATAATACAAAACTACCTGTCTTTCTTCGAACTTTTTTGACGTCCTCCGTCTGTCGTATCTACTAACAAGGGAACCTTCCCATCGCACCCCCCTCAGATTTAGTTATAAGTTGGCACAGTGGATAGGCCTTGCAAAACTGAACACAGATCAATCGAGAAAACAGGAAGAAGTTGTGCGGTACTATGAAAAAAATAAGCAAAATATTCACTGAGAGTAGTCCATGCGCAATATAAGCAACATGAATGATAGTCTGAGCTCAGGAACTCCGTGGTCCCGTGGTTGGCTCAGGAACTCCGTGGTCCCGTAGTTAGCTGAGAAGCTGCGAAACGAGAGGTTCTCGGTTCAAGTCTTCACTCGAGTTAAAAGTTTACTTTTTTATTTAGGATCTGTCCGTTTGTTCATTGACGTCCCTATTCACTGTAATAAGTTTGGTGTCTGCGTTTTGCGACCGCACCGCGAAACCGTGCGATTAGTAGACGAAAGGACGTGCCTCTCCAGTGGGAACCGAAAACATTTGATCGCAAGGTCATAGGTCAACCGATTCCTCCACAGGAAAACACGTCTCATATATTCTATACGACACTGGTGACGGCATGTGCGTCACATGACAGGAATATGTTGTCGACCCACCTAACTAGTACACTTGGCGATTGGGTAAAAAGATTCTTCTACCTTGCCCGATTTAGGTTTTCTTGTGGATGTGATAATCACTCCCAAAAAAGTGATGAAAACATAAGAGTTTGTCACATAAACTGCAACAAATGAATTTAACAGTTTCACAGTCGCACAGTTTTCCCTGTGCTCTGTCAAAACATATGTTTTAACGTTTTCAAATTTTTCCGTGTGTATACCGTCAAACCCTGCATATGTCCAAGCAAATCTAAATATGTCCTGGAATTTTGGAGAGCGAAGTCGATTATGTGTGAGTGCCTGAACTTTGATAATTGTCTTAAAATATTACAAAAAATTGAACGCTTTACTCGAGGGAAGACTTGAACCAAGGACCTCTCCTTCCGCAGCTGCTCACGCTAACCACGAGACCACGGAGCTCCTGCGCTCAGACTGTCCTTCATGTTGCCTATCTTGCACATGGACTACTCAGTTTGTATATTTTGCTTATTTTTTTCATAGTTCCACACAACTTCTTCCTGTTTTCTCGATTGATCTGTGTTCATTTTTTCAAGACCTATCTACTGTCCCAACTTATAACTAAATCTGAGGGGGTGCGATGGGAAGGTTCCCTTGTAAAGATCGCACAACGCGCAGATATACTGCAGAATAGCACGTAAAAGCTTAGTGCAAGCTGTCTCTTTAGTAGATTTCTGGCATCTTCTAAGTGTCCTCCCAATAAAACATAGTCTTTGGTTCACCGTCCCCACAATATTTTGTGCTGTGATGGTTTTAATTTGTTTGTAATTGTAACCTTCAGGTAGTCATCTGAATGAAGATTGGCTGCGTAGACGAAATTCAACAAAACTTTTTATTTATTTATGTATCTACACTCCTGGAAATGGAAAAAAGAACACATTGACACCGGTGTGTCAGACCCACCATACTTGCTCCGGACACTGCGAGAGGGCTGTACAAGCAATGATCACACGCACGGCACAGCGGACACACCAGGAACCGCGGTGTTGGCCGTCGAATGGCGCTAGCTGCGCAGCATTTGTGCACCGCCGCCGTCAGTGTCAGCCAGTTTGCCGTGGCATACGGAGCTCCATCGCAGTCTTTAACACTGGTAGCATGCCGCGACAGCGTGGACGTGAACCGTATGTGCAGTTGACGGACTTTGAGCGAGGGCTTATAGTGGGAATTCGGGAGGCCGGGTGGACGTACCGCTGAATTGCTCAACACGTGGGGCGTGAGGTCTCCACAGTACATCGATGTTGTCGCCAGTGGTCGGCGGAAGGTGCACGTGCCCGTCGACCTGGGACCGGACCGCAGCGACGCACAGATGCACGCCAAGACCGTAGGATCCTACGCAGTGCCGTAGGGGACCGCACCGCCACTTCCCAGCAAATTAGGGACACTGTTGCTCCTGGGGTATCGGCGAGGACCATTCGCAACCGTCTCCATGAAGCTGGGCTACGGTCCTGCACACCGTTAGGCCGTCTTCCGCTCACGCCCCAACATCGTGCAGCCCGCCTCTGGTGGTGTCGCGACAAGCGTGAATGGAGGGACGAATGGAGACGTGTCGTCTTCAGCGATGAGAGTCGCTTCTGCCTTGGTGCCAATGATGGTCGTATGCGTGTTTGGCGCCGTGCAGGTGAGCGCCACAATCAGGACTGCATACGACCGAGGCACACAGGGCCAACACCCGGCATCATGGTGTGGGGAGCGATCTCCTACACTGGCCGTACACCACTGGTGATCGTCGAGGGGACACCGAATAGTGCACGGTACATCCAAACCGTCATCGAACCCATCGTTCTACCATTCCTAGACCGGCAAGGGAACTTGCTGTTCCAACAGGACAATGCACGTCCGCATGTATCCCGTGCCACCCAACGTGCTCTAGAAGGTGTAAGTCAACTACCCTGGCCAGCAAGATCTCCGGATCTGTCCCCCATTGAGCATGTCTGGGACTGGATGAAGCATCGTCTCACGCGGTCTGCATGTCCAGCACGAACGCTGGTCCAACTGAGGCGCCAGGTGGAAATGGCATGGCAAGCCGTTCCACAGAACTACATCCAGCATCTCTACGATCGTCTCCATGGGAGAATAGCAGCCTGCATTACTGCGAAAGGTGGATATACACTGTACTAGTGCCGACATTGTGCATGCTCTGTTGCCTGTGTCCATGTGCCTGTGGTTCTGTCAGTGTGATCATGTGATGTATCTGACCCCAGGAATGTGTCAATAAAGTTTCCCCTTCCTGGGACAATGAATTCACGGTGTTCTTATTTCAATTTCCAGGAGTGTATTTGTCATCTGATGACCTCACTGAATGCAAATAGCCTTATCTGCGAACAGTCTAAAAGGACTGGTCACAGTGTTTTCTAAATCGCTGTGCAGAGTGTTAAAAAGAGGGTTGAATAATTCGGGCGGTACCCACCAAAACAAGAAAAACAAGAATATGAAGCAATTTTGACTATTTTTCGACTGTGACTGGGTTATACATCTTCAGGCTAAATAGCATTACGGAAACAACTTTACATATCAGACAAAATAGCCAAGCTGTTTAAAAAAACAGACATCAGGATTACCTTTGCAACCAACAACAACTTAAAAAAGAAACTGATACATGAAATGTCACATCCTACAGAGAAAGTGAACAAATCAGGAATTTATAAAATTACACTCAATTATTGCAACAAATATTACATTATCCAAACGGCAAGAAATTTTGAAACCCGCTTTAAACAACACATTGACTGTTCCAGACTTGGCAAACCGAATAAATCAGCTATACAGCTGTAGCGTACATACAAATGAAACAGGACACAGTGTTACAATAGACGTCGATCTCAAAATACTACATAATTTAGAAAAGAGCTGGAAATTGGATATCTTGGAAGAAATGGAAATATTCATCTATGGCCACATGGGGAATAACGAATTCCTGAGTGAAATGACAGACTTCAAAAATTCAATTTCTTTTCCAATTTGACTACAGTACTCCTAAAATAAAAGATACATAACAGGATAGTCGTTTGACTCTAGCCCCAGCAACAGCTTAGAAATATGTAGAATATATAGTTTCTATCATGATGTGCTCAATAATACTGTAACAGATGTTCAATTTGTAATGTATTTCGTCATCCTACATCTGTAATACGATAACAAGACGTGCAGAAGACATGTAAACATCTGACACCACACAGATTAACAAATCTATAGTCAGATCGAAACCAGCTGTATTTCGACCGCCATCTTGTCCACTGCACTGCAGAACTGTTTGTGATCCAGTTTCCTAGTTACTGCTATGTTAGTAACAATTTGTGAACAGTGACCAAGAGAGCCACATAAATGGAAACACCTCAACGCATCACAACGAGACAGCCACGACAGAAGAATAAAGTGAGTGACCGTTGCAAAACATTTTCGTGCAAACATCAGTCCAGCTTCCAAAGTGACATCGCCTCTTACTAAGTTTTCTCTTCTTCCACAGGATTACCACAGCATTTCCGAAAAGACTATGTAACATCAGTATGACCTTATTGTAAAGTTGTTTTTGTAAAGCCATTTAGCCTGAAGATGACGTATAAACCTCGAAACATGTCGCTAAATAAATAAGTAATAGCCTGCCGGGGTGGCCGAGCGGTTCTAGGCGCTACGGTCTGGTCTGGAACCGCGCGATCGCTACGGTCGCAGGTTCGAATCCTGCCTCGGGCATGGATGTGTGTGATGTCCTTAGGTTAGTTAGGTTTAAGTAGTTTTAAGTTCTAGGGGACTGATGACCTCAGAAGTTAAGTCCTATAGTGCTCAGAGCCATTTCAACCATTTGATACCGATCGTGGACACATTCGAAACATAGAACTTCAGAATACTACGAGCACAGCACGAAACCAAGTTTGCTACAGTGACATTTCTTCATACGAATCTCCAGCAGGAAAGCAACGTCGTTAAGATTATTGAAGATTCCACGTGTTGGCAATAATTTCGCGCCGAGCCACGCATAACAGATCGCTTTCCCGAAAACTGGCGCATGCAGTTAATTTTGAATCAAAATACACTATAGGAATTTCACCGAAAACAATTTCAAATAATTTTCTCATACATTTATTGTCTTTTTTTGGCTCGTTTAGACGTACAATATGCAGACGAGCAAAGAAAACGTTATTTCAGTATACATTTGAAAACATTCGTGTAGTAGTCTTGTACAGGCATGGGTAGACAAATGAAAAACAAAAATATGATAGCAATCGGGTTTGCAACATGAGGCGCAAAAGTGTAAAGCAGAGGCGCTAACCATTGCGCCACGTTTCGGTTGAACCGTTTGGGCGCTAACAGGCAAATAAAGCACGACGAAAACTTTAACCCGGTACAGGGAACAGGGGACGTGTACAGGGAACATGATACTAATTTAAAGTTTAACCTGTTTCATGATACTTTTGTGAGTATATTTGAAAACAGTTTCCCTAAGAAAACAGTGAAATATAATTGTAAGAAACCATGTAAAAAGCCATTGTTTACTAAAGGGATAAAAATATGTTGTAAACAGAAAAGGGAAATGTATCTTATATCTAGGAGGAGTAATGATCCCGAAACAATGAAACATTATAAAAACTACTGCACTGTATTAAGAAAAGTTATTAAAAAGCGCAAAGTATATGCATTATGTCCGACATTAGCACATCTGATGATAAAATTAAAACAATTTGGAATATTGTGAAAAGGGAAACAGGGCAACCGAGAGCACAGGAAGACTGTATTTCTATCAAACACAATGAAAAGTTTGTTAATAAGAAGTCAGAAGCAGAAAACGTTTTTAATAATCATTTTTTAAGTGTTGTAGACAAAATAGGTTCCAGCTATTCATTACAAAATGCAAGGCAGTATATGGAAGAAGCAGTACCTACACAATTTGAAAAAAATGGAAATTCAACCCACGTCTCCTAGTGAAATTAGGAAAATAATAAATTCACTCAAAAGTAAAAGCTCACAAGGAATTTATGGCTTTTCGAACAGAGTACTAGAAGCTTGTTCCCGACAAATAAGTAGGATTCTCAGCCACATATGTAGTAGCTCAATGAAACAGGGTATTTTTCCAGAGAGATTGAAATATGCTATTGTTAAACCATTGCATAAAAAAGGGGATAGATCTGATGCTAACAACTACCACCCAATCTCACTTCTGACAGTTTCATCCAAAATTCTTGAAAAAGTAATGTATTCAAGAGTAGCATCACATATTTGTAAAAATGAAGTACTAACAAAATGTCAATTTGGTTCTCAGAGAGGCTTTTCAACAGAAAATGCTATATATGCTTTCAGTGATCAAATATTAAATGCAATGAAACACCCAACATCACCCATTGGCATATTTTGTGATCTCGCAAAGGCTTTTGATGGTGTGAATCATGAAATTCTTCTAGATAAGCTTAAGTATTGTGGTATGAGTGGAACAGTGCACAAATGGTTTAATTCATACTTAACTGGAAGAATGCAGAAGGTTAAAGTCTGTTGCTAAGGTAGAATACTAAAAATTTCTGAGTTTGTGCATTGATGAGAAATTGAATTAGAAGAAACACATCGATGATCTGCCGAATCGGTTAGGTTCAGCTACTTATGCTATGAGGGTTATTGCAAATTTTGGTGATGAACGTATCAGTAAATGAGTCTACTATGCCTATTTTCTTTCACTGCTTCCGTATGGCATTATATTTCGGGGCAAATCGCCATTAAGAGAGAAAGTATTCATTTGCACAAGAGCGTGTAATCAGAATAGTAGTTGGAGCCCACCCAAGATCACCTTGCAAACATTTATTTAGGGAACTCGGGATATTCACAGTACCTTCGCAATACATATATTCACTTATGAAATTTGTCATTAATAACCCATCCCAGTTCAAAAATAACAGTGAAGTGCATAGCTACAACACTAGAAGAAAGGATGATATTCACTGTTGTTGTTGTTGTGGTCTTCAGTCCTGACACTGGTTTGATGCAGCCCCCCATGCTACTCTATCCTGTGCAAGCTTCTTCATCTCCCAGTACCTACTGCAACCTACATCCTTCTGTATCTGTTTGGTGTATTCATCTCTTGGTCTCTCTCTACGATTTTTTCTCTCCACGCTGCCCTCCAGTACCAAATTGGTGATCCCTTGGTGCCTCGGAACATGTCCTACCAACCGATCCCTTCTTCTAGTCAAGTTGTGCCACAAACTTCTCTTCTCCCCAATCCTATTCAGTACTTCCTCATTAGTTATGTGATCTACCCATCTAATCTTCAGCATTCTTCTGTAGCACCACATTTCGAAAGCTTGTATTCTCTTCTTGTCCAAACTATTTATCGTGCATGCTTCACTTCCATACATGGCTACACTCCATACAAATACTTTCAGAAACGACTTCCTGACACTTCAATCTATACTCGATGTTAACAAATTTCTCTTCTTCAGAAATGCTTTCCTTGCCATTACCAGTCTACATTTTATACCCTCTCTACTTCGACCATCATCAGTTATTTTGCTCCCCAAATAGCAAAACTGCTTTACTACTTTAAGTGTCTCATTTCCTAATCTAGTTCCCTCAGCATTCCCCGACTTAATTCGACTACATTCCATTATCCTCGTTTTGCTTTTGTTGATGTTCATCTTATGTCCTCCTTTCAAGACACTGTCCATTCCGTTCAGCTGCTCTTCCAAGTCTTTTGCTGTCTCTGACAGAATTACAATGTCATCAGCGAACCTCAAAGTTTTTATTTCTTCTCCTTGGGTTTTAATACCTACTCCGAATTTTTCTTTTGTTTCCTTTACTGCTTGCTCAATATACAGATTGAACAACATCGGGGAGAGGCTACAACCCTGTCTCACTCCCTTCCCAACCACTGCTTCCCTTTCATGTCCATCGACTCTTATAACTGCCATCTGGTTTCTGTACAAAATGTAAATAGCTTTTCGTTCCCTGTATTTTACCCCTGGCACCTTCTGGATTAAATCTCACTTTGGCACAGAAAGGGGTGAATTATGCTGCCACAAAAAACTTTGGTCATTTGCCAAATCGTATTAAAAGTCTGACAGATAGCCAACCAACATTTAAAAGCAAATTAAAGGAATTTATGAATGACAACTCCTTCTACTCAACAGATGAATTCTTAGATACGAAGTAGCAACTGTAAAAAAAAAATAATTAATTGACTCTTTTGTGTAAAGAAAACTTATGTTAAAGTGAGACGTTCCACGTCATTACGAAATGTCGTCTTCATGAACTATGAAATAAGGATTAATGTATATATGTATGCATGTATAACAGTCGTTTTCTCAGAAACATCGAATATCTACTGAGAAGACGAGACACGCGTTCGCATAGTTTGATTCCTCTTTGACTGAGCGTCATTTCTGGGAAACTGAGTTACAGCACTGACCGTCTTCTCCTCGTCAGTGCGAATAAACGTCAAGCTGCGTTTCACGAGAACTATCATTGTAAGAGGGTAATTAAGGGACGTAGTGCAGTGAACGAAGCCCTGCGCGACAGTAGTTGATGGCGTGTCGCGCGACCCTGGCGGGTGCCCCTTTTCATTGCAAAGCTACTAGGGAAGAGCCATTTTCGTTACCAGCTCTGACTGTGCCGTGTCTCATCTGTTCGCAGAAGAGCCGACGCCGGCCGGAGAGAGAAAGCACACACTCGAAACGGCGACCTCGCAGACGCAGCGGCGGCGGGCAGCGGCAGGTGGCCGCACGGCAAACAACTCTCTGCTGCCTCCCGCCCAGCCCTGCAGAGGGGATGAGAGGCTCTCAGGGCGCCCGCAGAGGCTCCGGCGCAAATTATAAGTCCCGTGCCGGCCGCTTGTCTCTCCCACGCACACTACACACGCCTGTGTATCCGCCTCGTAGGCGGCGCGAGCAGCAGGCCTGCGGCCCGAGTTACTGCGTCGCGACGTCTCCAAGTCCACAAAATGCTTTACGAACGACTTTCATTTCGAATACTCGAGTTCCTAGTTTCGCGTTACTCACATCAAAGCGAGAGTTTCCATTTCCTTCTCAGCAGAATTACACTACTGGCCAATAAAATTGCTACACCAAGAATAAATGCAGATAATAAACGGAAATTCATTGGACAAATATATTATACTAGAACTGACATATGATTACATTTTCACGCAATTTGGGTGCATAGATCCTGAGAAATCAGTAGCCAGCCAGCCGGAATGACCGAGCGGTTCTAGGCGCTACAGTCTGGAGCCCCGCGACCTCTGCGGTCGCAGGTTCGAATCCTGCCTCGGGCATGGACGTAAGTGATGTCCTTAGGTTAGTTAGGTTTAAGTAGTTCTACGTTCTAGGGGACTGATGACCTCAGAAGTTAAATCCCATAGTACTCAGAGCCATTTGAACCATTTTCATCACTACCCAGAACAACCACCTCTGGCCGTAATAACGGCCTAGATACGCCTGGGCATTGAGTCAAACAGAACTTGGATGACGTGTACAGGTACAGCTGCCCATGGAGTTTCAACAAGACATCACAGTTCATTAAAAATTGTGACTGGCGTATTGTGACGAGCCAGTTGCTCGGGCACCATTGACCAGACGTTTTCAGTTCGTGAGAGATCTGGAGAATGTGCTGGCCAGGGCAGCTGTCGAACATTTTCTGTGTCCAGAAAGGCCCGTACACGACCTGCACCATGCGGTCGTGCATTATCCTGCTGAAATGTAGCGTTTCGCATGGATCGAATGCAGGGTAGAGCCACGGGTCGTAACACATCTGAAATGTAACGTCCACTGTTCAAAGTGCCGTCAATGCGAACAAGAGGTGACCGAGACCTGTAACCAATGGCACCCCCATACCACCACGCCGGGTGATTCGCCAGTATGGCGATGACGAATACACGCTACCAATGTGCGTTTACCGCGATGTCGCCAAACACGGATGCGACCATCACGATGCTGTAAACAGCGCCTGGATTCATCCTAAAAAACTACATTTTGCCATTCGTGCACCCAGGTTCGTCGTTGAGTACACCATCGCAGGCGCTCCTGTCTGTGATGCAGCGTCAAGGGTAACCGCAGCCATAGTCTCCGAGCTGATAGTCCATGCTGCTGCAAACGTCGTCGAACTGTTCGTGCCGATGGTTGTCGTCTTGCAAACGTCCCCATCTGTTAACTCAGGGATCGAGGCGTGGCTGCACGATCTGTTACAACCATGCGGATGAGATGTCTTTCATCTCTACTGCTAGTGATACGAGGCCGTTGGTATCCAGCATGGCGTTCCGTATTACCCTCCTGAACCCACCGGTTCCATATTCTGCTAACAGTTATTGGATCTCGACCAACGCTAGCAGCAGTGTCGCGATACGATAAACCGTAATCGCGATAGACTACAATCCGACCTTTACCAAAGTCGGAAACGTGAAGGTACGCATTTCTCCTCCTTACACGAGGCATCACAACAACGTTTCACCAGGTAACGCCGGTCAACTGCTGTTTTTGTATGAGAAATCGGTTGGAAACTTTCCTCATGTCAGCACGTTGTAGGTGTCGCCACCGGCGCCAACCTTGTGAGAATGGCCTGAAAAGCTAATCGTCTGCATATCACAGCATCTTTATCCTGTCGGTTAAATTTCGCGTCTGTAGCACGTCATCTTCGTGGTGTAGCAATTTTAATGGCCAGTAGTGTATTAAGTTCGTTGCTCCTCTCATTTCTACTACTTTTCAGTACCTTCGTCTTTCTTCGATTTACTGTCAATCCATTCAGCAGATCATGTAGACTGTTCATTCAATTCAGCAGATCATGTAATGCTTCTTCACTTTCACTCAGAATAGCAATGTCATCAGCGAACCGTACATCAATTTCATTTCACCTTGAATTTTAATTCCACTCCTGAACCTTTCTTTTATTTCCATCATTGCTTCCTCGATTAACAGATTGAACAGTAAGGGCAAAAGGCTGCATCCTTGTCTTGCACCCTTTTTAATACGAGCACTTCGTTCTTGGTCGTACACTCTTATTATTCCCCTCTTAGCTGTTCTACATATTGTATAAGACTCTCTCCCTATAGCTTACGCAAGTTTATCTCAGTATTTCGAACATTTAGCACCATTTTTACCCTGTCGAACGCTTTTTCCAGGTCGACAAATCCTATAAACGTGTCTTGATTTTTCTTTAGTCTTGCTTCCATTATCAACCGCAACGTCAGAATTGCCTCTCTCGTGCCTTTACCTTTCCTAAAGCCAAACTGATCTTCATCTAATGTATCCACCACTTTCTTTTCCATTCTTCTGAATATTATTCTTGTCAGCAACGTGGATGCATGAACTGACTGTGCTATAATTCTCGTACTTGTCACCTCTTGCCGTCTTCGGAATTGTGTGAATGATGTTGTTCTGAAAGTCAGATGGTGTGTCGCCAGACTCATACATTCTACACACCAATGTGAATAGTCGTTTTGTTGCCACTTCCCCCAGTGATTTTAGAAATTCTGATGGAATGTTATCTATCCCTTCTGCCTTATTTGATCTTAAGTCCTGCAAAGCTCTTGTAAGTTCTGATTCTAATACCGGATCCCCTACCTCTTCTCAATCGACTCCTGTTCCCTCTTCTATCACATCAGACAAATCTTCCCTCTCATAGAGGCTTTCAATGTATTCTTTCCACCTATCCGCTCTCTCGTCTGCATTTAACAGTGGAACTCCCGTTGCACTCTTAACGTTACCACCCTTGCTTTAATGTCACTAGAGGTTGTTTTGACTTTCCTGTATGCTGAGTCAGTCCTACCAACAGAGATTTCTTTTTCGGTGTCTTCACATTTTTCATGCAGCCATTTCGTCTTAGCTTCCCTGCAATTCCTATTTATTTCTGAATTCCTGAGTTTCACGGAACATTTTTGTACTTCCTCCTTTCATCGATCAATTGAAGTATTTCTTATGTTACCCATGGTTTCTTCGCAGCTACCTTCTTTGTACCTATGTTTTCCTTCCCAACTTCTGTTATCACCATTTTTAGGGATGTCCATTCGTCTTCAACTGTACTGCATACTGAGCTATTCCATATTGCTGTATCTGTAGCCTCAAAGAACTTAAAGTGTATCTCGTCATTCCTTAGTACTTCCGTATCCGACTTTTTTGCGTATTGACTCTTTCTAACTACCATATTGTGATCTGAGTATATCAGCCTCTGGGTACGCCTTACAATCCAGTATCTGATTTCGGAATCTCTGTCTGACCGTGACGTAATCTAGATGAAATCTTCCCGCATCACCTGGCCTTTTTCAAGTATGCCTCCTTCTCTTGTGATTCCTGAACAGAGGATTCGCTATTACTAGCAGAAGTTTTTTTCCAGAACTCAATTAATGTTTCTTATCTCTCATTCCTTGTCACAAGCCCATATTCCCCTGTAATCTTTTTTTCTACTCCTTTCCCTACAACTACATTCCAGTATACCCTGACTATTAGATTTTCATCTCCCTTTACACACTGTATTACTCTTTCAATATCCACATGCACTTTCTCTATCTCTTCATCTTGCAACGCCGGCATGTATACTTGAACTATCGTTATTGGTGTTGGTTTGCTGTCGATTCTGATGCGAATACTCCTATCACTGAAATATTCACAGTAACATACTCTCTGCCCCACCTTCCTATTCATAACGAATCCTACACCCGTTGTACCATTTTCTGCTGCCGTTGATATTACCCTATACTCATCTGACCAGAAATCCTTGTCTTCTTTAGACTTCACTTCAAAATGGTTCAAATGGCTCTGAACACTACGGGACTTAACTTCTGAGGTCATCAGTCCCCTAGAACTTAGAACTACTTAATCCTAACTAACCTAAGGACATCACATACATCCATGCCCGAGGCAGGATTCGAACCTGCGACCGTAGCGGTCGCGCGGTTCCAGACTGTAGCGCCTAGAACGTCTCGGCCACCCCGGCCGGCACACTTCACTTCACTGACCCCTACTATATCTAGACTGAGCCTTTGCGTTTCCCTTTTCAGATTTTCTAGTTTCCATACTACGTTCAAGCTTCTCACATTCCACGTCCCGACTCGTAGAATGGTATTATTTCGTTGATTATTCAATCTTTTTCTCATCCGAATGGGGGACTATTCTGAAATCTTTTGCTAAAGGAGAGATCATCACGACACTCCTTCAATTACAGGCTACATGTCCTGTGGATGCTCGTTACATGTCTTTAATGCAGTGGTTTTCATTGCCTTCAGAATCCTCGTGCCGTTGATCTTTTTGATTCTTCCCCTTTCAGGGGCAGTATCCCACCTCTATGACAAGACAGTGCCCTGAACCCGATTCCGGTCCTCCGCCCTCTTTGACAAGGCCGTTAGCAGGATGGGGGTGACTTCTTATGCCGGAAGTCTTCTACCGCCAATGCTTGTTATTAATCAAAATTTGAGCGGCGGCGGGATTAGAACCGGGACCGAAAACGTTTTGGTTATCAATGAAAGATGTTATCCCAAGACCACGATTTCTGTACGTATGGAACTTGACACGAAGAAATAGTTTTGCAATTGAACCTGTGGCAGTGACAGTGTTGTAACCGCAGGAACAAGCCAAGTCTAATAGCAGTACCTTAAGAATAGTACGTAGGACGAAGTTAAAACTGTAGCGCTGGACGCCAGGCGTGGCAGAAGGGCCAGCCGAGGCGGCACTCGAGCTGCAGGGCAGCTGGGTGTTTTGATAAGAAAGTAAACAGCCGGTAGATACAAACGAGGGTCTGTGCAGGGACTCATGATAAGCATTCAATTAAGAATATCAACAGTAAGCATTCCTGGCTAGAGAGAGAGGTCTGGGAGTGGAGAGAGAAAGAAAGAGGGCCCTTGGTGGGGACCGCACTACGTCATGAGGAGCCAATGAAGGGCTCAGGACGCAGTGCGTGACCATATAGGGAGAGGCGCCTCTGCCCCTCCACTCAGCCTCTGAAGAACAATAGCAACAACAATGTTTTAACGCTACCAAATAAGGGCACGTTGCCTTCGACGCTACGTCAGGCCAAGCGCTGGCGGGGTCGGAGGGGAAACGTTAACAAAACCCGAGAGCACGCCGCTCTGGGGAGCTAAGTTTTGTCTGGTGAGGGCGAAGAGTTAGATAGCAGCAGCCGACTTGGGCTGGGGAACGGGCTGTAGGCAGGCAGCCGGAGATAGTCGCTGGAGAGCGTCAGGGCGTAGCCGCGGGACTTCTAACGTAGGGTGTTAAGAAACGTTGCAGACCTTCTAGTAGGCAGTCGGAACGGTGGAGTCAGTCACCGTCTCTGTGTTAGACTTGGCCTTCCTGTGAGTGCAACCACCGTCAGATAGGGCGATTTGTATTCACTTAGAATAAACTGCAATTTGTTAAAGTTATCACGACTTTAATTTCTATCACCTTCCTAGCCTTGTGAAAACCAGGGATTATTACATCTTAGCCAGATCAAAGTCTCCCTCTCATTACGGTCAACCG
Source organism: Schistocerca piceifrons (assembly GCF_021461385.2). Classification (NCBI taxonomy): domain Eukaryota; kingdom Metazoa; phylum Arthropoda; class Insecta; order Orthoptera; family Acrididae; genus Schistocerca; species Schistocerca piceifrons. Next base: position 649,791,295 of record NC_060141.1, on the reverse strand, counting down.
GCTAAAATCCCATCCACGAACCGTGTCGCCCAATCCCTCGCAATACCCACGCTTGGGACGCGACAACAGTTCAGATGGAGCTGTTGCTGTCTCCACGAAGGCTACCACGGTGACCACTGCTGTTGCTGTCTCCACGCAAACTACGACGGTATACGCTTCTTCTGCTCCTGACGTTTCTGTCTTCACGCAAACTCCGTTAGTGATCACTGTTTCTGCTCCTCCTGCTGCTGCTGCTGCTGCTACCTTGGCAGAGCAAGAACTGCACACTGTATTGGCACACCCTACTTTGGGGTCGTCGAATCTGAAGGAAAAGACTAAGGTTAAGTGTACTACCAATAATGCAAAATCCAAGCAGGTGGCTTGTTAAATCCAGGAACACTGAGAAGAGGACAACTCAATCATAGACTTAGAAATATGCTTCGATGAACCCTTCAGCCTACTCACTTATTCTCCTTCTGAAGTCAGTTCTCCTACAGAGAGAGAGGCAAGGGGAAAACATAAGCCTCCCAGATAAATGTGAAACAGGTTCAGGATAGGAAAGGATCAAACATCAACACGTGGAAGGGAGACCCATCAGATAGTTCGTCGTTTTCACCAAAGTAACATTTATTTAAGAAACCATACTGATATTCCAGATTAGTAGGAACATGAAAACCATTAGCATTATAGTGACATATAAAGTGACAAACTACTGAAATTTATCAATATAAGCAAAAGAAAACAGTATTCAATAAACACAAAGCATCTGAGTTTATGAACAGTAAGATTGAAATTTGAATCGTTCAGTAAAGAGAAACTACATTTACCACATACAAAGCACATCCAATGATTATAATTACAAAAGTTCATGACTTAATCCCGCTAAACTCCACAGTCTAAAACCCTGGTGGCAGTTGCTCAACCCTGTTATAGCTTCAAAAATGGTTCAAATGGCTCTGAGCACTATAGGACTTAACAGCGGAGGTCATCAGTCCCCTAGAACTTAGAACTACTTAAACCGAACTAGCCTAAAGACATCACACACATCCATGCCCGAGGCTGGATTCGAACCTGCGGCCATAGCGGTCGCGCGGTTCCAGACTGAAGTGCCTAGAACCGTTCGGCAGTTATAGCTTCAAGGAACAAGACAACTACTCAACTTTGCTAGGTATGACAGACGACCCGGCAAAGCACTGCCGCGGCAATAACTTTGACCTCGGCCGTTGGGCAGGATGCCGCCAAGGTAGCAGCCCAAAAGTCACGGCTGCAAACTCCAAGGTAGACTTGCGTATTTCGCAATTAATTGTGAACATAAATTACACACGAGGTAGCATCCTCAAACAATAACAGAATATACACTAACAAATGATGAGACTCGCTTTAGCAATATAAATACAACTCGTAACCAAACTTAATATACACGCCTTCACCAGGCTTTTAATCAGACCAGGGGAAACTCACAAAGATTGACAGAGATAATTAGAATGGATTTTGTCGTACACTGTAAATACATACGTCTCTGTCTAGGTAAGATGATAAGCGAGTACATGTAACTGACAAGATGTACGTACAAACAGAGCAGTTTGCAGTCAAACCTCCTGAGGCATAAGTATCGCTAAAACGCCTTAAGAAACACTGGTTAAGGTGAGCTTAAGCACAGCAGAAAATTTCACTCAGTAGTAGCCCTACGTAATTCCGGTATGACTAAAACACATCAACGTAAGTTAGAATAAACGCACTTTACTAAATCACAGACGCGCGGGATTAGCCGAGCGGTCAAAGGCGCTGTAGTCATGGACTGTGCGGCTGGTCCTGGCGGAGGTTCGAGTCCTCCATCGGGCGTGGGTGTCTGTCTTTGTCCATAGGAGAATTTAGGTTCAGTAGTGTGTAAGCGTAGGGTCCGATGACCTTAGCAGTTAAGTCCCATAAGACGTCACACACATTTGAACATGTTGAACTAAATCACACCCAGTATCTGATACAGTGCCATGACATTGCCACCGAGTACAGTGCAACTCAACACTTCAGTTCATAACATTGCACCTCAAGCGGGAGCACACAAGCGGTTTACCAAATAACAATCACGTGGCTTCAAAGAAGACACACTAAGAACTATTGGCCACTCTCAAGCCAAGGCACAGTGCAGAACAAACAAATACATATTATTCACTGAACAAGACACAATAACATTGCACCATTTTTCCTTTAGACAATAACACCACAGGGCCAGAATCACAAAAGGCTGTTTGTTACGATGCACTCTCTCCACCTTCAATTATCCCTTAACCAGAGCTCCAGAGCACGACCTTCGTCACCTTCTTTAGCGGCTGCCCAACATTCGACAAGTCGCTCGACGTTCCGGCTGGGTCCACGCGTTGTCAAAACCAAATCGGCCCAACCAAACCCCGCGACCAGGCACTGCTGCTCCGGCCCTCCTCCTTCCGTCACGTGCCGTTCACAACTCACCGCCGCCGCGCCGAGCCCCCACACCTTAACCAGGAAAACCAAAGATCAATCTCAAGGGAGGTGACTATCGATACCGGTGCCAGAGGTAGTTAGGCCAGCAAACCGAGCCGCTACGACTCAAAATGATTCCTGTGTTCCATTGTAAGATCAATGGGCACAGAACATATGTGGAGGAGCTGAAACTGTTGGCAAAGGAGGGACCACACTGTCTGTGTGGCTGTGTCCACAGTAAATGCGTTTTAATCACTCTGGCGTCCACCGAGCCATCTCCATACCACTTTCAACAGAAAAGTTTAATGAGGAGATTAATTTACTTAAAACCATAGCAGTCAATAATGAATATACGCCTAACATAGTGGACGATATCCTAAAAAAGAAAACTGCAAGAACTACCACGCTCAACTCCTCACACACTGAAATTAACCCAAAAAAACGTTTTTCTATTCCTTTCATAGGACCCATTTCCTATCAGATTCAGCGCATGCTTCGCAACAAATACAACTACAATGTTGCCTTCTCTACTAATAATAATCCAAACAGAAACTTCATTCATAATTTGAAATTCATTCGCTCCCCTACAGAAGGTTCTGGCGTTTATAAGATCATCGGCGATACCTGTTCCTCCTATTATATAGGGCAAACTGGACGTGCTTTCACCATCACATATAAAGAAAATCTTTTGAGAAAGAACGACACCAGTCCCCTAAATTTATCCTTTGCCGATAATCTCTTAATTACTGTACACGTGTCTAAAGCCATAGGCGATAACAATATTCTGCATATCGAAAAGAAGGGGCGTAGGTTAGATGTCTTAGAGGAATTGGAGATTTTCAAACATCTCACTCGTCATGATGGCCTCATTCTCAACGAACAGCTGCAGCTGCGAAATAAAAACTTTTTTGACTGTGTAAAGCCATTGCTTGATCTTTGGTTCAGATTTCCTCATGCAGTTTAACGAAATTTTGTTTTCCTGTCACATCTTTGCTGTTTTCTTGTATGTCATAACTAACGTTTTTTACGTTACAAAATGTATCTCTGTTTAAAGAAGATATATATGTAACTTCATCATGTTATTATTAATGCTTACGTTATGCCTGAATCAGCTGCATCACAATTTGATATATCTAATTTTGAATGCACAGTAGCCTAATTGTTTCTGCGGCTACTAGATGGCGCTCGTAGCAACACCATGTTTACTTGCCAACGCTTTCTAAAGTGGGCACCTCAGTCTTGTTGCAACCCTTGTTCACAGTACGAGCAGCCCTTAGCGGCTCGCCATCTCACAACTGTTCATGATGCCGCCTTTCCGGCTTAGATCTTTTTTAATATATGACTTGTAAATACTGCATCTTTTCAAGTCATTACAAACCTTGATTTTATTAATGTACTATATACCTAATATGTTTTAGAACAGTTAGTCTAATTCTGAAGACGACGCTCATGGTAGTGTCGAAACCAGGTCAATTTTGACTTAATATTTGTGACCGAGGGCTTATTTGTTCCAATATGCATTTTAATCTTTGTGATACCACTGTGCTTAGGGCCCTCATTGCAAAGATGACCTGAGTGGAGACGAGGCAAAAGGTGGAGCGGCTATCTTTGTGAATGACAAATACCATTGCGCTTCTGTCTCCCTCAGAATGACTATTCAGGCAACTGTTGGCACGGCTGTTGCCGTCTGTAGTGTGTACCTGCCGCCCAACGACATTTTGGATAGGGTGGGTATTTCTGACCTTATTTCCGACTTGTAGGAGATTTTAATGTGCACAGTGTGCTATGGAGACCTTCATCAGCATGCCCCTGGGGTCGGGTTGTCGAAAGCCTCATTGTGTCAGAGGAGTTATGCCTTCTTAATGCTGGTGGTTGTTTTCATTTTAGTACTGCCATGGGGTCATTCTTGGCCATAGAGACCTTGCTTTCTATTCTCCTGCCATTGCCGATGTTGCTCACTGGGAAGTGGTCAATGACGTCATTCCAGTGACCACTTCCCTCTCTGGATTCAGCTCACAATAGAGTTGTGCCTTAAAGGAAACTGCCATCGTGGTTGGTGAGCAGAGTGAACTGCACAGTGTACTGCCAGTTAACTATTTTCGAACGTAGAGATAGTGTTCAGGATTGGGTGGATGACGAAACTAACGTGATCTACCATGCCACTCAAGCATCTTTTCCAGATCGACCTCAGAGGCAGCATGTCCCATCGTGGAAGAGAAGTGTCGCTCTGCCGTCAAGGAGAGATGCATGGCCCTGCGACAGTTTAAATGTCAACAGGTGGGGAAGAATGTGGGTGGTGACATCAACAATGTGACACTGCCACATCTACCCCCCATTGACAGGAGGCGGAGGGGGGGGGGGGGTCCATCTAGGGAGAGCCGCCATAAATATGGCAACAATGCACACTGTGCCGGAACGAACTTCATTCCACTATTTTCAGGTATCTAAGTGTGTGACAAAAATGACCATACCTTTTGTGTGCATTGACTTAGAAGCTACAATTTCGTACGACATCTAAGGTCCGTAGACCTTACTACGTGACATAAATTTCAGCTGGATATGTCAACCCATTCCTGAGAACGAGGGTCGTATCCGACGGGTGGGCAGACAGACAGGAATGACAAATAACAGAAATGTGATATAATTGCAGTTTAGCAAATTTCGGATTCTTTTCCTTAGTTATACTGAGAATCCTTGCCTCTTGCAAAATGTCATGATTCAAGTCAATGAAAAGTACCCTCTAGGTTCTCATGAGGAGACTGCGACCATCGAAATGTGTGACACAAATGGCCGTATCTTGCACTTACTTACTAGCTTCAATCGTACACATTGCCAACTGGCAGTAGACATTAGTGTGTGACATAAATTTCAGCTTGACAGGTTTTTACCTTTTCTGAGAGAAATGGTTTTTAACTGTCGGACGGGCAGACAGACAGACACACAGAGTGGTCCTGTAAGGGTTCAATTTTCACTGATTTACACGCGGAAACCCAGCAGTGTTTGGAAGAAGATGTGAACAGTATTTTGCGCAGAGAGACGTTAAGAGAAGCACTGTAACTGTAAGGAGGGAAAGGTGAAGTTGCTTTTGGAAAAATACGGCAGAAAAGAGAGTAAAAGTGGTTAGAGACGATGTAACAGCGTCGTGCCAGAATGATTCAGTGCATCAGAACATTAAATATCATTTTATTAGACAGAGGTTCAGGGATGTCAGTGAAGAAGACGACTGGAAGAAAGAAGAATGAATTAAACCCTTGACTGCTACAAAAGCGCCCATTGCATTCAGCGGGTTTGTTGTCGCCCCTATACGTCTGCCCGCGACTTCTGCGGTTGCAGGTTCGAACCCTGCCTCGGGCATGGATGTGTGTGATGTCCTTAGGTTAGTTAGGTTTAAGTAGTTCTAAGTTCTAGGGGACTGATGACCTCAAATGTTAAGTCCCATAGTGCTCAGAGCCATCTGAACCATTTGAGCTTCTGCCCGCGCTGGGAGACCCAGTTCACGCCGTTATCCGTGACACGGTTTTACCACACTGACCGGTTCCCCTGTGCCGAACATTCCTGGGGCGCTTCGCGTGACGTCTTCCTCTGCTGCTCTGGGTTTCACCGCTCAAATAAAAATACAGCAGACTCTTTACCATCCGGTCTAACGTGAGGGTAGGTCAATCCGGATAACAAAAACGCTGAATAGGCCAGATTTCTATAAATTCTCTCTTCGGATCCCAGCAGTATCATTCAAAACACCGCGTTTTTATACCAAAACTTGATTTTATTAATATTCTCTAACTTCTTAAGTAATACATATCCCTATTTTCAAACTCTTTAATTAAAACACAAAGGACAGCACAAAACTACAGTTTAAGAATGCACGCTGTTTGGACGTCTGATATGCAGCTGAAGAAAGCTAGAACACAGCGTTGCCTACAGTGATGCTCTCTAGGTGTTTTCATTGTTCTTTGTGAGCCCTGGAAGAGGGCTGCTAAGTATCTTTTGTTGAACAGTGGTTCCAGTAATTTATTCAGTATTAACAACGCAGAAAGTGCCTTGTAATTGTGATTTCCAGATGTGCTAGAAGCACAAAAGACGCCTAACCCATTTTGGAAGGTCACACAGCATTGTAGTCGCTGCCCACGTGCTGAAGCTTTGGAAAAGTACAGTAAATACAACAGATTAATCCTCATTTTACCAGAGAGAAGTGTTATTATGATATTAATTACGTGGGCCGGATAGTACAGGTGACGGATAGTGAGAAGCTAGATAGTCAGGATACACTTACTCTAACAACTTGAGTTTTTCCTTTAATACTCTTCTAGAAATGAATCACTACATAGACAAACGCACAAGTGCGTCAGTATTGTATCACACTAAGAACTACATCTGTCCTGAAGCTTTTAATTGTTAGAAGCCTGTGACGAAAGCGATGCGTCACTTTAGATTCGTCTTCGTAACCTAGTATTCTTTCATAGTTGCTCTCCCATAATCCTGCTGTCCTACATATAATCGTAACTGTTAACTCAAGGAAACGGTGAAACTATCAGTGATATCGTTCTAATACAGGGGTGTCCAACCGTTTCTTTTACCTAGTCCACAAAGGAAGAGGACGAATATTTTTTGGCTACAATAACCGCTGAACAAAATAAAAACACTAAATTGGGCAATGGGAGAATAGCATGATGTGGTGGGAGTTTCAGACAGAAAATATTCAGTTTATCGTAATTTTACCTAAATGATGTCCGCCCCGATAGCTGAGTGGTCAGGAGGCTGCTTGCCCTCCGTAACAAAAAAAACTGAGTAAATGAATCAACGATCAACTTGAACGGATGTCATCTGACGTCCGCCCAGGCCAAACGCAACGAGCAGTACAGAACAAAACAAAAAAAAGTGGTCAGCATGACGGATCGTCGTCCTACGGGCCCGCGTTCGATTCCCGGCTGGGTCGGGGATTTTCTCCGCTCAGGGACTGGGTGTTGTGCTGTCTTCATCATCATTCCATCTCCATCAGGCGCGCAGGTCGCCCAAAGTTGCGTCGAATGTAATAAGACCTGCACCAAGATGGCCGGACCTGCTCCGCAAGGGGCCTCCCGGCCAATGACGTCAATTTCATTTCCACCTACATGATTATTTTTTTACGATCATGTTATAGATGCTCACTTCTTGGGCCGCATTGACACTTTAGATGGGCCGCATCTGACCCGCTCGCCGCGGATTGAACATCCTTGTTCTAAATGTTCCTTATTTTTAAAGCAGTATTTTAAGAGACTATCTACTTTCTCCCACTCGTTATGTACATTAAAAAATTTCCACATTAAAATATTGTTTTCCGAATCGTATAAACGCTTATCGCAAACTGTTTTGCTCTGCTGTGTACCGCAACACTTGGCTTCGCTACTACGCACGAACCATAACTAGGCATTAGGTGAGCGTGGGTTTCGGGGAGAGGGGAAAGCGGATAAGGTATGCTGCGGGTGAGGTGGGATGCTGGGAAAACAAAGTCCGCCTCCATTTACTGTGAGTATGAAGTACAAGCAACAGAAACTTTATTTTGAGCCTCCACGAACTCCTGACATTCCAAACATTTCGTTTCGCAAGAAGCCGGGAGTCGAAGTCGGCGGTAATTGTTTCGAATTATAGAGAGAGTACTTGGGTGTCCCTTAACGTTTTCACTCTTTAGCTTTTGGCACTTACAGAGATTTTCTAGAATATTAACCATAACAGATATTTCTGTCCTGTTGAGGAATCTTTGCTCTCTCTTCCCTTTCTCTTCAAAAATATAATCCCGGAACAAAATTCATTATTCTCCAAAAATTTCGCTATTATACCGCGTTTAACGCGAAATAAGTAAATTTCACTTTAAAACGACCTCATCATTTTAATTCCCGGAAATAAATCATTATTTTCTTAGCCAGAAACATAATGATTCGTAAAGACGTAGCGAAATCGTTTCAAAATATCTTCGGTCACGCTTATCGTTAATGTGAAAAAATCATGCGTCTAAAAAATATAATATCTAATATCGTAAATATTTCAAAAACTTGCTCATGATGAAGCAAGACGGAACATTAACTTTGTCCAACCGTAAATACTGTCGCAAAAGCATGTGAGTCTCTCAAAAAAATGGTTCAAATGGCTCTGAGCACTATGGGACTTAACATCCGTGGTCATCAATCCCCTAGAACTTAGAACTACTTAAACCTAACTAACCTAAGGACATCACACACATCAATGCCCAAGGCAGGATTCGAACCTGCAACCACAGCAGTCGCGCGGTTCCGGACTGAGCGCCTAGAACCGCTAGACCACCGCGGCCGGCGTGAGTTTCTCAACGAACAGTTGAGGTGTCACGGTTATCGCAACTACAGAAACTGTAGCTCTGAGTGCCGTCTTCGATTCGCCACGAAAGGGATATAAACGAGAAAGCACGTTAACTCAAACGAACGATTTTAATAAAGAAGTGTCTACAGGACTATGTTAGAATACCACAGAAAGAGGAGAGTACCTCACTGCCCAACTACAAAACAAAACTCAGGATATGGGCTTGGAAACGCCAGTTATTCGCCCTCTAAAAGGAATGTGTTTTTAAGTTCAGGAAATGCAACAACAGACAAATTTCGTATGGGACGAAGGAATATTGCCTTTCGGAGAAGTACAGTTTTGCGCATTGTGTATAAATAGCATATGGCATGGTCTGTGGTTTATCTGGACCAAACATGAGTTTCGCAAAACCATAGAAGCAAAAATATTTGGGAAGAGTCCAAAGGAAAGCAACTACAGGTACGCTCTACATTTAAGCAGTGTGTACTTACGTTTTGGGTGATGGGTGCAGAGACGAAGTTTCTGTTACAGCTGCATACATAATCTCTTCCGTAGTTAGGGAAAGTTCTCCGTCCTGTTAAGGCGAGCTGTCGGAATCAGGACACTGGAGGCGGCTAGCACGTCCTCGCGCGGTGTCCCATAGGGAGTCTCTCTAGGCTAGGGGCAAACTGAGACGCGTATAGCGCGGGTGGCGCGATGCAGCGCAGCGCGCATTTTTGTAACTTCATTGGTTCAAATGGGATCGCTCAAACTGCGACGCGACGCGACTGGGACCCGACACGCGCCTGCGCCATGTCGCGCGGCGTTGTGGTTCTGGCACAGTTTCTCGCGCCGCGCGTCGCGCGTGCCTCGTTAGCACTGTGGGAAATTTGAGGCGGGGAGCGGAAAAGTAGCCCGGCCATATGCTCACATCAGAACGGTGCATATGAGCAGTGGTAGTATTGCCCATACGATAAGTTTTGCCTTACTGTATACTAAATTTTATTGCTTTTGGATAGTGTTTCGTTTTTCGCCATTTAAACGCTCCAGTTTTCTTCATTAGTACATTATACTTTTCTGTTATTTATATCTGTACAGTTTTGTTTTGTTTTGTTTTTCTTCTGTCAAGAAAAATGCATACTTCAGTAATTGGTGAGCCATTGGCCGCTGGAATTGTATCATATGCCTCCGCGATGTTTTCAGATCGCAGGAAGGGACAGAGGGTAGTGAATAAGGAAGCAAGGAATATTATAAAATCATGTGATTAAGATGCAAGGCAGGAAAGTAGAACAAGGTTATCTGCTCGCTGCCTAGTATGCTGGCGTATCTGTACGATCTGTTACAAAAATTTAGAAAGGGATAATCTCCAAAGGTGTGATTCCTTTGTGCCCCTGGTAAAAAGTGTCCAAGATGTGAAGTGTAGAAGTCTCAATGTCATTACTCTGATATGGATGTAATAATGTAATACGACTCACTGTACTACACGCCTGTGTTATCACATTTCCACTGCAAGCAGAAACAGTTGAAAAGCAGTCACAAATAACAATGTTTTAATTGGTTCGCCGTGATGAGAAAAAGCATTATCAGCATTAAAAAACTAATTATACAACAGGCTACACAAATGAAGAAAATGGTCGGTATTATTACGAAAGTAGGAATATATGATTAAATATATTTAATTTGTTGAAATGTACTGCTGACAAAGACAGATCTACTTTAATGACAATGTTTTTCGAACTCTACCTCACAACGCACACATGGCTAGCTTGTGCATTCCTGTCGCGCGCATTATCCTCCGCTGCTGACAATACACTGACCATTGTGTTGTGCGACCGATCAATTGTTTATTTTTCTCAATAACAACTATTTTATTCGCGATCACACATTGTCAGTTTGGCAAGCCGTAGGTAAGTAACCAGTATCTGGCATGTGCGTATCATTCCGCCTGAAGGAACGCTCGTCATTATTTTAATACTGCTCAGATCAGGAGAAGGAATAAAATCATGTGGTAAGTTTCCATTCCAGTCGCTCAGTGTTAAAAATACGATGGGTTATCGGGATTCCACCAAAATTCCAACAGAATTGGCAATCTATTTTTGTGTGAGTTGTTAACCTTTTTTCATTCGAAGAAGCATCACCGTTTGTGAGTAACAGCCACATTTCTCTTGGTCACTGGTTTAATTGTACTTCCTTTGTCACAGTGTAATTTGCCAAACTCATCTCACAGCAGCTATTGCGACAGAATTCCGAAACGGAGTGCCTCATTAAACAAGTAATTGGCAATCACAGAGCTCAATAGCTTACGAAAAACCTAATATTGTCGGTTTGCAGTAACATAAAAGAAGAAATTTCATGTTTATTTTCATATTAGGTAGCTCTTGTTGCACTAGCTGTTGATAACTCTAAAAAAATTACAGTCACTGGAGCGAAATAAATAAAAAGGGAAGTATAAGTACTGATATATCGCCATTGATAAGAAGGTTCAACATCGAAGAAACCTTGGTTCAAATGGCTCTGAGCACTATGGGACTTAACTGTTGAGGTCATTAGTCGCCTAGAACTTAGAACTCCTTAAACCTAACTAACCTAAGGACATCACACACGTCCATGCCCGAGGCAGGATTCGAACCTGCGACCGTAGCGGTCGCGTGGTTCCAGACTGAAGCGCCTAGAACCGCTCGGCCACCGCATCCGGCTGATAAGAAGGTTCTGTGTGTTTAAGAACTGGCAAAACTATCTCCTCCTTGTGTGTTATCATTCGCCAAACTTTCGCTTCGATGTCTCGAGCGGTTTAGGAGAGATGAGAGATGTTGAGAGTATTTCATTCTCGCGGGCGTGAGATCAGAAGTGAGCGCGCTACTAGGATCCACTTTCTCGAGATCGGAGGCAGACAGAGACCTCCTCCCAAGTCTAAACAAAAATTCAACATGTTAGCTAAATTTCACACGCAGCAACATACGGTGTAATAAGCACCAAACGCAGAATCACAGCGATCCCTAATTTTCGTTGCAAACTTTTTGAGTTATGCGTAGTGTCTTACTAAAATGTGTATATCACAATAATAATGGTCATTAGCGAGATGATGGGCACTTCGTAACGAAGCTGACATGTAGCGCTACAAGTAAGGCAAAAATAAAATATTTTCAGTGAATAGTTTCTGTAAAATCGTTTGAGAAAGATAACAGGGTGCGCGAGCTTCGGTTCTGTCAGCGCAGAGCTTCGCCAGTCGGCCTGTGCTAAGTATGGTGTACGCGTCCCAACATGCGCTGGACCCGCGCGACTGGTGCGGCACGTGCGTGTCGCGCTGTAGTGTCGTGTCACGTCACACGTGCTATACGCGCCTCAATTTGCACTTAGCCTAAAATAAATCGCGTTCGGAAGTGACACGATACAGTAATTACGTCTCAGATGTGACCAAAATTAATTTTATAGTTTTCTTACTAGCTTTCTTGGTGGAAGAACCTACAGGGTCAAACAGCGAAAATTCATCAGCGACGACGATTTTCATCACACAAGCAAAACAATTTCATGCTCTTATGGTATTTTATTTTTCATCTCTGAATAGTTTTACGTTTTCATGGTGAAATATATATCAGGTGCATCTATGAACAACGAGAATGTTCCTGCATTTTTTTGAGTGCAATTATGTTAGTGTTTTTCCTTTGTGGTGAGCTTGAAGTAATTTTTATTTTCTCATAACAACTGGTCAGAATTTTCTTTTGAAAAGTATTCCATTATTCTTGACTAAAAATAAAGATACTTGACATTTTTTTGGAAATTTTTGTTCATATTTTAAATTATCACTGAGTGGCAATAGTGTACTGTAAGTGGTAGACATGAACTGCCTACTTTCGTGACGACTACTACAGCACTTTTGACGCAATACTAGTGAATGATCTCTGTGACCCGCCAAGCCGGAAAGCTTAGTAGAGATTGCTGCAGACCTCCAATTCCGCAGGCTGACATTGGTGCCGAGATGTTCCAGGCTGGCCGTGTCAAATGGGGTGCGCGCCAACACTTAGCTCTTCCTACTGCCGCAGCATGGTGCGACAGGGAAGGGGAAAGTGGGGGGAGAGATAGGCTTGGACGCACGTGCAGCCGAGAGGCAGCGACCCCCACCCCACCCCCCCAACCCCCTACAGATGTCACTTCGAGGCGAACTGTTTCGTTGTGAGAAAATCTGCATCAGCTGGCTGGGGTGGCCGAGCGGTTCTAGGCGCTACAGTCTGGAACCGCGCGACCGCTACGTCGCAGGTTCGAATCCTGCCTCGGGCATGGATGTGTGTGATGTCCTTAGGATAGTTAGGTTTAGGTAGTTCTAAGTTCTACTGGACTGATGACCTCAGAAGTTAAGTCCCATCTGCTCAGAGCCATTTTTTGAAATCTGCATCACTCACTGCGCTGATAAGCTACATAGAGCAGTTTCCATATGGTAAAAAGTCACTTCGAACTCGACAGACGGTTCACTGGAGGGAACTTACGAGAAATTAAATGGATCATTTACCGTTTTCTTCAGTCTATCGTGAAACTGAAGTACTGATAATATGTATTAAATTAATCGTGAAGAGCAGTGACCACGTTAAATTCCTCCTCTTCCTCACGTGCGTCGAGACAAGAGGTTACGAGCAGTTCAGTTTTCCGTCAATTATTCGGTAACCACACTTTAAAAGGCCCAGAATTAAATGCACATAAAACACGTGCGTCGTGCCATTACTTGCGTTTGTCCTCAGTACAAAAACACGATTACCTTTTCGCCAATTGAATATCTACTTTCTCACACCGTTTCCATCTCTGACAGTACTGTCATATTCCCAAGAGCAGAACTGCTAAGAAAACCAACAGAACCGATTTACTGCTAGTTACATACAACTACAGACTAGGACACAAATGAATTAGAGTAATTGGCGCGAGTGGGTATTGAAGGAAATCAATGGGGAAAGCTGAAAGTTTGTGCCGAACCGGGATTCGAACCCGGGTCTTCTGCTTACGAGGCAGATGCTCTGACCCGTAAGCTATCCGACCACAATGGCCAGTACCAATGCACCGATTACCATAGCGCGCCTCCCGTCAGACCAAAATTCCCCACTTAACCAAGCACGATTAATGTAGTGCCTCATGCCCATTACCGATGTTACTCGTGACATTTCGCCGATTCCCGTAACAGTTCGAGACTCGAGTGCATCTGCACTGAAGAGACCGTTGGCCTAGTAACCAAGTTACCTGCTTTCCAGTCCCGGTCAGGCACAAATTTTCAGCTTTTCCCACTGATTTCCATCAATGTCCAGTCGCAGCCAATGTCTGTGATCCCTCTGTGTATTAATTCAAAATGTCTGCTGAATCAAAAATGGTATCTGTTCTTTCGGACATGTGAGAAAGAACAGACACCAAACACACGCCCCCCCCCCCCACACACACACACACTTCCATAGCCAACACACACACACACACACACACACACACATATATATATATATATATATATATATATATATATATATATATATATATATATATATAGGGCGAGACGCTCAATGATTTCTTCAGTGCATGTGCACACCAGGCTCGAAGTTATAGGAATCGTCGAAAAACCGCAGGTAATGAGGATAACGGGCAGGCTGCACTACCTTAGTAGAATATGGATGCGTTGAGATTTTGGGTTGATGGGAGGCGTGGTGGGGTAGTCCCTACAGTGACAATGAGCACTGTGTCTGGGTAACTTAGTAGACAGAGTATACATATAACTATAGACTAGTAATAATGACAAAATGCACATAGATTTTGGTAAGTGCAGGAACATGTGATTTTTCCACTTTCCGCACACATACTGTTCGCAAAATGTGTACTGATCTGCCCATTAGCCATTCTGGAAGAATGCAGGTCGACTTCCATACCTCCGGCGCTGGCCGCGCTGGCTAGCTCCCCAAGAACCTATTGCGGCTCTCCGCCTCCATGCTGCAACGTTTACAAGCTGATAACAGTATGCGGTGATTCAGACCAGGCACCGTTCACATTTCTTTAATTACGTGTTTTCAATATGTGGCGTAGGGCTACAGTAAATTTCAATCACATGTAAGTTACCTACACCTTGCAGTTATCCAGGTATAAGAGAATATATTTGAAAATAAGCCGATATTATCTCTTCTGGTTAATTGTTGCTGATGCGTAGAAGAATATTTAGTGCAAAAATAATACTCGTGTTTTCAATTATGTCACTAATATGTAAATATTCGGCAAGCAGTCACGTAATATTCCGTAAACTGACTCGTTTCGCCCCATTACGATGTATTGTGGAATGTGACCCATGGAACGGTAGTCTTGTACAGATGGCCACACAACAAGTTGGCGTGTTTAGCCGTTCTGTCTACCACATTGCGGTGAACTTCAGCGCCAAGTTAAATGCGCCCAGTGTGGTGTGCAGGACGGACACAGGGAGCTGGAAGCTGCACTCAGCCTCTCCTGCCGCATGTTCCCCCTCCCCTCTCCTCCTCCTCCTCCCCCACCCCCCCGCCCTCCAGCACGCCCAGGTGGTTTTCAATGTAGCTGGCAGGCAGTGATAAGTTCCAACTTCGTCCCTCCGTCAGCGGTGCGTCACACCAGTGGCCACTACCCGCCCTGGATATAATTTGCCGAGGGTTACGGTTCAAGTTACTGACGGAAAGAGCTCTTCCCTTAATGACGGAAACGTACATTTAAAAGCAAGCAGATGTTCTTAAATTCCATTCTGACATCGCTGTTGCTTCCAAACAATTTTTCGTTTCCTTAATACGTTCCCATTTTCTTTTCATTGTGGTGATGCTCTTTAAAATACGAATTGTTCATACGGATCAAAGAGTATTGTGGACACTATTATCTTCCTCTATCAAACATTTGGTAAAAAGCTATCCAGCTATTGTATATGAGTGATGCGCTAGTCATTATAATCTTGTTGCGTCCTCCCACAACATTGTGTTGCATTCAGATACAAAAGAAGATCCATCTGGCGGTGGAATTATTATCCACGTCAGCTGGCCGCACTGTCCCCATTTCTCAGTAGCAAGGTTCACAAAGCTCCAAGAACACTTACTGAAAACTGTGGGCGCCCTTGCCGGCCGGTGTGGCCGTGCGGTTCTAGGTGCTACAGTCTGGAACCGCGTGACCGCTACGGTCGCAGGTTTGGAATCCTGCCTCGGGCATTGATGTGTGTGCTGTCCTTAAGTTAGTTAGGTTTAAGTAGTTCTAAGTTCTAGGCTACTGATGACCACCGATGTTAAGTCCTGTAGTGCTCTGAGCCATTTTTATGGGCGCCCTTACCCGTGGTAGCATTCGGGTGTTGCAATAGCAAGGTAAACATTATCGCTTTCGGTAGTGACAGACAAGCGACGCAATGTGCGAACCTCAAATACAGTTTGCATCATTTTTTTTTTTTTTGTCTGAAAGAGCTACGTCTGTACTCTTCTGTAAAAACGGATAGACGGCCGTTAGATAAAATACGCCACGATCTGAACTTGGAAAGAGGCAGTCTTCTGGTTTTCTTTTAACTATACACATCGAAGAAACCTCCGAACTTCTGTAATGTGGAAGTAGCATCTTCACATATAAACAGTTTTGTGTCAGCAATGCATCATTTATCAAATTCCGCAAAAAAGGACCCAGGCTTTTGTTATTGTAATGCCTCTAGGTGAACCGAAGACTGAAATTGAACTTTATTCACTTACTGGAAATTTTGCTAGTCAAAGATGATACTCACGGCGAAAACTTGCGATTAACTTTCATTTAACATACATTCCCGAGTTCGTTTCTTGTGGCAATCTGCTTCACACTAATGGCTGCTTAGTGTTCCAGGGCGCAGTAAACCTACAGCACTGGTGCTCGCCGCAGTTCGCTACACCTGAGCAGCTATCACGGCGGACCGCCCTCTGACGTCACTGGCCAGCCTCAAGGTCACTGGGCGCGCCGCCCCGCAGTCTAGTGAACTGCTTGACTTTGCTGTTCTTTAGGCGGTTTCTCGGCCACGGTATGCCTGTGTGGCTCAGGATAGGGAGCAATGGATGACGGTTTCTGTAATGAACTTACAGCTACTTTTTGTTATTAATCTGCCTGGGACCGGTATAATGCAGACTTGTCATAACTGCTTCTTATTGGACAACAGTGACCATAATAGTCATCGGAAATTGGGATCACTGTTTCATCAGAAATTTTATTTATTACGTAACAGCGTAAAATCGAAATGTGGCAGATGTAGTAAACGAAGTAGATCTATCAATTGCCCTGTGCAGTCCTAAAGCAACAAGACAGAGTTCAGCCCCAATTGACATCTCTGACTTAACCTGCCGGTTATCGCTGGTCGGCCTCAGTTGAGTCGCAGACTACAAGAGCATCAGTACTGAATAATAAGAAGACATTACTTAGCCTACTTTCTGCGAGTGGTAATACAGAGAAAGTACTCGTATGTAGGAGGCACAAGCAGCACGGGAAGTTCAGTATCGTTTCTTCCCTACAGAAATAAAGTTTTCTATTAATCTGAAAGTGTTTTGTACAGATTGTTTTTGATTCATGCCACTTACCATCGCAACTTCTCTGCTTCCTTGTTTGTGTCGGTGGTGACTCCCGCAACAGCCGACACGACATGCTCTTCCGCAGAATGTGCATTAGCAGTGTTGGGTCGGATCTAGTTATTTCTAAACCACACAGATTTAAAATATACTGCAAAGTTTGTTGCAATATTCTCATGTTTAAAAAAGGCCACTAAGTAATTTGCTAGCTGTTGACAGATCGTGTGGCCACTTCTGCAGCGTGAATGTTCTGGTTTAACATCATAAAAGAATATATGAGTTTTTCTACGGCAGGCCTGTACGCGCCTGCTGCACGCTATACTATACGCGCCGTGTTTAAGAAAGAGAGAAAGAGAGAGAGAGAGAGAGAGAGCAGGCAACTGAACAGAAAACGGCTGACGCGTGTGATGGGAGCAGGAGTGTGCGGGGGGGGGGGGGGGGGGGGGGGAAGGAAACAGCCCCACTCCCCCCTTCCCCTGTCACACTCTCCCTACGCCCGCTTCAGCGCCTTGCAGCTCCGTGAAATGGGTCATTGGTCGCTTCAGAAATATTATACCTTGTTAAAAGATTTGAATGTATCATCTGTTTTGGTCTGAGACTTTTCTATTCATAGCTCCACTGACAAAGGGAAGAATTCAAGGCAAACCAGAGAGCAAACAAACAAAAAAATTAAAAAAAGACAAGAAAGTCGTACGATTGGCTCTGTTTTAAGTGAACAAAACGAAACATATATCGTAAGTGAAATATGCAAATACACATTTCAGTAGTTGCTTCCACAATCTGCCCACATTATTTCAGAAGTGTCGGTGCACGGCAGAAGCACGGCGATTCAATCACTTGTACAATTTTCAAGTAGTGGCATTAATGAAAGTGTTTTTCATAACAGTGCGTACCGTCTTGTGTGGACTACGTCACTATACTTGCAGCCACATTCCTGCAGCGCACATTCGTCTCATTTGTGGACGCCGTCTTGGAACGAGGAAATTTCCATCACTGCTGGCGGTGTGATGGGAGGAAATAGGGACGAGACGGTGAACGATTTTCTGAAACGTCATCTGCACCTGCACTTGTATGTGAGGCTGTCCCACCAGAAATCAACCACATCCTATTGATTTAGACGGGGCGCAGCGATATTAAGCTTTTTTATATGTAAAGGCGCTTGAAATTAATACCTCACTTCCATTCATCATAACAGGTAAATCATTTACGATTTTCGACGCGTTTCGATTGCTCCTAAATTACACGAAAGTACTGGCTATGCTATGGTTTATTCAGAAAAACTCCTGAAATATTGTTGTAAACATTAGATGCAGGAGCATTTCAATGTGTCAGTTATCAGACAATAATTGCTTTATTTCTCACACGTGGTTCCATTTGGTACCAAACATTTTCTAAGAGTAAACTGATCGTCAGTGAAGCGTAAGACACATTAAAATCGCAGATTTTCTTGTTCCATTTGGTACCAAATATTTTCTAAGAGTAAACTGATCGTCAGTGAAGCGTAAGGCACATTAAAATCGCAGATTTTCTTATGCATAACCTTGTAATCTTTGAAAACATAGTTAACTATGAAAAGCATAAAACATCTTGTATTAATAGCTGTTATATTACCACAATGCGGCCATAACAAATTTAGCTTTCTTTCCTCTTCTATTCAGAAACAGAGATTCAAATGGTTCAAATGGCTCTGAGCACTATGCGACTTAACTTCTGAGGTCATCAGTCGCCTAGAACGTAGAACTAATTAATCCTAACTAACCTAAGGACATCAAACACATCCATGCCCGAGGCAGGATTCGAACCTGCGACAGCAGCGGTCGCGTGGTTCCAGACTGTAGCGCCTAGAACCGCACGGCCACTCCGGCCGGCAGAAACAGAGAGATATGTCTGGCTCTTAATTACTATGTAACACTGCGTGCAACACATTGGCCCAGATTACACAACTAATTCCACTACTTCAACGTTTCTCCGTCTCAGTTTCAGCTCCATTGTGCCGTATTTACACGATACTGAAGATAACAGTGCGTCATCTTCACTTTCATCACGTTACCAGTTACCCCTTATCATTTCGCTAGGAAGATGTAGTTACGGGGGGATTGAAAGATCAGCATTAAAACAGCTAGATAATAATCTACAACCGGGTGAAAAATCTAGTGACTTGAAAGAAAAATTTGTACTCCCCAGTCCGAAGGAATCATTAAATAACGCTCTATGAAAAACAGTTTATTCAGTAGCTTTCGGTAATTCCCTACCTGCACTTACGTGGAAGCAGCTAAGCACTGTGCAGTGTGTGTGTGTGTGTGTGTGTGTGTGTGTGTGTGTGTGCGTGTGAGGAGGGGAGAGGAGGGGAGGTAAGGGGCACAAACTCTACGGCTGTCGAGTCGCTGGTAGCTTTCAACGCTGTTTGAACAGAAAGAGAGAGAGAGAGAGAGAGAGAGATGCTGCTACACGAAGGATGATTACCGATAACCGACCCCAGCCGGGAACAGCAGGTAGTAGGCGAACGGCATATCACTTCATAGGTGTGTTACTGGTGGCCGTATACTGCGTAGCAGAGGGGTATAAGCTTGGTAGTACCGATGGCTGTAAATCCCTCATTGTGATTATGTAAAGGGCAGTACGAGAAGATGTTATTTGTTAGACAAATATCCACTTTAATGAACAAATACAGTTCCAAAAACGTATTCGCTAAAGATATATGTTTTACAAGGGCCTGTCATCCCCTTTTGTGAAAGGAAGGAAAGCTTGTAACATTCTTTATAAAAATTTATATGTGTGTTTGTTAATGAATATGCAGTCCGTAATGTTTGTCTTACGCAAGTTTAATGTGTGATGTGTTGTTGAGGAGATGGTTTGCCTTAACCGTTTTACTGTAAAAAAAAATAAATAAATCTAGTATGCAATGCCTATAGTGAAATCAAACCTTCTGAAATTTACCCTGTCTCATGAGCACCGAGTTCTTTGACCGTGTAGAAAAATTCCCTGCCCAAATAAACAATCAAATAAATTTTCCTTAGCTCTAGAGTCGCAACCGATGTAATCTTGGTATTCTGTTCTCTCCACACTAGGCATAAAAAATATTCAATCTTGGCACGACGAAGTGCAATTCCGGCCGTAAAATAGCTTCATTCAAACAGTATCTGTAGATTGGTTGATAAATGAACAACTTTGCAAATGTTCAGTGAAAATACCGGATGTTGGCTGAGCGCCGTGCAATGCTGCCAACATTGAAACTGTTACAGTTTTCTAATTCTGGGACATTTATATTTTTCGATTCGGATTGAAAAATCATTTCTTTAAAAAAATATTCATTGGATTTAAATAAACACGGCATGGAAGACGATGAGCTACTGATCAGGGGACATGCTAAGACCGAATGCTTCAGTCTGAAAATTGTATTCAAAATAAGGTTTCACCTTCACAAAACCTGATATGAAACATTTTACATTCACTTCAAAAACAGTGAACATCTCAACTGTATTGCAATTCTCACTTGCTGCCGTAATTAAAAACACTTGGATTATTACACGAGAAAAACTCTGACACCGTTTGACAAAAATAGAACCCAAAGTTTTTTCTGTCACTCAGGCAACATCTTTGGTTAAGTGGTGTCAAAAATACAATCTCTTCTACATATGACAATTGTTTCAAGTTATTTTTCATGAATTATATTACAAAATCAGACTCCACTTACAAGTGGACACCTCGCAAACCTTATGAGAATGGACGTGAGGGGTCGGCCATCATCAGACTGATAGCAGTCCACGATGTGTGTGTGTACATCCCTGCTATGTAATAATAAGTGTAAGAACGGAAAGAAAGCCGGTAGCCTGAGTGTCGACTCGCTGTGTACTCCAGTAGGTAGCTGCCGATCAGGCCATAAAGTATCCGATGGAGTCCCATAACTCGCGTGATTTGGTCGGATGCCGCACCACCTTTTACCCAATCTGTGAGCACCAAATACTTAACTTCGAAACCTTGATGCACCGGTACTTTACAGCGGAACACGGCTGTTTGTTATGAAGACGTTGGGCAATGTGATTGAGGCTGCTATCTTGACAGGAAAGGGATAGGGTGAAAGAGCGTACATACACTATGTAATCAATAGTATCAGGACACCGCCGAAAACATACGTTTTCCTTATTAGGTACATTGTGCTGCCGACTACTGCTAGGTTTTCCATATCAGCAACCTCAGTAGACATTAGACATCGTGAGAGAGCAGAATGGGGCGCTCCACCGAACTCACAGACTTCGAACGTGGTGAGGTGATTGGGTTTCACTTGTGTCATATGTCTGTATGCGAGATTTCCACACTCCTAAACATCTCTAGGTCCACTGTTTCCGATGTGACAGTGAAGTAGAAACATGAAGGGAGAGGTACAGCACAAAAGAGTACAGGCCGACCTCGTCTGTTGACTGACAGAGACCGCCGACAGTTGAAGAGGGTTACAATGTGTAATAGGCAGACATCTATCCAGGCCATCCCACAGTAATTTCAAACTGCATCAGGATCGACTGCAAGTACTACGACAGTTGGGCGGGAGTTGAGACAACTTGGATTTCATGGTCGAGCGGCTGCTCATAAGCCACACATCACGCCGGTAAATGCGAAACGTCGCCTGACATGCTGTAAGGAGCGTAAACATTGGATGATTGAACAGTGGAAAAACGTTGTGTGGAGTGGCGAATCACGGTACACAATGTGGCGATCCGATGGCAAGGTGTGGGTATGGTGAATTCCCGGTGAAAGTCATCTGCCAGCCTGTGTAGTCCAAACAGTAAAATTCGGAGGCTGTGGTATTATGGTGTGGTCGTGTTTTTCATGAAGAGGGCTTGCACCCCTTGTTGTTTTGCATGGAACTGTCACAGCTCGGGCCTACATTGTTGTTTTAAGCACCTTCTTACTCCCCATTGTTGAGAGCAATTCGGGGATGGCGATTGCATCTTTTAACACGATCGAGTACCTGTTTATATTGCACGACTTGTGGCGGAGTGGTTACACGACAATAACATCCCTCTAACGGACTGGCCTGTGCAGAGTACTGACCTGAATCCTACAGAATACGTTTGGGATATTCTGGAACGCCGTCTTCGTGCCAGACGTCACCTACCGGCACTGATACCTCTCCTCAGTGCAGAATTTCATGAACAAACCTTCCAGCACCTGATTTAAAGTATGCCTGCGAGAGTGGAAGCTGTCGTCAAGTCTAAGTGTGGGCCAACACTTTACTGAATTCCAGCATTACCGATGCAGGTCGCCGCGAACTTTTAAGTCATTTTCAGCCACGTGTCCAGATACTTTTGATCACATAGTGCACTACCACAGACACCGCTTACTCCAAAAAAACCTTCTTTCTCTCACGGGTACCTATACATCACTTGTTCTGGGGTGGGCTCACCCCAAAATTTATTATAGGATGACGCACCTGGAGGTCGGCAAGCTATACCTAACCTTGATTCAAGACAAAAGTTTATCTAGCAAAATCATATTTTGACATACGTATGAAAATGAGGAGCTGGCGATACTGTCATATTGTGCAGTGCATTGGAATGTACAGAGGAAAGTGTATCGCCCCACCTATCGTACCAGCCGTCGTAGCTCATTGAGCAGTCTGCTGCGTCATCAAAACCACATACACCATGAAGCTGTGGTTAGAATCATCGTATGGGTCCTTTTTATTTTATAGGTGTTTGTTCGCTAGTTCTCGTCGTTTGCAAGCAGGACATCATATTGTCACGTGACAGTAACGTATCATATGATAAGATGATCCATCAAGCTACAAGAATATGTCTACTAACAGCGCAGTGCACAAGCATATATGGTTCCTTGAAGTTCATCTGGGTGCTTTGTAGTCCTTCTTTATAATGTCAGCCGTAATTGAAAATACCACCGCGTGTGAAATCGTTTTCTAAATACAAAGTAAGGTAAACCATACTAAATTCATCGGCAAATCTGTAAAGGTTTCAGGACAAAATGCTATAAGTGATTCAATGGTTACAAGATGGGTCACACTGTTCAATAAAGGACGTGATCAAGTGCGCAATGAAGAACGAAGTCGTCGCCCGTCTGTGGTTACTGATGAACTGGTTCACACAATTGAAGAGAAGATTAAGCACAACCGTAAGTTTACACTTAGTGCCGTTGCTATGGAAGATCCGCAAATCTCACGATCACTAATTCATGAAATTGTTACTGAAAAACTGAAATTTTGAAAACCTTCCTCACGTTTGGTATCCAAAATTCCTACTGAACAACACAAAAAACAACGGATAAACAATGCACTTCAGTTTCTGACTCGCTACAATGAAGAAGGCGATGGTTTTCTTTCTCGGATAGTCACGGGGGATGAAACTTAGGTATCGTACGACACCTTCAAACAAAACGGCAATCAGTGGAATGGAGGCATATGGTTGAAAACACAAGCGGCAACCTTCTATGAAGAAGGCATACAAAAACTTGTGCCAAGCTATGACAAGTGCCTAAAAAATTTCGGAAGCTATGTAAAAAAGTAGTTTAACAATTGCAGATTTTTGTACAATAAACATTTTTCTGTATCTGTACACGTTTGCTTTATATAACCTAACGTAACTTACTCTGTGGACATAACTCGTATTATGATCAGTTAAACTGTTAACTTCATGTATTCCGCGGCTTTTATGTGTTTGTAGAAATTCGAAGTTGGCGTCTAATATTAGCCAACTCTAAAACAAGCAAACCAACTTGAAAAACAAATTTAAGTATGCGTTAGTATGTGATGTCGTTGTTGTTGTGGTCTTCAGTACAGAGACTAGTTTCATGCAGCTCTCCATGCTACTCTATCCTGTGCAAGCTTCTTCATCTCCCAGTACTTACTGCAACCTACATCCTTCTGAATCTGCTTTGTTTATTCATCTCCTGGTCTCCTTCTACGATTTTAACCCTCCACACTACCCTCCAGTACTAAATTGGTGATCCCTTGATCCCTCAGAACATGTCATAGCAACCGATCCCTTCTTCTAGTCAAGTTGTGCAACAAATTTCTCTTCTCCCCAGTTCTATTCAATAACTCCTCATTAGTTATGTGATCTACCCATCCAATCTTCCGTATTCTTCTGTAGCAACACATTTCGAAAGCTTCTATCCTCTTCTTGTCCAAACTATTTATCGTCCATGTTTCACTTCCATACATGGCTACACTCCATACAAATACTTTCAGAAATGAGTTCCTGACACTTAAATCAATACTCGATGTTAACAAATTTCTCTTCTTCAGAAACGCTTTCCTTGCCATTGCCAGTCTACATTTTATATCCTCTCTACTTCCACCATCATCAGTTATTTTGCTCCCCAAATAGCAAAACACCTTTACTATTTTAAGTGTCTCTTCCTTAACTAATTCCCTCAGCATCACCCGACTTAATTCGACTACATTCCATTATCCTCGTTTTGTTTTTGTTGATCATCTTATATCCTCCTTTCAAGACTCTGTCAATTTCGTTCAACTGTTCTTCCATGTCCTTTGCTGTCTCTGACAGAATTACAATGTCATCGGCGAACGCCAAAGCTTTATTTCTTCTCCATGGATTTCAATACCTACTCCGAATGTTTCTTTTGTTTCGTTTATTGCTTGCTCAATATACAGATTGAATAACATCGGGGATAGGCTACAAATCTGTCTCACTCCCTTCCCAACCACTGCTTCCCTTTCATGTCACTCGACTCTTATAACTGCCTTCTGGTTTGTGTACAAATTGTAAATAGCTTCTCGCTCCCTGTATTTTACCCCTGCCACCTTGAGAATTTGAAAGAGAGTATACCAGTAAACATTGTCAAAAGCTTTCCCTAAGTCTACAAATGCTAGTAAAAGTAGATTTGCCTTTCCTTAATCTAAGATAAGTCGTAGGGTCAGTATTGCCTCACGTGATTCAATATTTCTACGGAATCCAAACTGATCATCCCCAAGGTCAGCTAGCACCAGTTTTTCCATTCGTCTGTAAAGAATTTGCGGTAGTATTTTGCAGCTATGACTTATTAAACTCAGAGTTCGGTAATTTTCACTTCTGTCAACACCTACTTTCTTTGGGATTGGAATTATTATATTCTCTTGAAGTCTGAGGGTATTTCGCCTGTCTCATACATCTGGCTCACCAGATAGTAGAGTTGTGTCAGGACTGACTCTCCCAAGGTTGTCAGTAGTTCTAATGGAATGTTGTCTACTCCCGGGGCCTTGTTTCGACCTAGGTCTTTCAGTGCTGTTTCAAATTCTTCACGCAGTATCATATCTCGCATTTCATCTTCATCCACATCCTCTTCCATTTCCTTAATATTGTCCTCAAGTACATCGCTCTTGTATAGACCCTCTATATACTCCTTCCACCTTTCTGCTTTCCCTTCTTAGCTTACAACTGGGTTTTCATCTGAGCTCTTGGTATTCATACAAGTGGTTGTCTTTTCTCCAAAGGTCTCTTTAATTTTCCTGTAGGCCGTATCTATCTTACCCCTCATGAGATAAGCCTCTACATCCTTACATTTGTCCTCTAGCCATCCCTGCTTAGCCATTTTGCACTTCCTGCCGATCTCGTTTTGAGACGTTTGTATTCCTTTTTGCCTGCTTCACTTGCTGCATTTTTGTATTTTCTCCTTTCATCAGTTAAATTCAGTATCTCTTCTGTTACCCAAGGATTTCCACTTGTCCTCGTCTTTTTACCTAATTGATACTCCGCTGCCTTCACTACTTCATCCCTCAAAGCTACTCATTCATCTTCTACTGTATGTCTTTCCTCCATTCCTGCCAATCGTTCCCTTATGTTCTCCCTAAAACTCTGTACAAACTCTGGTTTAGTCAGTTTATCCAGGTCCCATCTCCTTAGATTCCCAATTTTTTGCAGTTTCTTCAGGTTTAATCTACAGTTCAGAACCAATAGATTGTGGTCAGAGTCCAAATCTGGCCCTGGAAATGTCTTACAATTTAAAACCTGTTTCCTAAATCTATGTCTTACCATTACATAATGCATCTGAACCCTTCCAATATCTCCAGGCTTCTTCCATGTATACAACCTTCTTTTATGATTCTTGAACCAAGTGATAGCTATGATTAAGTTATGCTCTTTGCAAAATTCTACCAGGCGGCTTCCTCTTTCATTCCTTACCCCCAATCTATATTCATCCACTACGTTTCCTTCTCTTCCTTTTTCTACTGTCGAATTCCAGTCTGACTATTAAATTTTCGTTTCCCTTCACTATCTGAATAATTTCTTTTATGTCATCATACATTTCATCAATCTCTTTGTCATCTGGAGAGCTAGTTGGCATATAAACTTGTACTACTGTAATAGGCGTGGGCTTCGTATGTATCTTGGCGTCAATAATGCGTTCACTCTGCTGTTTGTAGTAACTTACCCGCACTACTATTTTTTTATTCATTATTAAACCTACTCCAGCATTTCCTCTATTTGATTTTGTATTTGTAACCCTGTATTCACCTGACCAGAAGTCTTTCCCTCCTGCCATCGAACTGCACTAATTCCCACTTTATCTAACTTTAAACTATCTAATTCCCTTTTTAAATTTTATAACCTACCTGCCCGATTAAGGAATCTGACGGATCCGTAGAGTGCCAGTTTTCTTTCTCCGGATAACGACGTCCTTTTGAGTTGTCCCCGCCCGGAGATCCGAATGGGGGACTGTTTTACCTCTGGAATATTTTACCGAAGAGGACGCCATCATCATTTTGCCATACAGTTAAGCTTCATGCCCTCGGGGAAAATTACGGCTGTGGTGTCCCCTTGCTTTCAGCCGTTCGCAGTACCAGCACAGTAAGGCCGTTATGGTTAGTATTACATGGCCACATCAGGCTCCACTGTAGTTGCACGTACGGCACGTCTCTCAGTAATGCTGAAGTGGGGAAGGTCGATGGTTCTTGGGGTGTGGCTTTAGTATATAGTCAAGGCAAATATTCATCTGCGAGCGAAATATCGTCTTGTTTACAGTTTAGCAGATTAATGTATTTACTGCCGATAAAGTGTTCTCTACTTCACAGCCTCATTGTTCCACAAGATGTGTTGCGTTATATACTAACCTCTTCCAGCAGCTTCGCCTGCATACGCATTCGGCTCATATACTGCACACATCTCCTCCTCTCCCCTCCGTATGGGCTCCTCTTCCTCCCCCCGTCTCTCTGTGAAAGAAGATATGAAATGTTTATTTATTCCAATCGGAAGTGTTATTTTAGTAATGTGAACTGTCTGTGCAGTGCCATATCGAGAGAATGTCGTTCCCATGTTAACGACATGGCAGTGCAAAAACTGCAAACTATTGAAACGTCTCTGTAAGAACCGTTTAATAATGTTTATTTTGGTTTATGTTGTTGCTGTGTCTCATGTTGGCAGCTTTGATTTTCCGCACGCTTCTTAACCCTGCAAGAGATTAGGCAGCGTAATACATAATTTGCAACAACAACGTAATATATAATTTGCAACAACAGTTAATGTTATGAAGCAAATGACATGTTTATGTCTGTATAATTATTATTTGTTATTTCCCACGTAACCCACATCTCTATTATATCATACTTGTGACTTAAGCGGTCCGATAACATTAACGTGACCACCGCCTACTTCTGACGTCAACGTACAGTAACGGCATATGCACACTAGCAGCGTACGTTACATAAAGCTTGTCGGGGGACACGGAAAACAGTGCAGTCGTTGTAATAATGCAGAAACGGCGTGACTAATCTGCCGCCTAAAAGGGCTCGATGATTGACTTCCGGGCTAAGGGTGGAAGCATTTCCCAAACGGCTAAGTTTGCGAAGCGTTTGAGTGGCGCCGTGGTTAAAGTATACCGAGCTCGGCAAACTGGAACTATCCAAAAGCGACGCCGAGGTAACTGTGGTGCACCACGTGCCAAAGATGACAGGTGTGAACGACGGCTGCGTGTATGTGTATGGGCGAACAGACGTGCAACTGTTGAGCAATTGACTGCGAAGACGAATAAAGGGATTACCGATAGTGTCTCCTCAACGACCTTTGCGCGAATGTTGCTGCGTACGTCCGTCGTGAGCAGGTGGCCGCTGTTTATCGGCGACGAGGTCTTGAAATTGCACGTCAGTCCACAGAGCGGCGACAGATGGCCTTTTCAGATGAATCACGTTTTACGCCCCATTGGACGTTTGGCTATTATAAACGGCTCGAAACGGCTGAAAGCAAATACCCTGCAACAATCGTCGGAAGCGTCCAGGCCAGAGGAGGGAGCATTATGATTTGGGAAATGTGTTCGTGGCATTACCTGTGTGATCTCGACAGTCTGGATGGCACAATGGATATACACAAGTACACCTCTGTCATCTACTATATGCACAATGGAATGTGTCACATAGCTCTCAGTGCGCTTGGTTTGAAGAGCATAGCCATCTCAACAGAGTACGTTGCGAACGTATGGACAACACAGCACGCAGTCCCCCAAGTGGAAAAAAGCTCCTACCTGGCAAGGAAAAGCTCAGAAGTTCATGTGACGTGTTAAGCAGGTTAATAATGTGGTACGAGGTGGCTGCAGGCAACCACTTGACACAAGTCCGAGGCCAGTTATCTGCCTGTAGGCGCCTAGGTCACAAGTTCTCTGTGTAAAAGCGCATTTATAAAATTCTCAATAAAAGTAAGCATGTGCCATCAAGGATTCTGTCGAATTGGGGAGGAGGTAGTCTTTGCCATTTCACTTCTGCAAATGTCAATGTCGTACCCCTCCCTGATCACGATACGAGGGCATGAAACAGGAGCTCTAAAACGTTTAAGAACCCTTTGCGGCTTAGCATCACGTTCAAACTTCGTCGAACGGTTTTGAATGGTCCATAGCAGTTCACGAGAGCAATAATTGTGGTAGTGCTGCACCCTAAATGGGTGGGATCACATTCAACGCAGATACAGCCATATCCACAGAGAAGGGTTGAAACGTCCAACGGTGTCAGCAACGACAAAGTGTGTCTAGAACGTCTTCCTGTTGCTCACTGCACATTGTACTGTGTGTACACAACACAATGTGTGTGGGAATCAACGTCACAAGGCACCCGCTGAGGCCTTTCGTTTTGATTATTAGCGCCGGCGCGTCTGAAAAAGTTTTCCTCGGCCATCCATAAGAAAACAGCTTGATGAACGCCGGGCGTCGCGGTTCTGATCCTCACCGCAGTAGCGTATAAAGAAAGGTTGAAATGAGAGTAAGAGGGGCTGTGACGACATTCCTCTCGTTTGTAACGTCCATGGTGGCATCGAGCTCAATTTTGGTGAAGTTTGGTGCCAATGAGACACCACTAACCCATCTTCCACAGTACGCAAACCTCTGAGACCTCGCCTTTCTCATATAGATGTTTCCTCTCTCTCCATTTCTTTCTATAATTCCTTTGTCCTTTCCACTATAGCGCTGTGCCGTTTCTCACTGATATCGTACCGCACGCTTAGCATTCACACTCTTCCACTGTCTTCTAGTGAATGACTGTTTCACATCTGCCTTTCTTACCTTTAAACTGTCCTTTGCAATTATTATGTCCTTTGTTAAGACCATTACAGTGTCGTGTCGTGGAAACATCGTCAGTATACATTCATGTCTGAAAAGAATCTGGACACCTATTACTGAAAATTAGTATAAGGTAAGTCCACCCTTTGCCTTTATGACAGAATGGACTATGCTGGTGACACTATGAGTCATGCGTCTAAACGTCTCTGCGGGAATGGCCGAAACCATAGATTGAAGTGGTGTTGGACGCTGGGATCTGTAACGAAGTCTTTCTAACTCAGCCCAAAGGCGTTCCATTCGGCTGACGTCGAGACTCTTGGCGTGCCAGTGCATTTCAGGAATGTCATTGTCCGCAAACCATTGCCTCATAGGTCCTGCTTTATGACAGTGTGCACCGTCATGCTCATACGAGCAATCACAATCATCGTTTCGAACTGTTCCTCTACCGCCCGCATCTCGTGGTCGTGCGGTAGCGTTCTCGCTTCCCAGGCCCGGGTTCACGGGTTCGATTCCCGGCGGGGTCAGGGATTTTCTCTGCCTCTTGATGGCTGGGTGTTGTGTGCTGTCCTTAGGTTAGTTAGGTTTAAGTAGTTCTAAGTTCTAGGGGACTGATGACCATAGATGTTAAGTATCATAGTGCTCAGAGCCATTTGAATTTTTTTGTCCCTCTACCGTACGCAGTACAAAATGCGTTTAAATGTATTCGTTTCCTTCCGCATTTAGCGTTTCCTTAAACATAATACGGGGACCACAACCGGATTACGAAACTGACCCGCATACCATAACACCATCTCTTATGTGCCTCTCTTTTGGCGCTACACGTCATGGCGGGTAAAGTTCTTCAGGCATTAGCCTAACCCAAACGCTTCCTTCGGATTGCCACAGGGTACAGTGTGTTTCATCATTCCAAATCACTCGTTTCCAGCCATCACCTGTCCTATGGAGATACTCTTTGCACCACCTCAAGTGTCATTTATCACTGACTAGAGAAATTTGTGGCTTTTGAGGAGCGTTGTGCCCCACTGCTTTTGACTCCGTACCCTCAGTAAATGTCCGACATGAGTTTCTAAAAACACTTTTTAACTCACAAGTGATTGCTTTCGCTGGTTTTATAAAATTTTTTATTACTATTCTCTGAAGTTCTCTTCGACCAGTGTCCGTCAGTGCATGAGATCAAATTGGTCACCAATTATCTGTGGTTTTTCCTTGTCGTTTGCACTTAACAGTCACATCACCATTACTCGACTTGTACAGCTTTAGGTGGGTCGAAATGTCCCTCATGGATTTGTTACTCAAGGGACAGCACTGACTAGTGCATATTCAAAGTCACTCAGTGCTCTTGGCTTACCACTTCTCCTGTTACTGTTTCTCAACTGACAACACAATACTCCGCAACTCTTTTTGTACTGCGGGTCCACCTCTCATGACGTATGGTGGTCAATTCCAGATTACATGGGGGTGTCCGGATACTTTTTATGAATCAGATATTCCGTTGCAATTAGCCCATTTATTAACTTGCATAATAACTTGAAATTGATTTCCTTATTCCTCAGTTTCTCGATATCCTTCACAGCTGATTTTAGTTTTTATCTGCTGAGACTATTTTTAATAAATTCTGGCCCTTGTACCAGTTCTATAACTGTACATGAGCACTTTTTGGATTTCAATGAGTAGTGTCGTGTTTTCTGAACACTGTACGAGGATCTCAGTGGCTCAACACAACTAGTACCCGACAGGACAGACAACATGTTATCTCGGCCGTGCAGGATCGTATATTCAAATCACGAAACCTGAGTCAGGAGATGTGCATATGTGCACCATGACAAGTATCGTCAGGGACAGTATGACGACGTGTGTAGCGCTTATTGGGTGTACGCCTCTGGTAGTTGAGTAGTCAGCGCAACGGACTCTCACACCTAACGGCCGGGTTCGACTCCTGGCTGAGTCGGAGATTTTATCTACTCAAGGACTGGGTGTTGTATTGTTCTTATAATTATCATTTCTTCCCAATCGACACGCAAGTCTCCGAAGTGGTGTCAACTTGATGGACTTGCACCAGGCGAACGGTCTACTCGACAGGAGGTCCTAGCCACACGTGTTTTTTTTTTTTTTTTTTTCCCTTGGGTTCCCTTGACAAGACAGCAGCAAGAGACGCTCAGACAGTGCTGTGTCAAACGACAACACTGGACACAGGAATGTCTCCGCATCGGGTTCGACCCATTCTTGGTTTTGCTTACGTAATCGTAATGAACTTTATGGTGGGCGGAGTCTTTGACGCAAATGATCACTGCCAGATTTTATTTGTCATCAGTATATGAACGCAGCACTTCGAGTGATGGTATAGGATGCCACTTGGTGCACAAGACGTTCACCTCTGTTTTCGCATATCTAGTCGTTTCGGTAGAAGAGAGCACATTTATCATACACTCTAAGACAAAATAAGAACGTAAAACGAGAATTAATCGAATGGGACGGAAATCGTCAGATCTGATGTGCATTCACAGACAAACAGTTTCAGAGAAATAGGATGCCTTATTCAAGATAAAGGTCAATAACGTGGCCCTTATGCAAGCGGTTATTCGGCTTGGTATAGATTGACACAGTCGTTAGATATCCTCCTGAGGAATGTCCGTGCCAAATTCTGTTCAATTGGCACAGTAGATCGTAAGAATCCCGAAATGGTTAGAGAGCACTGCCAATAATGCTTCAGACTTCCTTAATTGGGGAGGGATATAGCGGTGTTACTGGCCGTTATGGTTTGGCAAGCCCGAAGATAAGCAGACAGGTGGGCATTATCTTGCTGAAACGTAAGCCCAGGATGGTTTTCAAAATGGTTCAAATGGCTCTAAGCACTATGGGACTTAACATCTGAGGTCATCAGTCCCATATACTTAGTACTTCTTAAACCTAACTAACCTAAGGACAGCACACACAGCCATGCCCGAGGCAGGACTCGAATCAGTGACCGTAGCAGCAGCGCGGTTTCGGACTGAAGCGTCTAGAACCGCTCGGTCACAGCAGCCGTCGGATGGTTTTCAAAATAAATAAATAAATAAATGTATGTGAAATCTTATGGGACTTATGCTAAGGTCATCAGTCCCTAAACTTACACACTACTTAACCTAAATTATCCTATTGACAAACACACACACATGCCCAAGGGAGGACACGAACCTCCGCCGGGACGAGCCGCACAGTCCACGATTGCAGCGCCTTAGACCGCTCGGCTAAGGATGGTTTTCGATGAAGGACAACAAAAAGGGCGTACAATGTCGTCGACGTACCGCTATGCTGTAAGGGTGCCGAGGCTGATAACCAAAGAGGTCCTGCTATTAAAAGAAAAGGCGCGCCATACCATCCACTCCTGGTTGTCAGACCGCATGACGGGCGACAGTCAGATTGTCCCACCACTGCCTGGGGTGTTCCAGGCACGTCCTCGCTCGTCATCGGGGCTCAGTTCGAAGTGGACATCATCACTGAAGACAATTCTACTCCAGTCAATTATATTTCAGGCAGCAGACGTGTCTGAGGACCCACAGACACCAATGGTATACAAATCTGGCTGTCCCGCCATACAGGAGCACGGTCTGGAGTGTCATTTCTTTTAATAGCAGGACCTGTTTGGTTGTGATCCGCGGCACCCTTACAACACAACGGTACATCGACCATATTGTACACCTCGTTTTGTTGCCCATCACGGAAATCCATCCTTGTCTCGTATTTCAGCAATATAATGGCCGCCCGCACACGGCGAGAGTTTCTGCTGCTAGTTAGTTAGCTGGTTGCGTGTTCCATGGATCAGTCGCACAGTAAGGTAGCCGTTATGATGTGGAACGTGTCGAGTGCACAAGAAATGCACATATGAAACAAGATTTTTTTAAATATACATATATATTACAGTACAGAGTTAAGGATTAATATTTCTGTTATTCACCTCATTTTCTTAAATGGCACAAAATGCAAATACTGTATTTATAGATTTATTTATTCCTATTCAAAAACTCATCTATGGTATAGAAGGAGAAATGATTTCAATTTATTTTTGAATCTATTACTGCTGTCTGTCAGACATTTTATTTCATCTGGTAATTTGTTGAAAATTTGTATAGCAGCATATTTTACCCCTTTCTGTGCCAAAGATAGGCTGAGTAAAGGATAGTGTAAGTCTTTCTTTTTTCTGCTATTATAATCAAGAATGTCACTGTTGTTTTTAAACTGGTCCATGTTGTTGAGAACAAATTTCATTAGTGAGTAAATGTACTGTGAGGCTGTTGTAAGAATTCCCAATCTTACAACAGCTTGTTGTCGTTGTTGCCAAACCCTACCTTGGCTAGCGAGGTCGCCGCATCTCTCCCCAGTTGGGTGCATTTGGAGTATTATGGACAGGCTCCTCCAACCAGCTCGGGATTTTGACGATCTAACGCGCCAATTGGACAAAATTGAGCACGACATCCCTCAGGATATCCAACAACTCTGCCAATCATTGCCAAGCTGAATAACTGCTTGCATAAGGTTTTTATCGTCATGCTCGGTTTGTGAAGCTCCTTCTCTTGAATAAATCAGCCAATTTTTCAGAAACGTATTCGTTTGTTTGTCTGTACATGTTCGTCACAGCGACTGATTTTCGTTCAGTTAGGGTAATTCCTTCGTGTTCCGTCGTTTTTCTCCTCTTTTTTGGTCGTTGAGCTTATTTTAATGTCGATGGCTGTGCCCTACAGCCGAATTTGTTATGTTATCATCCAACAAGATAGAGAAAGAGCGCATATTCTGTGTGTAGTAAACTTTGCATCCTTTATACCCCATAATAACCTACAAAATTAAATAAAAACTGCTCCTGCTACAATTTACACACAACATAAGTAAAATTACTATAATTCCTGACGTTTCAGTTTTAATGGAAAGCAGTGCAAATTCATGACATAGTATAAGTATGTACTACCTGGCACACTTTGTAACCTCCCCACAAAAATAATTATAATGAACCTAGTGTAAGCTCCCCACGGAAATAATAATTAAATGACTTTTAAATATTGTAATCTCTGAACAAAATTGGTTCCCATTCATAATCTCTGTGCAGAAATGCATTCACATTTAATGAACCCACAAAATTCTTTTCTCATTTAATGTTAAGTTCGAAACAGAAAAATTCCTAAACACCAAAATAACAAAAAAAATTTAGTAACCTGGTAAATTTTATGACGACAGCAGCGCTGCGCCACGGCCCTGTACTCTGAATTAAAAAAAAAAAATTTCTTACCTCAATAAAAACTGCGAATATATCTGCTCTTACCTAAAAAAATTTTCGCCACAGCTCCTTGCAATGCTGGCCTATGCTTTGTGATTCGTGAAAGGTATAATCATGCATTGGATAAAATCTTTAAATTGAAATGAATGCTTTTTTAAAAAAAAATTACTTTATATTATAAAAATTATTATTGGGGCATTTTTTTTAAAGAAATTGGATGACAGTTCACATACGTTACTAGATATGCGCAAGGCTGCATCTTTACCTTCTACAATAATACTCATCCTCCAGAGTCCCGACCAGAGCAGACTGCAGACAAGCGGACACGCGCACACAACCGCCGACTACTGCAGACTACTGCCGACTCACGCAGACTACTGAAGACTAGCACAGCCTAATGCCGACTAGCGACAAGCAACAACTAACTACATATGCTCTCTGGTCAGAGACTCTCCTATGCCTTGCCTATTGCAGGCAGCGCATACTGCGCATACCTCTTACAACTTTGTTTTATTTGTGTATTCTGACACACTTTGCTTACATGACTGAGGTTACTACCAACCAGAGAGTAGTATTTACGTAATGTGAAAAACTGGTGCCAGGTATATTGTAAAAATTACATATCCTCCATTTGAAAGTCAAAGATATTCATTATTTCCTTGAAAGTCAAAATTATTCAACATGAATGTCTCATAACTACCTCGAAAGCAAAGATATTGTTTCTGGCATAAAAATTATGCCAAGTTACATTATTTATGTATACCATTTATACTCACACTCCCATCCTCTTTCCAGCGCAGTATTACAATTCCAAGCTAATGTAAATTGAGGAACAGTGTGTGATAAACTCTACGCCACCTTCTAATAAATACTAAGTGGTAAACGCTAAATGCTAAACACTAAAGTGTAAATGGTAAACGATAAACGCTAAATGCTAAACAGTAAGCGGTTCACGCTAAATGCTAAGCCGTAAACGCTACACACTTAATGGTAAACACTAAACGGTAAATGCTAAAGCTAAATGGTAAACACTAAACGTAAAATACTATACACTTAACGGTGCATACTAGCGCTAATGAGTAAATGCTGAATGGTAAATGGTAAATTCTAAACCCTGAACGCTAAATGATAAATATGGAACGCTATCTCTCTCATGTGCGAGAATAATTACAGATCTCTACGAAAATTTACGATGGATAAAAATTAGTTTTTATGTTAAGTTATTCCTGTGAAAGTCAAAGATAATTGTGTACATCAGGATAACTCTTGCATAATATCAAAAACTGATACCAACGTGAAAACGTCATGCACCACACATGTCCAGCAAAAATAAAAATGCACACCCTTGCTGTCTAGCAGTGATTTATAGCCAGTATTATAGTATACAGTACATCACATATGGCTTGTATATAGAATTTTCGCACATAACTATTCCAATTAATACTGTCACAAGCAGTGGAAGTATAAAGATGTAGCGCACATTTTACATCATCCTATACACTTTTACTGCTTTTTACTGCTGTATCTGCGTTAAAGAAATCGAAATAGAGTCGAGTAGTATTTTGTACATTATGAATAATATACCCCTAATGTAGCTATCTACCATCTTCTTACACCGCAACAGAAACTATTCTGTGTACTAAATAAATACCATATATTTCAAAAACAACAAAGTATTCGGAATCGGTAGAGCAGAATCTCTGAACGAAGTACATTTTGCCCTCACTGACTTCCGTAAAAGTTTTTACGTCACCAATGACTTTATATGTGAGAACTAAACACTCTTGCGAATAAACAAGGAGTCACGATAGTCTAAGAGATCTCTTATTCTTCCACTGCGCGATACTTTGTGGACAGAGAGTGATATTCTGATATACATAAACAGTTGTGTATCAACAATTTCAAAATCAGTTACGCCTGTATTACTCTTTTCTTCATGATATATTGTACACACTTTACTACTTTACTATTTGAGGAAGACGAGTTACGTGGGACTGATTGTCGAGAATCTTGACGCTAGATTCATCCAGCAGTTCTTCAGACGAACTAGCACCGTTGCTCCAGATTCGGGGGTGACACGTTTTGCGCTCAATATTGGGTGGCGCCACTGTTTTTCGAATGGTAACAGTTAAGTGGTGTGTACAACACTCCCCAGACTCCTCGGTTGTCTTCCAACACCGGCTGCGGTCTTGCGACAGATGAGGTTGCGGTAATGTCTCTTGCAGACTGTTAGCTGTGCTTGCTCGATCATCTCACGCTCTACACTACCGACAGAAAACTTGCGTAAATATTTGACTCTTATTTTCCTTTCTTCTGCAGAAGTAATTAGGATCTCTTGCGATATGTTCTCATAACCCAATATATGCTGTTTGATCTAAATCAATAAATAGGTGGACTGTTTCTGAGTCTATCAACTGATACACAGTCTGCTGGTCTTTCACTCTTACATTTTCGACAGCGATCGTAAACTTCAGCAATAATCAAAACTCATCAGGTCTGTTCCTATTCATTTCCACTTCTGTATTTGATTTTCAGTATGCTATGACAAAGTTAAAAAATTAGAGCTCTCTTATTAATGGATGAAAAATTTTCTATAGCTTACTTTCCGTCCATCTGAAATAAAACAAGGATGAGATCAGTTTTTTATAGGATGATCAACATATGGTTTTATTCAGCAATTATGTTATGCAAAAGGTCCAACTAATTTCCGCCTTTTAATCCATACTACAGCGTGCTACCAGGTATTTTAATTGTTTTACCTCCATACCAAACGATATACCTGCAAAAACTTTTCGTTTAACCTACGCTGTGCATTTTGCACCCATCTGAAAAGATGACTTAGATTAGTTTCTTCTGAATGACCACTGCATCTTGGTTTCATTTGACAACTGCGTGATTCAAAGTAGGGCCTGCCTTAGAGTGCGATTCTTTTCCATATTTCAGTCAGTTTCCCAAATGTGTTAGTATTTATTTTAAAATTCTCAAGCAGCTTCTGTAATCAATAAACTTACAGCAGCAGCTTGTTTTGCGTTTCTCAAGTACTTTGCAGTACATTTGCTACCAATTTGGAACATTAAAAAAAGTCGGGACAATGTCTGGTTTTAGTCAGTAACAACAACTAAGGGATGCAAAACCGTAAAGGTAGATTTTCTGTGTAATCATTAGTATGTGCGTCAACACCGTTATTCGCTCGATGTCCAACAACAACTGATAAACGTAAGAAATTGCAGTGTCTATGTCATTTCGAATTGTCATGCAAAGTTCCTTTGGACATGCGTGCAACCCGGATTTCCGGCTCACTTTGGACATACACGCACTTTTTTTGATACTACGATGTGAAGTTCCTTTGGAACTGCGCATCGTAGTTTGAAATATTACAGGCACTGCAATATGGTAATTATCCGCCGACAACGAGGAAACGACTCTCAAGTAAAATGTCTCCCCAGTACGGGAATATACGTAATGGATGTACGATTACAGATTTTCGAAACATGCTTGACGACGTATGGAACTTTGGGTCTGCCCGTGGGGCATTTCTCGGATTGTCAAATGGTAAGGCGACTGCTCATAATAAGCGGGTTCGAGTCCCGGTTCGGCACAAATTTTCACTGTCGTCAATCCATTATACAGCTGATGGTTGTCCATATTCGCAACTGAGAATACATTTCTTGACTTCAAAAATGGCTCTGAGCACTATGGGACTTAACTTCTGAGGTCATCAGTCACCTAGAACTTAGAACTACTTAAACCTAACTAATCTAATGACATCACACACGTCCATGCCCGAGGCAGGATTGGAACCTACGACAGTAGCGGTCGCGCGGTTCCAGACTCGGCCAGTTCTTGACTTGCAAAGGTAGCTTACACCATGTGTCTCGAAAACAGATGACTGCTAAACTCATCACTAAGAGTGGTAACATTGTTTTCCCAAATGAGCTAGTAGCAAAGTCGATACTATTAGGGCGACAAGGGGATAAATATCATCACCCAGAATACAGCGGTTCAAACAACAACAACTATGTGTTGCAAAAAGTAGGGCTTGGGCTTACCATGATGCTGTCTATAATCAATAGTCTGAGACAATTGATCTGTGCTACACTCTTACCCGCTCATCGCACAAAAAAAAGATAGTTAGCACTTTGCGTATTCTATATACACTGACTAAAAAAAGATGGCAACACCAAACCATAATTAATGCTGAGAAATGAAATTTCGTTAATACATTTGTGAAGGTAACATGTGTAAGTGATTACCACATCAAGATCAAGCGTTAATGTAAGCACGAGAAAATGTGGAATGCTGCTTCAAATAAGAACGGATGTAACCGCTACAACATTGAATGCAAGCATGCAAACGTGCATGCATTATCTTGTACAAGTGGGATGGAGTTCCACCCTTGTTGCACTCGTAGGTCAAAAAAATATATCAATTTGTATGTTACTAGCTCATTTGGAAAAATAATGTTGCCCACCCTGCCGTTAGTGATGAACTCAGCAGTCATGTGGTTTTGAGACACGGTGGATGACACTAGGGCCCGCATCTCGTAGTCGTGCGGTAGCGTTCTCGCTTCCCCCGTCCGGGTTCCCGGGTTCGATTCCCGGCGGGGTCAGGGATTTTCTCTGCCTCGTGATGGCTGGGTGCTGTGTGCTGTCAGGTTAGTTAGGTTTAAGTAGTTCTAAGTTCTAGGGGACTGATGACCATAGATGTTAAGTCCCATAGTGCTCATAGCCATTTTTTTTTTATGACACTAGGGTTGTCGCACGATGATGTACCATATGTGCTCGATTGGAGACTGATCGAGTAGACCAAGGTAACATGTCTACACTCTGTAGAGCAAATTGGATTACAATAGCGGTATGTGACCGAGCGTTATCCTGTTGGAAAACACTCCCCGGAATACTATTCATGAATGACAGCACAACAGGTCGAATCACTAGACTGACACACAGATTTGAAATCAAAATGTGTAGGATAACCACAAGGGTGGTGCTCCTGCCGTCATACCAAACGGCAGCTCAAACCACAATTCCAGGTGTAGCTCCAGTGTTTCTAGCAGGCAGACAGTCCTTCTAAGAGATTGAGGCAGCTGCCAAAGCAGACAGATGACTCTGAAAGTAATGTATTATGAAAGCAGAAGACTGAGAAGAACAAGAAAGTGATTACGATAACGAAGATGAAGATTGCGATGGACAGGAAGAAAAAGAAGACGATGACGGTGACGACATTCACTAAGGTCTCCAAAAAATCGCGAGAACGTT
The DNA here is from genome assembly GCF_021461385.2 of Schistocerca piceifrons. Classification (NCBI taxonomy): domain Eukaryota; kingdom Metazoa; phylum Arthropoda; class Insecta; order Orthoptera; family Acrididae; genus Schistocerca; species Schistocerca piceifrons. Next base: position 649,751,054 of record NC_060141.1, on the reverse strand, counting down.
TGGATATCAATAACTTTGTGGAGTGATTAATTTTCTTGCTGGCTTCTAAAACAGTAGACAATAATTCACACAATAATGAAATAACTTCTACTGAAGAAGAACTTCACGAACCATTGATTCTCCAAAGGTTTACAATGTCTGACGAAAATATTCGAGTGAAAGACTAGATTCAGAAACAGTCTACGTTATTATCCATTTGCGGATCAGACAGCATGAGCTGGATTATGGGCTTCAGCAGAGGAATTAAAAACATACTATCGTAAGTAATACTGAGTGTGCAGAGCGAGGAAAAGAAACAAGAGCGTGATAGATGATATTCTGCAAGACAACAGTCATGCACAATTTTGTCTCTCTCGCGGGGACAACGGCCTGCCTTCTGCCATTGCTGGGACGTGAGCTTCTGTAATGAATCATTATGTCGCCGGGATAATACGAATAAGTACTGATGTGTTTTGTGCCACGATTATTTATTTAATGCAGAACATGTCCTATGGTTCTCCAGAGCCTTGCAGACAGGAGAAGAAGAAGCTCAGTAGGATAATCCTTTGCACATTTCATCTTGCTTCTTCTTGACTCCCGGAAAACACGAAGTCTCTGACCTTGCCTATGTTTATTTGTTTTGTGGAATGTTTATTGTGCAATTCATGATTCGGCACATGAGAAAAGAAATTCCTGGTGATCTAGCAGGGAATCACCTACAAAAGCGCGCTAGGAAGCTGTCAGTTGATGCTGAACCTTTGAAGAGTCAACGTTCAGTCACTATTTACGGTGAAAAAAAAATGTAAGTACAAGAGAATATAATAAGAAATTGTACGTTTTGCTTATCAATTACGACCTGTAATACATGGAAATGGGGATTTCACGTTGTAGAACTTTAAGAGTCTGGGACCACAGTCTGTCACCATTGGCAAAAGGGCGGCGCCATCTGATACTGAGTGCAAAATGAGGCACTACCAAATCTGGGGCAATGATGTTGGTTCTCCTGAGGGACTGCTACAAGTATCTAGCGTCAACATTCCTGATTATCAGTCCCGCCGGACTTCATTTCCGCAGCAGCGGTAAAGCGTGCATAATACATCGCGAAAGAGAGGATAACACAGATACAGTCGAGTTCGAAATTACTGATCTGTGACTATTTGTATACGCAAAAACGTCAGATTCTATTCACAAAGTACCAGACAGTCGAAGAATAAGAAATCTCTGAAAGAAGCCTGTTCTGACTCCTTTTTTTTATTTGAAAGAATGTTTAGCTCTCATATATAAAGTCATACGTGATCTAAAAACTTTCACAGAAGTCTGTGAGGGAATAATAAAACTGATTCAAAGAGAATGCTTTACCGATTCCGAACGCTTTGTTGTTATTGTAGTATATGGTGGGTACAATTGTATTACTACACGGAACTCTTTCCGAACTAGTGTAGAAGCTGGTAGATAGCTACATCAAATATGCATTGCCCATAATGTACGCAGTTTGCACATACAACGCTGTTCAGTGCCATTTCGATTTCATTAATGCAAATACAGCAGTGAAATCTTGATTGCCTAATGGAGCTATTTCAAACTTCTTCACATATTGTAACAATCTACCTTTTGCAATACATGATGCTGTAATAAGTGTGGAGGATGATGTTCAATGTGCATTAAACCGTATATTTCCATTGTGTGTAACAGTATAAAATGTAATAGTTTCCTGTGAAAATTTTAATGTAATACAATATATATATAGATATGTATAGAACAAATATACAGGATGTTACAAAAAGGTACGGCCAAACTTTCAGGAAACATTCTTCACACACAAATAAAGAAAAGATGTTATTGGACATGTGTCCGGAAACGCTTAATTTCCATGTTAGAGCTCATTTTAGTTTCGTCAGTATGTACTCTACTTCCTTGATTCACCGCCAGTTGGCCCAACTGAAGGAAGGTAATGTTGTCTTCGGTGCTTGTGCTGACATGCGACTCATTGCTCTACAGTACTAGCATCAAGCACATCAGTACGTAGCATCAACAGGTTAGTGTTCATCATGAACTTGGTTTTGCAGTCAGTGCAATGTTTACAAATGCGGAGTTGGCAGATGCCCATTTGTTGTATGGATTAGCACGGGGCAATAGCCGTGGCGTGGTACGTTTGTATCGAGACAGATTTCCAGAACGAAGGTGTCCCGACAGGAAGACGTTCGAAGCAATTGATCGGCGTCTTAGAGAGCACGGAACATTCCAGCCTATGACTCGCGACTGGAGAAGACCTGCAATGGACGAGGCAATTCTTCGTGCAGTTGACGATAACCCTAATGTCAGCGTCAGAGAAGTTGCTGCTGTACAAGGTAACGTTGACCACGTCACTGTATGGAGAGCGCTACGGGAGAACCAGTTGTTTCCGTATTATGTACAGTGTGTGCAGGCACTATCAGCAGCTGATTGGCCTCCACGGGTACACTTCTGCGAATGGTTCATCCAACAATGTGTCAATCCTCATTTCAGTGCAAATGTTCTCTTTACGGATGAGGCTTCATTCCAACGTGATCAAATTGTAAATTTTCACAATTAACATGTGTGGGCTGACGAGAATCCGCACGCAGTTGTGGAATCACGTCATCAACACAGATTTTTTGAAACGTTTGGGCAGGCATTGTTGGTGATGTCTTGATTGGACCCCATGTTCTTCCACCTACGCTCAATGGAGCACGTTATCACGATTTCATACGGGATACTCTACCTGTGCTGCTAGAAGATGTGCCTTTACAAGTACGACACAACATGTGGTACACGCACGATGGAGCTTCTGCACATTTCAGTCGAAGTGTTCGTACGCTTCTCAACAACAGATTCGATGACCGATGGATTGGTAGAGGCGGACCAATTCCATGGCCCTCACGCTCTCCTGACCTCAACCCTCTTGACTTTCATTTTGGGGGCATTTGAAAGCTCTTGTCTACGCAACCCCGGTACCAAATGTAGAGACTCTTCGTGCTCGTATTGTGGACGGCTGTGATACAATACGCCATTCTCCAGGGCTGCATCAGCGCATCCGGGATTCCATGTGACGGATGGTGGATGCATTTATCCTCGCTAACGGAGGACATTTTTAACATTTCCTGTAACAAAGTGTTTGAAGTCATGCTGGTACGTTCTGTTGCTGTGTGTTTCCATTCCATGATTAATGTGATTTGAAGAGAAGTAATAAAATGAGCTCTAACATGGAAAGTAAGCGTTTCCAGACACATGTCCACATAGCATATTTGTGGTGTCACCGCCAGACACCACACTTGCTAGGTGGTAGTTTAAATCGGCCGCGGTCCATGTAGTACATGTCGGACCCGCGTGTCGCCACTGTGATCGCAGACCTAGCGCCACCACCAAGGCAGGTCTCGTGATACGAGAGTGGACTCGACCCCAGTTGTACGAGAACCAAGCTACCGCCCAGATGTACGCGAACCTAGCTATCGCCCAGTTGTACGAAGCCTTTCTCTCTCATTAGCCGAGAGACAGAATAGCCATCAGAAGTTAATGGCTACGAACTAGCAAGGAGCCATTTGTATCAGTGCCTATAGTTTACGAGTATTCAAGAGAGATGTATTCCAAGGAATAAATAAAAGTTAAGTAAAAAGCATCTACATACTTTTCTTCGTATTCATTTATAAGTTCTCATGTTCCAGACTTCACGCCCGTCTGCATTAGTCTAGCGTGCCTTTCTTTTGGCTACTACCGTGTGGCGTAACAGTCTTGTTACGTCACTACAGATTGGCGACGAGGGAAAAGGACCTTTTTCTGATTGCTTACATTTATTTCTGATTGCTTACATTTAATTGTGTCATGGCTTCGCCACAATCTCCAGATGTACTGTCCGAATTTTATCGCTTGCAGAATCAGCAGACGCAGGCGTTACTGGATGCCCTTGGACAGCTCGTCCAGGGTCAACGTGCGCTGCACACCGATGCGGCCGCCGCCGCTTCTTCGCTACCGCTGCCACTGAACGCTGTTGCACCTCCCTTTCGACCATACGTGGCAGCCGATGAGACCTGGCAAGAGTGGTCTCGTCAGTTCGCCTTTCACATGGCTGCCTACAGAATTCAAGGTAATGAGCGGCAGCCGTTTTTGCTTTCTTGTGTCGGTGTGTCCACATACCGTGTGATAGTGAAATTGTTTCCACGCCGCGACGTAGCAACTTTGTCATACGAGGAAATTTTGTCTGCATTAGATGCCTATTTCAAAGAAACAGTTAATGTGGTTGCAAAACGGTATACGTTTTTTCGTACAAAACGTACGGCCGGTCAAACTAATAGGGAGTGGGTAGCAACATTGCAAGGACTTACTAGGGACTGTGCCTTTGAATGTGACTGTGGTCTTTCTTATTCAGATACAATGGTGCGTGATGCAATTGCACAGAACGTTTCTGATGTTCGCATACGGGAGCAAATTTTGAAACTAGTTAATCCCTCCCTTCAACAAGTGATAGACATATTGGATAGGCAGGACACACTTGACTGTGCTCAGGAATCTTTTGAAACTTCGCCAGCTGTGTGTAACATTAACCGGCCCGCTGGACGCGCGGCGCGGCCCGGTACCCGGGCCTCGCGCACGGACGCACAGCGACCGCCGCGTGCTACGCCAGGTGTGCCGCGCCGGCACACAAATGCAGTGAAATCATGCCCGCGGTGTGCTACTAGACATTCGCGTGAACATTGCCCGTCACGCCAAGCTATTTGCTTTTTCTGCAATAAGAAAGGACATGTTCAAAGTGTTTGCCAGAAAAAGCTCAGATCAGACAATCACAATCATTCCAGGCCCTTTGCTTCGCGCCGGAATCGCACCAAGGACACTCAGGCTCGTGGACCTTCGCCTATGGACATTCATGTCGTTAATTCCGCTTCGTCCAGTGACACTTTCTCTAACAGTAACAGTGATCGTCCCACAAAAACTGTGCGTCGACGTCGCCGGAAATCACGTCAATTAGCAAGTGATTCTGTACCAGCGTCTGTTCCAATTGCACAAAACAGTCGCTCTTGTCGTCAGCAGGACAATAAACTTTTTGTGGACTTAGACTTTGAAGGCAAAGTGATACCATTCCAGCTCGATACCGGAGCTGCAGTTTCATTGCTCAATCACGACACATACAAACAACTGGGCGCACCTTCGTTGCGTGCCGCAAATGTTAAGCTAACTACATATTCCGGACAGAAAATTCCTGTGTTAGGACAGTGCAGCCTTCTTGCAACATTCAAGGGACAAACAAAACTTGTGTCATTTTACGTTCTTCGTTCTTCTTCTGCAGTGAACTTATTTGGTCTAGATTTATTTAAGTTGTTTAACATGTCTATTGTAAATCGGGTCCTATCAGTGACTCAGACTGTGCCTACAGACAGTGTTTCTCGGCTGTGTGACGAATTTGCAGACATTTTTGCACCGGGCTTAGGTTGCGCTAAAAACTATGAAGCACATTTAGAACTGAAGGTAAACGCGCAACCGAAATTTTTCAGGGCGCGCAATGTTCCCCACGCATTGCGTGATGAGGTCGCAAGAACGTTACACGATCTCGAATCACAGGGTGTAATTGAACGTGTGCAAGCTTCTCTCTGGGCCTCACCCTTAGTAATTTTGCCAAAACCTTCCGGAAAATTGAGACTTTGCGTGGACTTCAAGGCCACAGTGAATCCACAGCTAGTGACTGCTACTTTTCCTTTGCCCCGCCCGGAAGATCTTTTTGCTAAACTGTGCCCGGGAAAATATTTTTCAAAGTTGGACCTAGCCGATGCGTACTTGCAAATACCGGTGGACGACGAATCCCAGCGTGTATTGGTGGTTAACACGCATCTTGGATTGTACCGCTTCAAAAGACTGCCATTCGGGTGTGCATCCGCCCCTGCCTTGTTTCAGCGATATTTACAAACTATTTGTGCGTCGGTCCCTACTGCAGCAAACTATCTGGACGATATAGTGATCTCCGGACAGACAGAAGAAGATCATCTTGCGAATTTACGAACATTATTTCAGGTCTTGCGGCAAAATGGTCTTCGCTTGAGGAAGGACAAATGTGTGTTTTTTGCTCGTGACTTACCTTACCTGGGACATGTCATTAATGCCCAAGGCATACATCCGAGTCCGGAGCACCTCCGTGCCATACAAGACTTGCCGTCCCCTAAAAATCTGAAACAGCTACAGAGTGTGTTGGGTAAAATTAATTATTACCATAAATATGTGCGCAATGCCTCTTCCATTTCAGCTCCGCTTCATCGCTTACGCCGTAAAGGTGTTCCGTTCGTCTGGACGACGGAATGTGAACGCGCCTTTCGCCAGTTGAAATCGGCGTTGCTTTCTAATACTTGCCTTACGCCTTTCGATCCCCAGAAACCCCTTTTGTTGATGGTAGATGCATCGGATTTCGGGATCGGTGCTGTGCTTGCGCACAAAGTTGGCTCCCATGATCGCCCTATTGCCTTTGCGTCCAAATTGCTCTCGTCTGCGCAAAGAAATTATTCACAGATAGAGAAAGAAGCTTTGGCTCTCGTGTTTGGTGTTACTAAGTTCCATGATTTCTTGTATGGTCGTCACTTTACCATCATCACAGACCACAAACCTTTGACATCGCTTTTTCATCCGACCAAGCCTGTACCTCCACGTACAGCGCAGAAATTCATTCGCTGGTCTATTTTCCTCTCGCAGTACCGCTACGATATCTTGTATCGGTCCACTGCTAAGCACGGAAACGCCGATGCGTTGTCCCGTTTGCCTGTTGCTGAGGATAAAGCATTCGATTCTTCCGAACTTGCTTGCATGTTCATTGATTCGGAAACCGGTGAAGTGGTCGAATCGTTTCCGATTGATTTTCGTCGTGTCGCTACAGCCACAGCTGCTGACCCTGTCCTTGCTACTGTTTTACGTTTTGTTGCTACGCAATGGCCTTTGTCAAAGTCTCGGATCGCGGATCCGTTGGTTCGCCGATTTTTTGCTCACAAGGAGAGACTTTTTGTTCGACGTGGTGTTTTGTTGTTGCGTTCTGATAATGATCAGTCCAGAGTCGTGGTCCCACGTTCGTTACAGTCCTCTGTTTTACGGCTTCTTCACCAAGGACATTGGGGTATAGTGCGAACGAAACAACTTGCTCGTCAGCACTGTACTTGGTTCGGAATCGATGCTGCGATTACGAATATGTGTTCTTCGTGCCCGGCGTGTGCCGAACAACAGTCCGCACCGCCGCGGAAAGTCTTTGCGTGGCCAAAAGCCACTTCCCCTTGGCAACGCTTGCACATTGATTTTGCTGGTCCATTCTGGAATGCTCGATGGTTGGTTCTGGTCGACGCCTTCAGTAATTTTCCTTTTGTTGTCCGGATGTCTTCCACGACGTCCTCCGCCACCATCCAAGCGTTGTCTGCTGTCTTTTGCATTGAAGGTCTTCCGCAGACTATTGTTTCCGACAATGGCCCACAATTCATGTCCGCAGAATTCCAGTCATTCTGCCAGGCCAATGGTATTCAACATCTGACATCCGCGCCGTTTTCGCCTCAGTCCAACGGTGCCGCTGAACGTTTGGTCCGGACTTTCAAGTCGCAGATGTTGAAATTGAAAGAGTCGCATTCTCGGGAGGACGCATTGTTGCTCTTTTTGTCTTCGTATCGCTCTCAGCCCCGAGATGGGCGCTCGCCGGCTGAGTTGCTCCACGGTCGTCCTCATCGCACCTTGATGTCTTTGCTGCTTCCGCCGCATCAGGTTCCTGTGCAGCGGCAGATTCCTGCTTTTGCTCCAGGCGACGTTGTGTTTTATCGCAACTATCGGGGTTCACGGCGTTGGCTCGCAGGGCGCATTCTTCGCTGCCTCGGCCGCGCGATGTATTTGGTTTTGGGGGCCTCTGGTGAGGTGCGTCGGCATCTCAATCAGCTGCGCCTCTGTCGTCGCTCGGGTTCTGCCGCTCCCCGTCTGCTTTCAGCGACGGTGCCGTCCGGTCAGCGCCCTGGGGACCCATCTACTGGCTCGCCTCATCCCCAGGTGTTACCGACGATGCCTTCCATTTTGCCCGATGGCGACGCGCCGCCGCCGCCGCCGCCGCCGCAGCAGCAGCAGCAGCCGCCGCCGCCGCCGCTTGTTCTTCCGCCGGCGCCGCCCGCGTTCGACGCTTCGTTGCAGCCGCCAAGCGCCTCACAGGGTCCCGCGCCGCCGATCGCTTCCCGTGACCAGCTGTCCTCCGCCATGGAACGCCCGCCCGCTCCGGACCACATGACGTCATCGCGCGTCGGCTACCCCGACGCAATGGAGGTCGACCCCAGTTCTTTACGGGCGCATACACCGCATGTTGACGTGCACCCTGGACTAGTTTTGCAGGCGTTTCCTAGCTCCCCTCGGACCGGATGGCCGGGTGTGGGTGGCACAGCCTCGCCTGTTGTTAGGCTCCCCACCTCATCGCATACGTCAACATGTGGTCCTCCCCACGGCGGGCGGAAGCCTTATTACACGACCGTTCGCCGATTTGCGGGGGAGGAATGTGGTGTCACCGCCAGACACCACACTTGCTAGGTGGTAGTTTAAATCGGCCGCGGTCCATGTAGTACATGTCGGACCCGCGTGTCGCCACTGTGATCGCAGACCTAGCGCCACCACCAAGGCAGGTCTCGTGATACGAGAGTGGACTCGACCCCAGTTGTACGAGAACCAAGCTACCGCCCAGATGTACGCGAACCTAGCTATCGCCCAGTTGTACGAAGCCTTTCTCTCTCATTAGCCGAGAGACAGAATAGCCATCAGAAGTTAATGGCTACGAACTAGCAAGGAGCCATTTGTATCAGTGCCTATAGTTTACGAGTATTCAAGAGAGATGTATTCCAAGGAATAAATAAAAGTTAAGTAAAAAGCATCTACATACTTTTCTTCGTATTCATTTATAAGTTCTCATGTTCCAGACTTCACGCCCGTCTGCATTAGTCTAGCGTGCCTTTCTTTTGGCTACTACCGTGTGGCGTAACAGTCTTGTTACGTCACTACAATATTTTCTTTCTTTGTGTGTGAAGAATGTTTCCCGAAAGTTTGGCCATACCTTTTTGTAACACCCTATATATATATATATATATATATATATTCCTCAGTAATATATTTAATAAGGTAACTTGTATTCATTACTGAGTGTGGACAGAATATGTGTGTACACACGTGAAGTGTAATTTTTTTGGCTTCAGAATCGTTTTTTTAAATATTATACCAAAGGTATGCTTAAGTACACAGTCATCTTTTTCTTTCACACAAATAAACTGAAACCCACTTTCATGCGACATATTGTATTGTTTTGTATTTATACACGTACTTCAATGCAGAGATGGCGTTTAGAATTTACCTATTACCAATCAGCATTTACCTTTTAGTGTGTACCGTTAAGCATTAGTATTTTACCCATTTACCATCTACTGTTAAGTGTTTGTGTTTAGCGTTTAGTATTTACTATTGGGCATTTTGCATTAAGTATTTAGCATTAAACATTATCATTAAGGGTTTAGTGGTTTACCAGTTTACAATGTTTATTGTTTACCGTTTAACGTGTGTGTACCATTTAGAACTTCCTGCTATGCTTTAGTGTTTACCATCTATCATTTAATGTTTACCATTTACTGTTTAGTGTTTATCAGCTAGTATTTATCACTTAGTGTTTACCACTTACCATTTAGCATTTACCGTTTAGAGCTTACTGTTACTGTTTGCTGTACGGCAAATGGTTCAAAAGGCTCTAAGCACTATGGGACTTAACATCTGAGGTCATCAGTCCCCTAGACTTAGAACTACTTAAACCCAGCTAACCTAAGGACATCACACACATCATTTGACTTTCGGTCCTTCGCAGACGTAGTGAAAGACATAGCATGATTCACATCTGGAAAACGACTAATGATTCTAGCAGACATCAATGCACGCTCAACTCTTTGGCACGCAGATAGAACGGACGAAAAAGGATACATAATAGTGGACATAATAAATGAATACCATCTATTTGTCCTAAATACACCTGGTGAACCTCCGACCTACTGCAATAACGTGGGAAATACTTGTAAACAGTACATCAATTACACATATTAGAGACTGGAACGGTTTAGACAACAGAACACAAAGCGAGCACATTCCAATAGTAGAACACACGGGAACTAGTTCAAATGGTTCAAATGGCTCTAAGCACTATTGGAATTATCATCTGAGGTCATCACACACATCCATGCCCGAGGCAGGATTCAAACCTGCGACCGTAGCAGCAGCGCGGTCCGGACTGAAGCGCCTAGAACCGCTCGCACTGTACAGCATTTTGCGTTCACTCGGAGGGGTGTGGGGTATAGAACACGCTATTACCCTAATTATGTCGACATATGTTTTTGATACAATCCTGGGAACCGGTGAGGAGTGGGATTATATTGCATAATGTTGATTGTGCATAAATATTGTAGCCTGACACTATGTTAATGGCGGAAATAATTAATGCCTTAAAGTTTTATAGGAGTATTACTTACACATTTTGCGATTAATAAGGCTCTCAAGTTGAATATCTTTGACTTTAAAGGAAACAGTGGACATCTTTGAGTTTTAAATGGAGATAATGTTATTTTTGGTACATATCTGACGTTATTTTTATACATCACTTAAATACCATGCTCTGATTGGTCGTAAAAAAAATTAGGTGGGGAACACACTACTGGTGTGTTGCCATCATCTCTGACAATTTTTTAATACGGCGCTATGATTTGCTGGAGATAAGGTGGGTGGAGAGAGTTGTGACTTGATGTGTATATTAGAAATAATGTAATCTGACATTATTTTAATACTCTGCTCTGACTGGCTGCAGACAGAGTGGCTGTGATGTGTAAAGCACACAGGTGATGTATTTCTCATGGTATTTTCTAATACTACGCACTGAAGAAGAGGGGCAGGAGGCGATATGAGGCACACAGCTGGCCTCTGGTTGCATATAAGGAAGGGAGGGTTTTAAATTTCCCGTTAACACAATTGCGCTGCATTTGCTACCTGGTAATATTTTGAGTACTGCACTGGAGGTAACGAGTAGTGCACTCTGAAGTTTTGGTGAGAGGGCTGAGGAGGGACTGTTTCCCCCGTCTTGGATTTTTCATTGGCTCTTTCATATTTCACAATCCGGTATATTTGATTGGAGATACGGAGTTGGCATGGCCTCCCACTGGTAAGGATGTTGACACCACTGATAAGGATGATGATGTCACTGGTTACAGCAATGATGTCAGTGATGCTTCTCCAGTGATCCAGTAATTATTTATTTTGTTTCACTATAAATTCAGTGATACTTTAAGCGTTTAAGGGATTTAAGTATACTGCCGTGCAGTGACGACTGACGTGTCTACTTTCTGGAATGTTAGATGTCGTTGCTGCACGACAGTTCACAAAACTTCACCAGATACTTTATTTATGCGTTTTCCTTTATTAACGAGCTGCAGAGTTTGTTTTAATGATCGTCTGTGTTGTCCAATGATGCTGTGTAGTTTTGTAACGTAGTATTATTTTTTTTATAATGCCTCCTCCCTCGTTACACTTTATTACTTCACTACATTAGTAAGGTACCCTTTATATTCAAGCCTCATTTGATTTCCTTGTTTTCCAGTTTTACAGTTTTGTACTGTGTCTGTAGATCACACAGCATTCAGTGAGTAAGACTGGTTCTGCAGAACGCACCCAGTCGGCTGTACGATTTCAGTTTCCGCGCTGGCTGAAGGAGCCGGTGAACCATGTGGCGTTGTCAGTAGACAGTGGTGTGAGCCGCCATGGCTAGGCTTCAGAACGCCCGCTACATCAGTCGCGAGCTACGCAGGGAAAGCACAGCTATTCTGGAACGAAGCAAGAAATCTTGCTCAATAAATGTCTGCTAATAAAAGTAGGTATTAGGGGAACCCTACAGTACTTTCTGTAACAATATTACAACGCCACAAACCGATCATCTTAGTAAACCAATGAATAATATTTAAGGTAACGAAAGTGTACGAACGGCTACGAAGTACCACAAGTGCGAGGTACACGCTGCGCGTCATGGTCGGCAGTCGCAGAGAGGACGGCTTCCGATCTACTTATCCCATAAGATCATGCTATCAGAAAACTGTTAATTTTCAGTTAATCATTATTAATTGTTTTTACGTCATCAGTTTATGCTGTTTAGTAAATAAATTCATCATAGTGATATCCCTTTCGAATGTTATTGCGAGTAATATAGCTTTCCGCTTCATCACTTAGAATCACAGGAAACAGAACTGCACTTTACAGAGAACCCGACAGCGCTGATACTGCCGGGGATATAAACTTCGACAGCTTCTCGGCAAAACGGGTAGAGAGAATCCTACTCGACGACTGCCTAAGATAGTCCAAGGGTCAATTGTCTTCATATCTGCAAAACTCGGATGGAAAAGCAAGGCCAGCCATACTGCACGTCTCTTATACCATGCTCTGCGGACTCATTCCAGGAGGTTTAGACAATTGTTAGGGGATTTGGGGGGGGGGGGGGGGGTACTTCTTGCAAGTTCACGTAATTTCAATAGATTTTTTCTTTAACTGTTCTCCTTTATTAACGAGCTACAGATTTTGTTGTGGATCGACTGCGTTGTACAATGACGGTGTGTAATTAAATCTATTTGGTCAAAATTCTGCAGGGAAGATTTTGTACATTTCATTAAAAACAAAATTTCTATTGAAGTTCACGTGAATCGACGTGCAGCAGCGACTTACACCCTGCCAAAATCCGCGCACGTCACTCGTCTCTGCAGGACACTATATTAAGATTCCTTAAAGGGTCAACATGTGTGGCGTAGTTACCGGTAGTCAAAATTTGTAATTTTGTGACGAAACTTAAATGGCTATACCATCAAAACACGTCACGAACCGTGTACTCTACTGCATTTGCTCAGGAACAGAAATGTATTTATTTATAGTGATTTCTGATTCTGTAACTAGTGTCCTGTGGAAGCATTGTACGTCAAGCTACCTCTCTGTGGTTATTTTAGGTCTGAAGATTTTCATCGTTGGCCAAAATTAATAACCTGACTGATAAACATTTGTGAGCCGTGACTGGATGTATAACGAAATAAAATTTTAACGATATTGGTATTTCCCTTTGGAAGACAACCAACCCTCCGCTAATACTTTACTTACTACAAAGAACAGTAAATATCTTTCTTTGTGTCAATATTGGCATTACATAAAATACAAATGCGTTAGGAAAATATTCTGGAAATTTCAGTTTCTGCTGACATTGTAGGGGTCTGTTTTTCTTACCGCTTCCAGCTAGTCTTTATTTTTCTTGTTATCTTCATCTAATATCACTTAGCGAAATGGCTGTATCTAAATGTAAAACTCCTAGCAAATACACCACCACGGAAGTTTAAATACAGCTCTTTTTTTCATGTCGCACCATCTAGAAATAAACGAGCGTATCGGTTTCAGTGTCTTACAGTGTGTTTATTGATTTTAAATATTTTACATAAGAAATAATATGAAATGAAATTAAAAATAGCTGTAACTGTTCATATGTTGTACATTAACCGTTCCAATTACGTGTTGGCTTTACATCTATTAAGATCCCATGAATGTAGCGTATGTACTAGTTTTTGGTAGCGTGTCGCACTGTCTTCCAGTCATCAAAGGACCCTGTTCAGGTCGTATTTACATGACTGAACGTAAAATATTGGGAAGAAATGATCATGTAGGTTGTTGACTCCGAACCTACCTGCAGGAATCAGAGAAATGGAACTTCTAATTTCAAGACTGACATTCTCGAGGTTTTGAGTAAAATAAGCATGACCTTGTTTAAGGGACTCAATAATTCGAAGTAATTGTCCAAATTTTTTCTTTACATTAAGTTGCCATCCATACGAAAACCCTGTTAGTAGATCTGTGGGGAGAATTCACGACTGCAAGTGTGGTTACTTGGTAAAGCTATATCAATGGGCGCAATCTGACCATACTTGCTGCGTCACTGCTACCTAATAGAGGTGTTCAATACGCAATGCAACACATTTTTTTTCTGGAAGCGGGTTGCCTTTATTCAGGATTCCTATGCACCCTATTATTCCCCACTCTTTTGGCTACAAAAATCTATTTTCAACATAATCTGCATTCAGTGCGTCAGCTTCACACCAACTTACTGGCAGTCTCTGTATGCCATATGCCAACACGCTACCACTCTATTGGTCGGCGTCGGAGCCAATGTTTCGCAGTATCAATAACCTCTCCATCATCCACGTACTGCTTCCCGTAGACTGAGTCTTCTATTGGACCAAATAACAGCAAGTCGGAAAGTGCGAGATCAGGGCTGTAAGATGTACGGGTAAGGTCAGTGAACTCCTCTTTGGTGCACAGATCTATGTGATACCTTGCGTTCTCATGGAGAGGGAGACGTTTGTTTGCGAACGCGCTGAAGACGTCTCTTCAATTTGCTGAGGGTGTCACAGCACACTTACGAGTTGATCGTTGTGCAAGGAGAGAAGCCATCAAATAGAACAACCCCTTCAGAGTACCAGAAAACCGTCGCCACAACTTTACCGGCGTAGGGTGCGGCTTTGAACTTTTATTTATATTTAATATTTATATTTAATTTTTCTTTTTAATATATATATATATATATATATATATATATATATATATATATATATAAAACTAAGTAAAAATATGTAAAAAATATAGATAAAAAGACTACACACAAACAAACACACACACACACACACACACACACACACACACACACACACACACACACACACACGCACGCACACACATACACACACACGCATAGTCAAACTAAAAACTACTGAATGCAAAAACTGATAAGTTCGCAACACTTACGGAAACGAATGACACTTTAGACTCCAAATGGCTGTTACAGTGTTATATTTCGTAAGGCCGGCCGAAGTGGCCGTGCGGTTAAAGGCGCTGCAGTCTGGAACCGCAAGACCGCTACGGTCGCAGGTTCGAATCCTGCCTCGGGCATGGATGTTTGTGATGTCCTTAGGTTAGTTAGGTTTAACTAGTTCTAAGTTCTAGGGGACTAATGACCTCAGCAGTTGAGTCTCATAGTGCTCAGAGCCATTTGAACCATTTTTATATTTCGTAAACAGTGAGACCACAAGGAAAGCTGAAAACTATTCGGCTTATAAGCAATGAATTAGACACTGAACTGTAAGTATCTAACAATGAACTGTTTTAGATGTATAACCTGCCAAAGTTGCTGTAAACCTAACTTGCAGCAAGGAAATGGGCGTTTTTCTTTTATACTAATGCAACTTAAAATATCAAAAATCAAATTGTCGTTGGTAACTAAGTGGCTTTAAAGAAGCCAGAATCAAAGCTTAGGCGCGTTGCACTATATAACATTAGTATTGAACGTTTATTCACAAACTTATATTACAATAACAGCGCCAACTAAAACCATAATGCTGAAGGAAAGCTTGATGTTTATTACAGTACCGACTTCATCAACCGTATTCATCATGTGGGAATAATATAAGTATGAGATAAATGAGTCGTCAAACTAAGTGCCCGTGCACATACATACCAATAATCCATATACAGAAACAAGAAACCATAAGGATAATACCATACACCAAACACATGCACTATGGGCCAGAGAGTAAAGAGATCTATCTTTCAACCGCGTGATCAGTGACTGACATACACATTCACCGTTTCTGAAGTACGAAAAACATTGAAACACTTAGAAATGAAGCGAATCGGCTCACTATTAGAAATACAGGTTAAACAAAGAAACTGAACAAATAATAATGTTAACCTCAGAGCTCACCACATAGTGGGAATTCACGTGGTCTAATTGAGATAACAAAAGACAATACAAAACACAGAATTCAACAAAAGTATGCAACTAAAATAAAATTCTCTCACAGGGAAAGTCGTTAAAAGAATTAGAGTAAGAGAATAATAAATTATCGGACTAGAAGGCCCATTATACCACAAGAGAAGCACGGGTTGCAGTCACCAGTTCACACGCCAGTAGGAACTCGAAACTCGTGAAATGGAATGATATTTAATTACAGAAAAAATTCTAATACGGGCATACAGGGTGTTAGGAAAAGGTACGGCCAAACATTCAGGAAACATTCCTCACACGCAAAGAAAGAAAATACGTTATGTGGACATGTGTCCGGAAACGCTTACTTCCCATGTTAGAGCTCATTTTATTACTTCTCTTCAAAACACATTAATTATGGAATGGAAACACACAGCAACAGAACGTACCAGCGTGACTTCAAACACTTTGTTACAGGAAATGTTCAAAATGTCCTCCTTTAGCGAAGATGCATGCATCCACCGTCCGTCGCATGGAATCTCTGATGCGCTGATGCAGCCCTGGAGAATGGCGTATTGTATCACAGCCGTCCACAATACGACCACGAAGACTCTCAACATTTGGTACCGGGGTTGCGTAGACAAGAGCTTTCAAATGCCCCCATAAATGAAAGTCAAGAGGGTTGAGGTCAGGAGAGCGTGGAAGTCATGGAATTGGTCCGCCTCTACCAATCCATCGGTCACCAAATCTGTTGTTGAGAAGCGTACGAACACTTCGACTGAAATGTGCAGGAGTTCCATCGTGCGTGAACCACATGTTGTGTCGTACTTGTAGAGGCACATGTTCTAGCAGCACAGGTAGAGTATCCCGTATGAAATCATGATAACGTGTTTCATTGAGCGTAGGTGGAAGAACATGGGGCCCAATCAAGACATCACCAACAATGCCTGCCCAAACGTTCACAGAAAATCTGTGTTGATGACGTGATTCCACAATTGCGTGCGGATTATCGTCAGCCCACACATGGTGATTGTGAAAATTTACAATTTCATCACGTTGGAATGAAGCCTCATCCGTAAAGAGAACATTTGCACTGAAATGAGGATTGACACATTGTTGGATGAACCATTCGCAGAAGTGTACCCGTGGAGGCCAAACAGCAGCTGATAGTGCATGCACACGCTGTACATGGTACGGAAACAACTTGGTCTCCCGTAGCACTCTCCATACAGTGACGTGGTCAACGTTACCTTGCACAGCAGCAACTTCTCTGACGCTGACATTAGAGTTATCGTCAACTGCACGAAGAATTGCCTCGTCCATTCCAGGTGTCCTCGTCGTTCTAGGTCTTCTGCAGTCGCGAATCATAGGCTGGAATGTTCCGTGCTCCCTAAGACGCCGATCAATTGCTTCGAACGTCTTCCTGTCGGGACACCTTCGTTCTGGAAATCTGTCTCGATACAAATGTACCGCGCCACGGCTATTGCCCCGTGCTAATCCATACATCAAATGGGCATCTGCCAATTCCGCATTTGTAAACATTGCACTGACTGCAAAACCACGTTCGTGATGAACACTATCCTGTTGGTGCTACGTTCTGATGTGCTTGATGCTAGTACTGTAGAGCAATGAGTCGCATGTCAACACAAGCACTGAAGTCAATATTACGTTACTTCAATTGGGCCAACTGGCGGTGAATCGAGGAAGTACAGTACATACTGACGAAACTAAAATGAGCTCTAACATGGAAATTAAGCGTTTCCGGACACATGTCCAATAACATCTTTTCTTTATTTGTGTGTGAGGAATGTTTCCTGAAAGTTTGGCCGTACCTTTTTGCAACACCCTGTATGGAAAGACGTACGACACATTAGCACGTAAGAAACCCACAAACTTGGTCACAAACTTCGTGGCAGTCTCAAACTGAAAACACTTTTACGATATAATTTACCCTTACTAGACCTGAAAGAACGCTGTAGCGTCCCATCTAAACTAAGATGTTACATATTCCAACTTCCTTACATTTTTACAAACGACCGTAACAGACACTCTCACTTACCGAAGATCCAGCAACAGCGTCATTCCACTCTATCGGACTGAGGTCCGAAGAAGCCAGCAGTGAAAATGGCCAGAGGAAATACGTTCTAGTTACGAGCCTATGCAATAACTGTTGACCAGCGTCCCCTAACGTCTCTGTCGCCAGCAGAGCTATACACAAAACAAGAGAAGTTGGTTAAACTGCCACTACCATTCAAAGAACTTGTGCTCATGGGTAATGTGGATCAATGACACTCGCACACTCTCTCTAGCAGTGGAGATAAGGAACTGGAAAGAAGGGAGCACAGAAAAATAGTGTGGAACATAGAAATATACCATAGATACCTAATAAACATTGTTATAAGAGTATATACACAGATGTATGAAGCGTAACATTGAAGTTGAAATACCTGTAATACGGTATTTGAATATTAAAGCGCCGTTGCGGCTGTCTAATGAAACACTCAACTATTCATCCTTCTTCCCAGAATAAAAAGCACGGATGTACCGACAACATGTCGAGATGGTGCCAAGTGTAGAAACGTTGAAGGCAGCTCAATAGAGCCAGTGGAACGGCTCAGATTGAGACGTTTCACTGTGAACACATTACTGTAAACTATGTCCGCCCCAGTAGCTGAGTGGTCGGCGTGACGGATTGCCGTCCTCTGGGCCCGGGTTCGATTCCCGGCTGGGTCGGAGATTTTCTCCGCTCAGGGACTGGGTGTTGTGTTGTGTTCATCATCATTTCATCCCCATCCGGCGTGCAGGTCGCCCAATGTGGCGCCGAATGTAATAAGACCTGCGATATGGCGGCCGGACCTGCCCCGCGAGGGGCCTCCCGGCCAATGACGCCAAACGCTCATTTCCATTTCCACTGTAAACTATGAACATGTAAACATGTAAATGTTAATTTTCATAGTGAAATCTCTTTCTGTTATGTGGTTTTCCAGTTATAGCTGCGGACTTCAATATGGCGCCTTTACTTTGCTGAAATGCTTTTGTTGCCGGTCAGGTGGCAAGCCCAAACATTCGCGACAGTCATAACGTAAACAGCTGGTATCTGTGTCAGCACAGCGTAAATTACTATTGCCTAGCATTTTCGGGTTCCTTGCCTCTTGTGGGGACAGGACCGGAGGAGTTTCGATTGGACCTGGGCCAGATGTTGTATTGATGTATTGAAAGAGCCCTTTTGGCTTGTAGGTCACGGGTCGGCGAGTCTCCCGTAGACGTACCTGGATGCCCTTTTCTGAAAGAGAGCTGTTTAGATGAGGGAAGGGGTGGAGTATGGGTGACAGACAGTCGTGAGAGTGGCTCCATTTTCACATCGTGTCCACTGGGGGATGCACCTCGGGGAAACAAAGGCTGTGTTGTGACAGGAAAGTGGGCTCGGCGGTCAAGGGGTGCATTAAATATGCATAGCGCCATCCAGTGTACCAGCCGCACTGCGCGCCGCTCCCCGGCCTTGTTTTCTTTTCGGGCTGCCCTCGGGACGTCGCGCTCTGGCACTCGTCGGGGCTTCCCCGTCGCACGGCCCGCCAGCCCGGGACTTCCCCGGCGCGGCTTATCCGCCCGCGGCCGGCGGCTCGCGCCTTTGAAATAACACCTGTCGCGCACGCGCAGCGTGGAGCCAGGCGGAGGCGGCTCAGCTAATGCGATTATCCCGACAGGTGGCGTCGCGTGGCTTGGCGGAACGGCCTGCTTTTAGCTCTTGGCTCGGAGCCGCGCCCATCGGAGCAGACGCGATTTGATGCTCGCCGTGGAGCCCACTCGGCTTCCTGCCATTCCAAAATACGAGATACACCGATGGAGACGTACACAAGGAAGCCGCACACTGAAATGAAAATACTCTTCGGCTCTCAAAGGAAAAGTTAAACTTTGTCGAAAACTTAATGAATTCACCCGTTAACTGTTACTTTCCTTCGCATTTAATCGTAGAAGTAATGGAAACTGTCGAAATCTAAAATGGTCGGTATGCCGATGTATAGTTCAATACGGAAATGGTGGTTTGCTTACGCAACTGCAGAGATTGTGACGTCTCCTGGCAAGACATTTACAAAATCGGTAGAATATAAAAAATAATAAAAATAAACATTTATCTTTATTGTTATTATTATTATTATTATTACTTTATGAATGGTTGTAGATTATGCATAAAAGGAAATAATTTCATTCTTTATGTTTGTGCAATATTTATCTACCTATATTTCACAAATAACGTCTGTGGTCGGCGAATGTATGTATCAAAGCAGATAACGAAAAATAATTACAAAGATGCTTATTAAATTGCCTATAAATAGTGGAGGTTAAAACATTACTCTCTCTGTAGTCTTGTAGCCGTTACGGTTGTAAAAGCCTGTGACGCTCGCTTGAATGCGTAGGTAGCCTTCGGTTGTCCTTTGATCGAGAAAGACGCCATTGGAGGTTGATATTTGTAAAAGGTGTGTACTTTTAGTTTATGTTGATTTTTTGAATATAGAAATTATTAAAATTATTACCTATAATAAGTTATTGCTAGCTTGCCCAATATTTCATTCCATATTCTTAGCAGTTTTCAGTATATTAGGAATTTTTCATGACGGAGAGCCGCGCAGCGATTGCGGGAGCCGCTGCCGCGGCAAATTCAAATTAAACCGAATGAAAGCAGTTTTCCCGCAATATAGCGGGCTGGTAACGGTACATTATAATTATCTCTTTCAGCTTCCTGGAGACTTGAGGGGAAATTGTGGATTTTATTGGCATTTTCAGGTGGACATGGGCAGCTGCTATTGTGTTATCAGTTTCTAAATAATTCGTGAGTGATAACGTTTTACTTGTGTGTGATCAAAGACTGCTGTGCAAAACTTGTTCTGGCTAATAACATAATAATTAAATTTCACTTTTTTTGTTTCATGCTCTCATGTTAGTCGTAGCAGGTAATAGTCTTCATATATTAAAAAACAAAAATCCACTGCAGCGTTTACGTTTAGTGAACATAACATACTGTAACTTTCGTACAGGCAATAAGAGTAATTTTCTGTGCATTCAAGAGATGAAAGTAGCGATGGGCATTTTTATTCCATAACTAGTTACAGTAATGATACCACGTTCCATATCTAACATGCCAGATTAGTGTTATATAAAAATAGTTTGCAAATTAAAGATCGTACGTCCACAGTAGCAAATCTTTCAGTGTTGTGCGTATCCCCACATAATATGTCAAGCTGCATATAGTTAAAATATTTTCAACTGCAGAAACTAATAGTGAAAATTGTATTTTATCTGTCGAGCTCGCAACAACAAGCAATATAAAATTAATTAAAATATTATGCCATATAAACTGCATATAAAGTAAAAAGGGTGTGCGGTGGGGATTACACGACAAAATCTGAATACTAACTTTGATCGAGACTGCGCTTATCATCAGAGAGAATGTGCATTTGCGATTTTTTTAAAAAAAGGAAATATTCCTTTTCAATTAATAACAATACAATTCAGCAATATAACCACCAGAAATAGCTGGTGATGGCATGGGACATCCTTTGAAAGCATTTGGGAAACATACCAAATACTACTGACGAAGGGAATAAGAGAACTACTGTGCAGTTGTGAGTTCTTCCGAAAATCCCGCCGAGTTTCACGCTCATGTCGACGATTATGACAATCTGCCACAAACCATATGCCGATTATGACAATCTGCCGCAAACCATATGCAGACAATGCTAGCATGAAAGGCAATTCAAAAAATAAAAATCGCGACGTGCGGTTTTAGTCGACTTATACAAGACCATGTGGCGTTTCCTCTGACATACGTAAGTAAATTTTAATGTGCGCTATTGGTCAGCTACTAACTGAGAGGGAGAGCAATTATCTTGGTTCGTCAACGTATTTATCTCCGATTTCGTGAATGTCTTGTAAATGTTCACAAGTACCTACATCTCCTGACACCGCTACCACATTGACTACTTTTACACCTGAGCACCACAAGTATCACAGAGTTAATTTTTTAGATCTCTCCATCGCTATGAAATTATAAAGACATGCTCTGGTATTTATCATAAGCCTACATCTTCCGACGTCATTATCCCTGCCACATTATGTCATTCTGCTCATTATTAAAAGGCCTTTTCTGTTTTGCAATAAACAGACTCCTTAAACTGCCACTATAAGCTAACAGAGAAGGAACTTCGCTGATTGCGAAAAAAAATTATAGCTCGATATAACGAATGTCACAGGAGGGTCGTTCATAAAATTTTATAATTTCTGAAATCTTAGTAGACTCAACAAAACGAAGTACTACATAATAAAACAATTTATATCGTTCCTTCAGTGATGAGGTCTCGTATAAACTCAATAATTTTTCAAAAAGCATAATGTACAAATTGAGAAAAAAATTTCAACCATCATTTTTACGCCTTTTAACACACAACATTAACACGCGACATTAACACAAGGCATGACTGACACCAAAACAGTGGCATATAAAAAGCTTACTGCTCTGATAGTAAGTCTAGCTTAACTGGGCATAATGGAAGGATTTCAAAAAGCGGTGTAAGGAGCACACACAGCGTTGAAAAGAAACAACACAGAAATAACACATCTTCACAGGTTACCCAATACCATATAGTCACACGGTACACAGTATCGAAAACAGCTTCATAGTTCCTCATACAGTAAATAAGAGATACTTAATAGACATTTGTGACGAGATTTATGCCCACCTGAAAAAATCCAGGCACAACACGCTTAGCGAGCAATGCACATAAAGAAACATGAGTTTCCTGTATATCTATCGCCCTTTTATTGTGGATTTCCTTAATGGGGACCCGGTCACGAATGAGCTGTGTTTTCAGTATTCCCTTCCCCCTGACAGTGTTATTGATCCATAAATCAGAGATAGCTCAAAATTTGTACAAACAATTTGGGTTATTAGTCAAAGCATTTCTGAGAAAATCAGTTACATCTATATTATACTGTGATGTTGACAACAATATTTATGAAACACTTTCTTTGGTACCACTGACTGCTCCGCTTAGAAAAACAGTCCATCTATAGATAACATTCAAGGAAGCATGTTGTGCCTCCAATTTTCTCTTCTGATGCTGATCTGTGAAAAGCATAAAAAATGTATTTTACTACGATAAATGAGTTTAGAAAGTAGATCAACAATCATTATCATATTTAAGAATTTTCTGAAAATAGTAGGCAAGATAGGTAGAGAAGGTCACTGTAATTATATGTGCCAATTTTGGTAAATTTAACTTTAGTCATTTAGGAGAAAGTGTACCTGAATGATAAAAATTCAGGTTTCCGGTAAACTGTAAAAGAAAATGAACGAACTTATTTGATTACCCCCACACAGTTTTAGAACATTCAAGTTGCATATTCCCGTTAGTCACCTGCTTCTTTACTTTCCATGCTCTTTGCATTTGTTCCTTTATTTATCCGAGCCTCCTTGGTAGCGGCTTCTGCAGCTGTCCACGCCTCGGTTACTTTCGGCTAATCAACAATAGTTAGAGCTGAAGCAACATTCCGTCTAGTCTGTGTATTTAATTTTTTCGTAGCATGTATCCTAGTAATTGCAATATCACTGAAAGTTAGTACTGTATCCACTACACCTGTCTTCAATAATTCCAGCCCGAAAAATACCGTGTCTGGTATTCGTTCCCCTTTGTAGAGGATTTCATGGGGATTATATGAATGGCTTATTTCAATAGTGGTACAAGTCCATTACCTCCACTTTTCTGTCTTTAATGCATCTGAAATGAATGGTCCAAACAAACAGAAAGAAAGGTTCATCTTTAGCAAGAAGCCATATGTTTGAACATTTCTGGTGTCTCAAGTGCAGGTTTTTCAGCGCTCATTTAACTTTAGGACTCTATGTCTCAGAAGCAGCTCGTGGCCAGATGGCTTTCTTTAGTCTTAATTGCCTCCAAAGCAAGCATGGTAGCCGGCCTGTGTGGCCGAGCGGTTCTAGGCGCTTCAGTCTGGAACCGCACGACCGCTACGGTCGCAGGTTCGAATCTTGCCTCGGGCATGGATGTGTGTGATGTCCTTAGGTTAGTTAGGTTTGAGTAGTTCTAAGTTCTAGGGGACTGACGACCTCAGCTGTTAAGTCCCATATTGCTCAGAGCCAAGCAAGGTAAATTTGTGAGTGTGCAACATGCCTTACACCCAATTTCTGTAGGTGATCGTTGAGCCAAATCAAGCCTATTGTGTAATATTTGTTTGAATTGGCTTTCCTCGAAACCTTCGCTTGGTTTTAAATGCTCGGGATTTGTAACAAAGGAAACACATACACCTAAGTAGAACAACACAGCAGAAACAACGAAGCACACTTTATTACAAATCACGAAAAAAATACTGGACTTTCAGTCTTCTGAGAATATGCAACACTGAATCATGCGACAAAGCTGCAGCAGAAAATATGTTATGCGATTCAGAAAGTATATACTCATCTCTCTTCATCTGCACATACGAAGAATACAAGCTGGAATCAAATAAGGACAGAGACGCTTTGGAAGTGCTGATGGTCATTTTTTTTACATCCGTCTTTTGACTGGTTTGATACGGCACGCCACAAATTGCTCGACTGTGACAAACCCCGTAAGTCTCAAAATTTCGAACTTCTTGCGTCAATTGACATTGTCGAACGTTTTTTCCAGGTCGACAAATCCGATGAACATGTCTTTCATTATCTTCAGTCTTGCTTCCGTTATCAACAGCAACGTCAGACCAGCCTCCCCTGGTGCCTTTACCTTCCCTAAAATTTATCTGATCTTCATCTAATACATCCTTCATTTTCTTTTCCATTCTTCTGTGTATTATTTTTGACAGCAGTTTGGATGCATGAGCTGTAAAGTTGATTTTGCGGTAATTCTCGCACTTCTCCGCTCTTGCAATCTTTGGAATTGTGTGGATGATATTTTTCCGAAAGCCAGATGATATATCGCTAGACTCATACATTCTGCACATCAACGTAAATATTTTTTTTTTTTTTTTGCCGCTTCCCCCAAAGATTTCAGAAATTCTGATGGAATGTTATATATCACTTCTGCCTTATTTTATCATAAGTCTTCCAAATTTCTTTAAAATTCTTATTCTAATACTGGATCCCCCACTTCTTCTACATGGTGTGTTTCTTCTTCTGTGATATCAGGAAAGTCTTCCCCTTCATTGAGGACCTCGTTGTATTCTTTCCACCTACTTGCTCGCTTCTCTCCATTTAATAGCGGCATTCCTATTGCACTCTTAATGGTGCCGTCCTTGCTCTTAGTTTCACCGAAGGTTCTTTTGACTTTTCTATATGCTAGACAGTCGTTCCGACAATCGTTCCATTTTCGAAATCTTCACATTTTTCATGAGGCATGCCCCCTTAGTTTCCTTGCACTTCCTTTTTGTTTATATCCTCAGTAACGTGTATTTCTGTAGTCCTGAATTTCCCTTAACATTTTTGTACTTCCTTCTTTCATCATCAACTGAAGCAGTTCTTCTGTTACACACGGTTTCTTCGCAGCTACATTCTTTGTACCTATGTTTTTCTTTCCAACTTCCATGATTGCCGTTTTCAGAGATGTCCACTCCCCTTCAGCGTAACTTCCTATTGAGCTATTTCTTATCACAGTATATATTGTCTTAGAGAACTTCAAAAGTAGCTCTCTGTTCCTTGGTACTTCCGTATGCCACTTCATTTCGTTTCGATTCTTAATGACTAATCTCTTAAACTTCAGCCTACTCTTCATCACTACCAAATTGTGATCTGATTTTATATCTGCTCCTGGGTACGCCATACAATCCAGTGTCTGATTTTGGGATCTCTGCCTGACCATGATGTATGTCTTTCTCCTCTCTCATTCCTAGTGCCAAAGCTACATTCTCCCGTAACCCTTTCTTCTACTTCTTCCCCTGCAAGTGGTTTACAATCCCCCCATGACTGTCTGACTTGACTCTCTCTTCACGTGCTGATTTACTCGTTCAATATCCTCATATACCTTCTCTGTCTCTTCATTTTCACCTTCTGACGTCTGCATGTGTACCTTAACTACCATCGTAGGTGTCGGTTTGCTGTCGATTCTGATGAAAACAACACTATCACTGAACTATTGACAGTAACACATCTCCCTACCCCACCCTCCGATTCATAACGAATCCCACTCCCGTTACAGAATTTTCTGCCACAATTGAGACCTTATACTCATATGACCAGAAACTCTGGTCTTCTTTCCATTTCGCTTTACTGACACCCACTACATTCAGTTGAGCCCTTTTCGTTTCCAAACTATCTAGATTCCGTACCACTTTGAAATTTCTGACATTCCAAAACCCGACTCCAACAACTTTATTTTTTCGCTGGTTATTCCCCTTTTCTTTGTGATCATCTCCACCTTGGCTGTCCCCTCCCAGAGATTCCAATGCGGGACTATTCCAGAATCCTCTGCCTCGTGATGACTGGGTGTTGTGTGATGTCCTTAGATTAGTTAGGTTTAAGTAGTTCTAAGTTCTAGGGGACTGATGACCATAGATGTTAAGTCCCATAGTGCTCAGAGCCATTTGAACCATATTCCAGAATCTTTCGCCAACGGAGAGATCATAATGCAAGGTTTTCAATTACAGGCCACATATCGTGTGGTAACACATTACGAGTCTTTAATGCAGTGGTTTCCATCGCCTTCTGCATTCTCATGCCATTGATAATTACCGATTGTTCTGCCTTTTAGAGGCTCCTTCCCACCCCAACGGCAAGAGTGTGCCCTGAACTTTTGTCCTCTCCTCCGTCCTCTTCGACAAGGCCGTTGGCAGAACGAGGATGACTTCTTACACCGAATACTTATATGGTTCCTTCAGAAATGTCCGAAAGAACAGACACCATTGATGACCTGCAGCCTTCTAGAATTAAATTAATATTAATACCTTCAGCTGCTAACGTGCGTTGATATATATCAACAGGGTCAAGTGGCGATGTGTGCCCCGACCGGGACTCAAACCCGGAACCTTCTGCTTACATGGCAGACGCTCTGTCCATCGGAACCACCAAGAGCACAGAGGATAGCGTGACTGCAGGGACTATCTCGTGTACGCCTCCCCCGAGATCCACATTCTGACCTTGTATGTCCACACATTACTTTCGTAGGATCCCACCACAACACACTCATCACTCGTGGAAGACATTCTTACCAAGCCCCGTACGAGTTCGGGGAATATATGTGCATCTGCACAGAAGAAGATGGTCATACCAGGTGTTGCCAGAACTATATACTATGTCCGAAAGAACAGACACCATTGATGACCTGCAGCCATCCAGAACGAAATTAGAATTACATTAACACCTTCAGCAGCTTCACTTTCTTATCGTTCCATTATTGTTGACAGAAATTATAAAATGGTTCAAATGGCTCTGAGCACTATGGGACTTAACTTCTAACGTCATCAGTCCCCTAGAACTTAGAACTACTTAAACCTAACTAACCTAAGGACATCACACACATCTATGCCCGAGGCACGATTCGAACCTGCGACCGTAGCGGTCGCGCAGTTCCAGACTGTAGCGCCTTTAACCGCTTGGCCACCCCGGCCGGCACAGAAATTATGTTGGGAATAGACTTTTTGAATGAATACAAAGCAATCTTAAACTTTCACGATGCTGAAATAAGTTTAGAGAAAGAAGGTAAGTCAATAGCATTGAAATTTGAAAACTGGCTCTCAAACCATGACGAGGAATTTAATCGGCTTTACCTCCTGTTAAACTATAATTCGGAACTTTCGACGGAGCTTGACACTAACAATCACTCTGCAAGTAATGACAGGGATGATATCGACGGCGTATTTGATGCGAATGAGTTAATTCAGAACAAAATTCGAACAATTGAGAATTGTAATGACACTGATAGGCAGGAACTTTTTGAGATTTTACAAGCATAATCCACAGTTTTTACTCACAAAACAGGAACAATCAAGGGATTTCAATAACAATTCTGTGTTCGTGAGCATACTACATTTTGTGTTAGACCATACGTAATTCCGGCACATTATAGGGACCGTGTTAGAACAGAAATAAAATCTATGCTTGACGAGAGCATGGTATTGAGTCTGCAGTAAACGCATACAACAAATCATTACATGTTGTTAGGAAGAAAAATGGATCGATCAGGCTTGTCTTAGATTCGAGACAAATCAATACTATCATCATTCCTGAAACAGACCGGCCGCAAACGTTTGAAGAACTTCTTCAAAGTTTTAATGGTGTAAAAATGTTGTCTTCTATTGATCTCAGATCCAGCTTGTATCAGCTCGAACTTCATCCAGTATGTAGAAAATACAGAGCTTTTCTTTGTTTCGGAATTTGTTTTCAATTTCGGAAACTTCCTTTTGGTTTGAAGATTTCTTCGGCAGCATTCATTCGCGGGTTAAATTCCATATTACCTCAGTTCTTATATGTGGACGATATTCTAATAGCAGAAGCCTCATGGGAACTACATAACCGCACCCTCAACAATGTGTTACGTATTTTTGCAGAATCTGAAATTACGGTTAACTTGGAAAAGTCTGAATTCGGTAGAACAAAGGTGAAGTTTTTGGGACACATTATTTCTTCTGAAGGCATTCAGCCGGATACTGAAAAGTTAGAAGCAATCAGAGCCATTCCACAAAAAAATAAGTCCACAGTTTTCGAGGTCTCGTAAATTTTTACCGTCGTTTTCTGAATATGCAAATTCCAGTAACACCAAAACTTTGTTCTCTCACTGCAAAAAATACTATTTTGAACTGGGACGAACACCCACAGTTGGAATTCAATTCTTTGAAAGAAGCGCTACTTAACGCGCCAATACTATCTCATCCAGATCTGTCACAAGAATTCTGCCTTAGCACGGATTTTTCTAAAGTCGGTCTTGGTGCCCATTTATTTCAAGAAGCCACAGAAAATGACACTACTGTTCAGAAAACCATTGCTTTTGCTAGCCGCGTGATAATAAAACCTGGAAAGAATTATTCCGTCACTGAATTAGAAGCTTTAGCTATCGTTTGGGCATTTAACAAATTCCGTTTCTTTCTTTCTGGTAAGCACGTAAAAGTATACAGTGATCATCGTGCATTACAATTTCTTATGTCTTCAAAATTAAATCACGACAGGTTACAACGTTAGGCATTATTTCTGCAAGAAGTCCACTTCACAATAGTCTACATTCCTGGCAAGGAGAACATTGTTGAGGACGCACTGTCACGTGCACCGGCTGGGCATGAGAAAAGAAACATATAAGGCAACCTCGAGAAAATTTTCACTATTCTTTACATTCAGAAAATCGCCTTTGAAAACTTCATCTTTAAAGGACATTGCTCATGAACAAGATAAAGATCCGATTTGGAAAGATATCTGAAGCAAATGGCATGAAAAGACACACACACACACACACACACACACACACACAGGTTCGGCATTATTATCTGGTTAGAAACAACATACTCTTCAAACGCTGCACTGTTGATGACAAGCTATGGGTACTATGCATTCCTGACGATTTCGTTAATAAGCTAATTTGGTACATTCATTTCAGCTACGCACACTTTGGTCCATGAAAATGTTATCATATTCTTCGGACGACTTGTTATTTTAAAAATATGGAAAAGAGAATTCGACGAGTCTTGTCTACTTTAAACTTTGTCAAAAGGCTAAACCATCTACTATCTCACATTGTGCTCCGTTGTTTCCTATCATTCCTTCTAAATTAAAAGAATTTGCTGGTGTTGATCTCTTGGGAACCCTTTCAGAACATCGAATGGATTTTCGTACGTCCTAGTAACTGTTGAACTTACTTCAAAACTTTTTTTTTCACTCCGTTACGTAAAGCCACTGTCTGTATCCAACGCCTTTGTTAAAAACTTCATACATGAAATTGGCCACGTTGCTAAAGTCATTTCAGATAACGGACCACAATTCAGATTTGCTGTTTGGTCACGCATGCTTCGGAATCATAAAATCAAACCTGTTTTTATTTCATTGCACTCACCACATTGCAACCGGTCTGAACGGATTATGAAAGAATTTAATAAGCTTTGCAGACTTTATCGTCACAGAAAGCATTAGTATTGGGACAGATATTTACACTCATTTCAAAACGTGATGAAATGCCTCATGACTCCACTGCTTTACCACCTATTCTTGTACTAAAGAATGAAGAACCACCAGACAGAATCAGACAGCTTGTACCTTTTCTGAATACGCGTAAACTTCGACACAAAGACATAATTAATTTGGCTATTAAAAATATAAATTCTGCTGCAGGCAAAAGGAGAAAACTACACTGTAAAGCAAATGCAAAGAAACTATATACTGGTCAGAAAATTCTCATTAAAGCTCATTGATTGTCACATAAGAAGAAACACTTGAGTCACAAATTCTTTCTGATTTACAATGGATCTTACAGAATCCGTCGTATACCACATGATAATTGCGTAGAAGTTGAAACTCTGCGTACTAGGAAGAGTAAAGGTTTATACTACACTTCACATGTAAAACCGTTTATTGAGAGATAATCTTCTTTTTAACTTAGTCTTTACCATAAAATTTTTGACTTCACATTACTAGTACGCTTTCTCACACTTAGAAACAGTTAACATGCAAAAATGTTTTGAAGTCGACTATCCAGGCAAGAACCTAGGGAACTCATTCAGACACTAATTACGAATGCATTTTTATAGTGAACAGACAATTCAGCGTTATTGTGTATACATTCTTGAATGTTCGTTACACGATTATGTAATGACTATAAGGCTTACATATTTAGAACATATACTGCTAATGAGATAGTAATGCAACATTTTGGATTATTTGAAAAGACATTCTGGATTTCAAATAAATTTCTGAGAGATAACAGATGACACAGTGGTTAGTTTTTTGACAGCTACATGATTATATCATGAGGCTACTAATGAGTGACACAATTACTATGTTGCTTTTGTGGTGTATCTGTTTTATATCTGCACAGTTTTTCTGTATTATTCTGGAAAGTAAAACATATTTTGGTTGTAACTTTTATGGTATAGCTACAATGAGACAGTATTTTTCGTAACACAACAATACGTTACAGTACAGTACTTTCTTGAACACAGCAACAAGCGTAATAACTACGATATATAACGCAAAGCATTTCAACTTTGTTTATGACGTGGTAAGTACATTGACTTCTGCAGAACTTTGCTTACGGACGACGATAACTACGACACTTGGCAAATTTTTACCTTTGAGATTTGAGTGAGGTGTTTTGATGTTATTATTATGATGACGATGTGTATTTTGCTGTTGAGGTAAGTTTATGATCAATAAGCTGATGCAATATGAGGAATGTGATTATGTGTTTATAAGTATATGAATAATGAATAGAACTTAGGGACTCTAGTTTGTGAAAAAGGATGTTGGAAACCAAGAATCGTATTTTAAGAGTTATGACATGTGTGTCCATGTGAGAACGTATCAAAACACTGCTATTCATGAGATTTCGTTTCTATGCATTTCTACTGTAATTTTTCGAACTGTGAAGTTTTTTTATATGAGACTGCAACTGCCGTCGTAAATATTTCGGTAAGAAAACTAAGTGACCTTGATGTAATGCGCTGTAGGCGCCCTGCTACGTGACAGTCACCTGGAAAAAGAGCCGTGCCTTTCAGAGGCACAACAAAAAAAAGGAGAGGCCATTAACCTCGCCATTGACATTTCTTTGTGGAAAGTATCGCAAATATGATGCGCTCATACTTGAAAACATATGATTACACTTTGGAGCTCATAATTTCTGATGTTTACTGAAATGCCTAAAGAAATGATGAGAAACATTTTACGTCCATTGTCTTGGTACTTGAGAGATCTTTTACTGCCTTATGAAATGCCATATGGTTAGTGAATGACGTTTCACGTTTTGCTTTATGTATATATTTGCTCATTTTGTTTAATATCTAGTTTCTAGTTGCACTGCAGCATTGGTTAAAATAAAATTTAATAGCTGTACTAACAGAAAAGTTTTCTGGAATGAGATTTTCACTCTACAGTGGAGTGAGCGCTGATATGATACTTCCTGGCAGGTTAAAACCGTGTTCTGGACCGAGACTCGAACTCGGGACTTTGCCTTTTGTGGGCAAGTGCTCTACCTACTGAGCTACCCAAGCACGACTCATGCCCCGTCCTCACAGCTTTACTTCTGCCAGTACCTCGTCTCCTACCTTCCAAACTTTACAGAACCTCTCCTGCGAACCCTGCAGAACTAGCACTCCTGAAAGAAAGGATATTGCGGAGACATGGCTTAGCCACAGCCTGGGGGATATTTCCAGAATGAGATTTCCACTCTACAGCAGAGTGTGCGCTGATGTGAAACTTCCTGTCTGATTAAAACTGTGTGCCAGACCGAGACTCGAACTCAGGATCTTTGCCTTTAGCGGGCAAGTGAACTACCAACTGAGCTACCCAAGCACAACTCACGCCCCGTCCTCACAGCTTTACTTCTGCCAGAAGGTAGGAGACGAGGTACTGGCAGCAGTAAAGCTGTGAGGACGGGGCATGAGTCATGCTTGGGTAGCTCAGTTGGTAGACCACTTGCCCGCGAAAGGCAAAGGTCCCGAGATGAGTCTCGGTCCGGCACACAGTTTTAATCTTCCAGGAAGTTTCAGAAAAGTTTTCTGTCTACAGACCCCATAAATAATAATTTTACAATCTACTTTCTTAAAAAAGGTAGCACAAATAGACATTTCCCTTCACAGGAATTACATACATAATCTTTTCAACGATTTGGTAACTTGTTTTGTAGAGTAAGTTTTTGTGATGTACCACTCTAGTGTTAAGATCTGACATAGGTATTAGACATTTCCTGTCTTTGCTGTAATATTGCTTCTGCTTGAGTTTTGTCATGTTTAGGTATAAGTTATTGCATTTGTTGCTGCTGTTTGCCAGGCATAGTTGTACTGAATTTTACGTTGTATTAAGCCAGTTTTACTACTGATTTACATTTCTTGTTCTGCACGTTGGTTCATATTAGTTGTAATGTTGCATTTGCTTTCCTAATTTAGATATACCGCTGCTTGCTATGCCAATTTGCATCTTTTTGTCATTCATGTTTGTGTTAATTTGTTATGTGCTGCTGCATTGCCTCGTCCCTTAGTATATATATATATATATATATATATATATATATATATATATATATATATATATATCTGAGCTCAGTAGATTTAAGTTAGCTTAAGCTGGGGTAGGCTATATAAGAGAATGAGTTGTGATGAATGGAAGAAATGGATTGAGAAGCTATAAAAAAGTTTTAAAAAAGTTGTGTACAATGAAGAATAATTATTTTGAAAGAGGATATGAACAAAACAGTAGGGTTTAGGGACAACAGTAATAGATAGGACTTTTTGGGAATAATAATGAACTAAGGTAGATCTCCAAGAAGTAAAGAAAGTTTTTTTGCAAATCAAATACGATAAATACTGCAGTAAAACAAACCCTGTCCTTTCCTTTTGTCTTATTCCGCTATGTGTTTGTGTACCCTTGTGTAATTGTGTTCTTCCTGTCTTTATGTGTTTATCTGATAAGAGTTATGTTGTAGAATTTTTCTAATACTATGTTATTTACTTTGTAAAGATGTTTAGACATCATTTATTCTGTTCTGTTTGAATGCTCATGTGTGAAGTTAATCTTACGAAAGCTCTTCTCATTTTCTTTATTTATTTAATTATGTCATAATTCCTGTAACACTGATGTATACATTTATTTCTAGTCTTTTGTAAAGCCTGTATTACTACAGATGTTATCTGTATTATTATGTTCTTTAATGATGTTTTCTGTACATTTGTAACTGTATTCTTATGTCGTAAATTTATAATTGTATAGACACCAGTTCTTCAGATTAAGTTTCATTTCACTGCACACGTTTCTGTTGGTCATAGTGTATGTAGAATATGTGAGAAGTTAAAAAAAAGGACTGTTAGTGCTTGCACGTGTGTTGATAATTCAGCAAGGGACTGGTTAACAGCACTGCTGGTTCTAAGGACATTCCAAAAAGTGATTTAGCACCCGCACAGTCGCAACAGATGGCTGCTGACCATCTCTACAAGGACACAGTCGGTCTACACCTTTGATGGCCCACCAATACCATTATCTCTACAAGGACTACAGTGGGTCTACACCTTCGATGGCCAACCAGTATCATTATTTCTACAAGGACTGCAGTGGTTCTGCACATCTGGTGGCCCACGCCAGGACTACAGTGTGTCTGCTCTGTGATGACCACCTACCAATATTCATCAAAATTTCGACTGACTCTGCTGCGACATTCCTCTGTTGTGGCCCATTATCTGTCTGCATGCCAAGAGTCAGTATTGTCTTTCTGTTGGAAGGACAACACTACTTCTTCAAGACTGCATGGTAATCCACTACTTCCGTGTACATTTTATTTTACTGCTCAGACTTTGAGGGAAAAACTGCAATTACTACTGTGATGAATGATCAGGACCGTCTTTATGGACAGTGGACAATTTTTGCTCTTGACCAAGAGTGTATCAATAATTGTGTGCACTGGGCACTGCCCAAAGCAATTTGTAAAATTTTTGTGGGGAGCATGGGGTCTATGTTAGCAGGCTGTTTAGGTTTTTATGTTGGTAACGCCACGTAGCGCTCTGTATGAAAATCACTGACTGTGCTGTATGCACTCTGTGGCTGGTTTGCATTGTTGGAATATTTGCTACTGTAGTGTTGGGCAGTTGGATGTGAACAGTGCGTAGCGTTGTGCAGTTGGAGGTGAGCCGCCAGCAGTGGTGGTTGTGGGGAGAGAGATGTCAGAGTTTTGAGAGCGGACTATCTGGACGTGTGTCTGTCAGAAAAACGAAATTTTTAAGTCTGGATGTCATGAACTGATATATACATATATAATGACTTTTGAACGCTATTAAGGTAAATATATTGTTTGTTCTCTATCAAAATCTTTCATTTTCTAACTATGCCTATCAGTAGTTAGTACCTTCAGTAGTTAGAATCTGTTATTTAGCTGGCAGTATTGGCGCTCTCTGTATTGCAGTAGTTCGAGTAACGAAGATTTTTGTGAGGTAAGTGATTCATGAAAGGTATAGGTTATTGTTAGTCAGGGCCATTCTTTGCGATAAAAATATTGTGTGTCAGTTTAGTGATGATCAGATTAAGTAAGGAGAGAACTGTCTGAGTACGTTCAGTTTTGCTCAGCTGTTTGAAAATCAAATAACATAAAAGGTTTACCAGCATTGTCATTTTTAAATCTTTCTAAGGGGAGTTTTAATCTTCAAATGGCTATTGTAATCTACATCCTCCTGGATCTACTTAATGCATTCATCTCTTGGTCTCTCTCTACGATTTTTACCCCCTCACAGTTTCCTCCAATACTATATTTGTCATCCCTTGATGTGTCATAATGTGTGCTATCGATCGATCCCTTCTTCTAGTCAGGTTCTGCCACAAATTTCTTTCCTCATTAATTCTATTCAGTGCCTCCTCATTAGTTACGTCATCTATCCATTTAATCTTCACGACTCTTCACGACTCTTCTTGTCTAAATTGTTTATCGTCCACGTTTCACTTCCTTACATGGCAACACTTCATAAAAATAATTTCAGAAATTACATCCTAACCCTTAAATCGGTTCGACTTTGACAAATTTATCTTCTAAACAAACGTTCTTGTTGGCATTTCCTGTCCTCTCTACTTCGGCCATCCTTAGTTACTTTGGTGCCCAAATCGCAAAACTCATCTACTACTTTGTCTCATTTGATAATCTAATTCTCATTTCCTAATCTAATTCCCCCAGCATCAACTGACCTATTTCCACTATATTTTCTAATCCGTGTCTTACTTGTATTGATGCTCATCTTAAATCCTCCTTTTAACACACTGTCCATTACCTTTAACTGCCCTGGCTCAAATGGCTCTGAGCACTATGGGACTTAACTGCTGTGGTCATCAGTCCCCTAGAACTTAGAACTACTTAAACCTAACTAACCCCACATCCATGCCCGAGGCAGGATTCGAACCTGCGACCGTAGCGGTCGCGCGGTTCCAGACTGTAGCGCCTAGAACCGCTCGGTCACACCGGCCGGCTTAACTGCTCTTTCAAGCCCTTTGATCTCTATGATATAATTCTTCTACTTGAACTTTAATTCCCACTCCAAATTTATCTTTGGTTTCCTTTACTGCTTGCTCTGTGTACAAATTGAATAACATTGGGGATAAGATATATCCTCGTCTGGCTCCCTTCTCAACCACTGCTGCCATTTCAAGCCCACAACTCTTGTATCTGCTATTTAGTTTCTCTACTTGTTTTAAATAGCCTTTCGCTCTCTGTGTTTTACCCCTGCTAACTTCAGAATTTCAAAGAGAGCTGTTCAATCAACATTGCCAAAAGCTTTCTTTAAGCCTGCAAATCTATCCGCTAAAGTAAGTCGTAGGGTCAGTATCCATTACCTTGTTCCTACATTTCTCAGAAATTCAAACTGATCTTCCCCCAAGGTCGGCTTCCAACAGTCTTTCCATTCTTCTGTGAAGAATTCGTGTCGTATTTTGCAAGCATGACTTATTAGACTGACCGGTAATTGTCATATGTCACCACCTGCTTTCTTTGGAACTTCAATTATTACATTCTTTTTTATGTCTGAGAGTATTTCGCCTGTCTCAAAGATCTTGGACACCAGATGGAATAATTTTGTCAAGGTTGACTCTCCCAAGGCAATAAGTAGTTCTGACGGAATGCTGTCAACTCCCAGGGCCTTGTTTCGACTACAGTCTTTCAAAGCACTGTCAAATTCTTCTCACAGTATCATGTCTTCCATCTCACCCTCATCTAAATTCTCTTTCCTTTCTATAATACTACTTTCTAGTTCATCTCCTCCGTGTAGACCCTTTATATAGTCCTTCCACCTTTCAGCTTAGGACTGATTTTCCATTTGAGCTCTTCTGTTTTCTACAATAACCTCTTTAAATTTCCTGCAGGTGGTATCTGTTTTTCCCATTGTGAGATACGCTAATAAATCCTTACATTTTCCTCTATCCATTCCTGCTTTGCCATTTTGCACTTTCCTTCGGCCTCCTTTGTTCGTTGCATTTTTAAATTTTTTCCTTTCATCAGTTAAATTGAATATATCTTGTGCCATCCAAGGATTTCTACTATGCCTGGTCTTTTTACCTATCTGATCCTTTGATGCCCTCACTATTTCATATTTCAAAGCTACCATTTCTTCTTGTACTGTATTCCTCTCCCCACATCTAGTCAACTGTTGCCTAATGCTCCACCTGAAACTTTTAACAATATCTGGTTCTTCCAGCTTATCATGGTCCCATCTCCTTAATTTCCTATCTTTTTGCAGTTCTTCAGTTTTTGTCTACAGTCCATAATCAATGCATTGTGGTCAGAGTCCACATCTGCTCCTGGAAATGTCTTACAGTTTATAATCTTTTTCCACAGTCTCTGTGTGACCATTATATAATCAACCTAAAATCTTCCCATGTCTCCAGGTCTTTTTCACGTATAAAGCTTTCTTTTATGATTCTTAAACCAAGTGTTAGCAAAATTCAACCAGGCAGTTACCTCTTTCATTTCTTCCCCCCAAGTCCATATTCACCTACTGTTCTTCTTTCTCTTTCTTTTCATAGTATGGAATGTCGGTCCCACATTACAATTAAATTTTCGTCTCCCTTAAGTATGTGAATAATTGCTTTTATCTCCTCACACATTTCTTCAATCTTTCTGTGGAGCTAGTTGGCATAAAAATTTCTACTATTGTGATGGGTGTCGGATTTGTGTTTATCTTGGCTACAATAATTCGTTGACTATGCTATCCACATTCATATTCATTATTAAACAAACTCCTGCATTACCTTTATTTGATTTTGTATTTATAAACCTGTATTCACCTGACTAGAAGCCCTGTTGCTCATACCATCGAACTTCACTAATTCCCACTACGTCTAACTTCCACTTATCAATTTCGCTTTTTAAATTTTCTAACTCACCTTGTAACGCTGCGCTTTCGGGGCACACGATACTCCTTAAAGCCTGTACTATGGTAAGTTGACGGGCTTCACCTTATGAGAAAGGATTTTTGTATAGAAATTGACCGCGTGTACCTGAATGGAGGCAAATCAGACTTACACCCACTCTGTAATAACAATGATACGTCAAGCAAGTCCGAAATGCAACTACACGTTAGGATGGACAAGAAACAACACAGAAGATGCTACCAATTTGTTAATAATACGGTCGCCAGCCTAATTAGGCATTAACTGAGTTTCTTCCCTGTACAAGCTGATGTACGTTCAAGCAAAACAACACGTAGTAACACAGCATAATATGGTAAATTTTAGAACCAGAAAAGCTATTGAACTGATAATTTCACTTTCTGTACTGATAGGGATAAACCATAAATACATAACACTACACTATAATGTTTACTACAAAACTTCGTACTGTCTATTAATCTGATTACAATCGGGCATAGGTTACCCTTGAAACAGCACTTTCGAATCACACACACAATGTCAATTTTGATAAAGGTAAAACACTGATAAATTTTGCTTTCTATGTTGGCTTTGACTTTGCTGGTCAAATCAGTTTAGAACACTTCAGAATTCAAATGAAGAAAAAAAGGGGGGGGACCCTGAAACTGTTATGATCACTGTATTAAAACAATTAATTACTGAAATCATTATGCCCTCAAGATTTTCAATATATGATTTACTACTCTTTTTGTCTTATTTCCTGCTCATTTAAATACCATTATATCTGTCTCGAAATAATTAAGCTTCATTACTAAATCAATATCAAAATTATCTTCCAACTCTGTCAGACCTTGTTATTCGTCTATTGGTTCATTAACAAAAAAGTTCTTTAAACATCATTCTAACATAGCTAGGTCTGCCGGTAATTATTATTAACATAAACTTTAATTCTTCATTTCGGGACACTCGGATGGCACAACATTTGGAAAGGACCCTGTCTAGGTTAGTTGTGAGGATAATTAAATGATAGGACAGTTCTGGTAAAATTTGTTATTGAAGAGTATGGAACAAAAGTGACACTGGTCCACACGAATACAGTACTAAAAGTTTCAACCTGTTCGTATCGAAGCGGCGGTTGGCGGGCGGCGAGATGGCGAGGCACGGAGCACACATACAACCACAGCAATGGCTCTTGATGTATCGGCACTTTACTTCTTCATAGCGTCGCAATACTTTTCCATTTAGTGCCTATGGAATTTTGCCATGCTGTATAGGCGTCGGAACGGCATATCCGAGGCTCACTGAAACTACGTCTTCCAGGAGAGCCTCCTCGATCCAGAACGTGTTGCTCAGACCAATGCCCAACTCCGACTACTACTGCTGAGCCCATTATGCCATGCAGTGCCCGTGTGCATTTTCCCGCGCTCGCCTGCCATCCACCGTTTACCGCTCCCCTACAGACAGGGTATTCACCCGAGGTTTTGCAGTCTACATATCCTAATACATCGCCTATGTCTGGACCAGACGCACAATTACAATTTTAACATCTTACAATAGTTTCAACGTTTCTTACATTTCAATTCTGTTATAATATTGCTTGAAATTTGACATAAACATTAATATTCACATCGAAAATTGTTTACAGTTTCCTTAACATAATGGCATGAAACAAAAAAGAAATGAAATCAGAACATCGATTACACTAATTTATCGAAAATCAGAAGAAAAAATTATTATATGTACAATAGTACAGCGTTGTTGTTGTTACAACCTGCGCAGTTACTCGATCTAACATTTCACGTTCCGATCTGTAGAACGCCAGTTCTGTTTCTCCTGATGATGACATCCTCCTGAGTAAACCCCTCCCTGAGACTCAAATGAGGGAATATGTTACCTGTGGAATGTTTTACCCAAGAGGATGCTATCACCATTTAACCCTACTGTAGAGCTGCATGCCCTTGGGAAGAATTATGTCTATAGTTTGCCCTTGCTTTCGTCCATTCGCAGTACCAGCACAGCAAGGTCATTTTGGTTGATGTTAGCATGTCAGATCAGTTAATCGTCCAGATTGTTGCCTGCAGTTACTGAAAATTCTGCTGCTCTTCTTCGTGAGCCACACGTTTATCTGGCCTCTCAACAGATACCCCTTTGTTGTGGCTGAATCTACAGTATGGCTATCCGTATAATGCAAATCACCCAAACCACCCTACCTAAAGCAAAGTCCATTGTTCATGAGTGCAGAGGGTGAATGGAGGGGAATCAAAATTAAATAATGAATAAAAAGAGGAGAAAAATAGGAAAAACACACGTTGACGAATATAGCATGAAAAGTTAGCCAAAGGAGACGTGTTTGGAAAGACTTGGAATGGACTAAAAGGGTGGATGGGAGACCAATGAACAAAAAAATGTCTGAGTTGTCACTTTGGCTGACTGCCATGCAGAGGAAGAGGAATAAATTCTCGATAGTTCCAGGAATATTTTCGTGGAGAAATCTGGACGGGGATCTACTCAGCCTCGTGATGCCATCTAAAGAGCTAATTGAATGAGAAATAGCATCTCCAGGACCTGCGAAGCCGACAACAGCTCGGAAAGCGGTGTGCTGACCCCATGATCCTCCACTCAGCATCCAAATGAGACCATTGGCTGACGCTGATGTGGCAGTCAGTCGGTCCCCATTCCTGTGTCTGAGGCCTGAACAGCGGTGCCATCTATATAGGGTGTTGGTGATGTAAGTGCAGATATAATTTTTGGTGATGAGTTTTGTTTCGTTGTTGCCATTATAGAGTCTTGTACCAGGGGAAGCAAGGAAGAGGATGTTGTTTGGTGGGCAGTATCCTCTTAAACATCATAAACTGCGCACATGTGCTTGTATCAACAGGGTTCTTTATTCGTAAGAACAAGAAAGCTACTTATCTTTAAGCAAGTTGTTGCGGTACAAGCTCTTCCATAATAGTCAACATCAGCCTCACTGCTGGTGAAGTACAAGTCCAGCTATTTACACTACTCTGCTTGCTAGGTACTGACGGACTCTGAGGTAGAGACTGTGACAGTAACTGACTGCGACTGCAACTGCAACTGCGACGTATTGGGTGACTGTCCTGTGACTGGGTGACTCACTGGACGACTCACTGGGCCACCCGGTGCATGGCGGCGATCTAAACACTGGCGGTTGACAAGGTGTTGATGGCGCCTCTCTTGAGACTCTGTCTTTGGGCTCTCTCCTGATAGGCACACCTGCTCCTGCACCTATTATCGATCTTCTCGCAACCTCTTTGCCGACCGGTGTGCTGGCCACAGCTTACGCCAGCACAGTGTGGACAGTGTAGAGAACAACATTACATCAGTATGTACTTCATTTGCAGACTGATTAATACTTCAGGTTATTGATAAGGCAGATAACTGTTTTTCTAGTATAAATACTGCATTTGACTTCCAAGCAGAAAGCTTGTTATGAATCAAGAAAAACAATCCTAACTGTGCGACAATGAAATATGTGGTTTTTATGTAGCTTACCGACCTGATGTCAATGGTGAAAGCTATTGTTCGCAACCATCTAAAGTTTCTCCTGGAAACAAAATTTTATCTGCGCTCGGCTGCGTTATTTATGTTGTCGCGGCGCTTATCACATTCTATTATTTTGGGAGTATTATTGCCTGGTTGTAAGAGTAAAGTGGGGAGGGGGAGATAGCCGCTTGGGCTACGTAAAGGAAAGATGCAGTTGCATCAGCCGATAAACTATCGATTCTCGATTGTGAGATCACGCTGTATCATTTCTTGACGCTTGTATCGTCGCTAACGTGGAGAATACGGATTGTGCGTATTCACGTGTTTCGTATTCTCAGTGATATCTAGGAAATATGTTAATTCACCATATCTTTTCTGTTCTGTGTGTGGCGAGTTTGCGGCTAAGTCTCAAAGATATTCCACTTCACTGATCTTTAAAAAGGCGTACGAGTTGTGTTTTGTATCAAAGGTAGATGAGGATAAGTTTTGGTCACCACAGAGGTATTGCTCACATTGCTCCCGCTATTTAAGAGGCTGGCTGGAGGCACCAACCCATTTATACCATTTCTCGTAAAACTGTTCCGAAAGCAATCTAGAGAACACATTACAGATTGATACTTTTGTTTAACGAAAGTAAAAGGAATCTCAAGTAAATCAAAAC
This sequence comes from Schistocerca piceifrons, assembly GCF_021461385.2. NCBI lineage: Eukaryota > Metazoa > Arthropoda > Insecta > Orthoptera > Acrididae > Schistocerca > Schistocerca piceifrons. Next base: position 649,709,111 of record NC_060141.1, on the reverse strand, counting down.
ACAGTTTCTTTTCCTAATTTGGAATCCGTAATTCACTCAGTTCCGCATTCTGGTTCTCTCCTAGTTTCAAAGACACCAATAAGACGGACACTGGAAGATGAAACGGACGATAGTAGTGACAAACCAACAGACCACACATCTTCAGTACACGCTATGTGAAGCACGGCTACATCCAGGGCCATTGTAGCAGGCAAAACCGAACAATCTTGAAAGAGATGTAAATCTTTCAAAGAGGCAAGCAGAATTACTTGGGTTTCGTCTTAGAGAAAAGAAACTGTTACAATCAAACACTAGTGTTGCATTCCGTAATCGACAGCTTGGTCTTTCCGCTTTCTTCTCAATGAAAGAGAGTTTGATATATTGTAATGTCATAACTAAGCTGCTTACAGAATTTGTGGTGTCACCGCCAGACACCACACTTGCTAGGTGGTAGTTTAAATCGGCCGCGGTCCATGTAGTACATGTCGGACCCGCGTGTCGCCACTGTGATCGCAGACCTAGCGCCACCACCAAGGCAGGTCTCGTGATACGAGAGTGGACTCGACCCCAGTTGTACGAGAACCAAGCTACCGCCCAGTTGTACGCGAACCTAGCTATCGCCCAGTTGTACGAAGCCTTTCTCTCTCATTAGCCGAGAGACAGAATAGCCATCAGAAGTTAATGGCTACGAACTAACAAGGAGCCATTTGTATCAGTGCCTATAGCTTACGAGTATTCAAGAGAGATGTATTCCAAGGAATTATTAAAAGTTAAGTAAAAAGCATCTACATACTTTTCTTCTTATTCATTCATAAGTTTTTATGTTCCAGACTTCACGCCCGTATGCTTATTACCGTGCGTGCACTATCGGCTACAGCTTTAGTTTAGCATTCCTTTTCAGCAATCAACATCACGGTGTCGGTCCAGCTACCGACACTACAATTATTGGCGACGAGAAAAAGAGTTTGTATTACTTCGTTTGTTTGCTTCATTGGCGCCGTTTTTAAAGTGTTCTGATTGCTTACATTTCATTGTGTCATGGCTTCGCCACATTCTCCAGATGTACTGTCCGAATTTTATCGCTTGCAGAATCAGCAGACGCAGGCGTTACTGGATGCCCTTGGACAGCTCGTCCAGGGTCAACGTACCATTCAAACCGATGCGGCCGCCGCCGCTTCTTCGCTACCGCTGCCACTAAACGCTGTTGCACCTCCCTTTCGACCATACGTGGCAGCCGATGAGACGTGGCAAGAGTGGTCTCGCCAGTTCAACTTCCACCTTGCTGCCTACAGAATTCAAGGTAATGAGCGGCAGCCGTTTTTGCTTTCTTGTGTCGGTGTGTCCACCTACCGTGTGATAGTGAAATTGTTTCCCCGACGAGACGTAGCAACTCTGTCCTACGAGGAAATTTTGTCTGCATTAGATGCCTATTTCAAAGAAACAGTTAATGTGGTTGCAAAACGGTATACGTTCTTTCGTACAAAACGTACGGCCGGTCAAACTAATAGGGAGTGGGTAGCAACATTGCAAGGACTTACTAGGGACTGTGCCTTTGAATGTGACTGTGGTCTTTCTTATTCAGATACAATGGTGCGTGATGCAATTGCACAGAACGTTTCTGATGTTCGCATACGGGAGCAAATTTTGAAACTAGTTAATCCCTCCCTTCATCAAGTGATAGACATATTGGATAGACAGGACACACTGGACTGTGCTCAGGAATCTTTTGAAACTTCGCCAGCCGTGTGTAACATTAACCGGCCCGCTGGACGCGCTGCGCGGCCCGGTAACCGGGCCTCGCGCACGGCGACACAGCGACCGCCGCGTGCTAACCCAGAGGTGCCGCGCCAGCCCGCACATGCAGTGAAATCATGCCCGCGGTGTGCTACTAGACATTCGCGTGAACATTGCCCGTCACGCCAAGCTATTTGCTTTTTCTGCAATAAGAAAGGACATGTTCAAAGTGTTTGCCAGAAAAAGCTCAGATCAGACAATCACAATCATTCCAGGCCCTTTGCTTTGCGCCGGAATCGAACCAAGGACACTCAGGCTCGTGGACCTTCGCCTATGGACATTCATGTCGTTAATTCCGCTTCGTCCGGTGACACTGTCTCTAACAGTAACTGTGTTCGTCCCACAAAAACTGTGCGTCGACGTCGCCGGAAATCACGTCAATTAGCAAGTGATTCTGTACCAGTGTCTGTTCCAATTGCACACAACAGTCGCTCTTGTCGTCAGCAGGACAATAAACTTTTTGTGGACTTAGACTTTGAAGGCAAAGTGATACCATTCCAGCTCGATACCGGAGCTGCAGTTTCATTGCTCAATCACGACACGTACAAACAACTGGGCGCACCTCCGTTGCGTGCCGCAAATGTTAAGCTAACTACATATTACGGACAGAAAATTCCTGTGTTAGGACAGTGCAGCCTTCTTGCAACATTCAAGGGACAAACGAAACTTGTGTCATTTTACGTTCTTCGTTCTTCTTCTGCAGTGAACTTATTTGGTCTAGATTTAGTTAAGTTGTTTAACATGTCTATTGTAAATCAGGTCCTATCTGTGAATCAGACTGTGCCTACAGACAGTGTTTCTCGGCTGTGTGACGAATTTGCAGACATTTTTGCACCGGGCTTCGGTTGCGCTAAAAACTATGAAGCACATTTAGAACTGCAGGTAAACGCGCAACCGAAATTTTTCAGGGCGCGCAATGTTCCCCACGCATTGCGTGATGAGGTCGCAAGAACATTGAACAATGTAGAATCACAAGGTGTGAGTGAATGTGCGCAATGCCTCTTTCATTTCAGCTCCGCTTCATCGCTTACGCCGTACAGGTGTTCCGTTTCTCTGGACGACGGAATGCGAACGCGCCTTTCGCCAGTTGAAATCGGCGTTGCTTTCTAATACTTGCCTTACGCCATTCGATCCCCAGAAACCCCTTTTGTTGATGGTAGATGCATCGGATTTCGGGATCGGTGCTGTGCTTGCGCACAAAGTTGGCTCCCATGATCGCACTATTGCCTTTGCGTCCAAATTGCTCTCGTCTGCGCAAAGAAATTATTCACAGATAGAGAAAGAAGCTTTGGCTCTCGTGTTTGGTGTTACTCAGTTCCATGATTTCTTGTATGGTCGTCACTTTACCATCATCACAGACCACAAACCTTTGACATCGCTTTTTCATCCGACCAAGCCTGTACCTCCACGTACAGCGCAGAAATTCATTCGCTGGTCTATTTTCCTCTCGCAGTACCGCTACGATATCTTGTATCGGTCCACTGCTAAGCACGGAAACGCCGATGCGTTGTCCCGTTTGCCTGTTGCTGAGGATAAAGCATTCGATTCTTCCGAACTTGCTTGCATGTTCATTGATTCGGAAACCGATGAAGTGGTCGAATCGTTTCCGATTGATTTTCGTCGTGTCGCTACAGCCACAGCTGCTGACCCTGTCCTTGCTACTGTTTTACGTTTTGTTGCTACGCAATGGCCTTTGTCAAAGTCTCGGATCGAGGATCCGTTGGTTCGCCGATTTTTTGCTCACAAGGAGAGACTTTTTGTTCGACGTGGTGTTTTGTTGTTGCGTTCTGATAATGATCAGTCCAGAGTCGTGGTCCCACGTTCGTTACAGTCCTCTGTTTTACGGCTTCTTCATCAAGGACATTGGGGTATAGTGCGAACGAAACAACTTGCTCGTCAGCACTGTACTTGGTTCGGAATCGATGTTGCGATTACGAATATGTGTTCTTCGTGCCCGGCGTGTGCCGAACAACAGTCCGCACCGCCGCGGAAAGTCTTTGCGTGGCCAAAAGCCACTTCCCCTTGGCAACGCTTGCACGTTGATTTTGCTGGTCCATTCTGGAATGCTCGATGGTTGGTTCTGGTCGACGCCTTCAGTAATTTTCCTTTTGTTGTCCGGATGTCTTCCACGACGTCCTCCGCCACCATCCAAGCGTTGTCTGCTATCTTTTGCATTGAAGGTCTTCCGCAGACTATTGTTTCCGACAATGGCCCACAATTCATGTCCGCAGAATTTCAGTCATTCTGCCAGGCCAATGGTATTCAACATCTGACGTCCGCGCCGTTTTCGCCTCAGTCCAACGGTGCCGCTGAACGATTGGTCCGGACTTTCAAGTCACAGATGTTGAAATTGAAAGAGTCGCATTCTCGGGAGGACGCATTGTTGCTCTTTTTGTCTTCGTATCGCTCTCAGCCCCGAGATGGTCGCTCGCCGGCTGAGTTGCTCCACGGTCGTCCTCATCGCACCTTGATGTCTTTGCTGCATCCGCCGCATCAGGTTCCTGCGCAGCGGCAGACTCCTGCTTTTGCTCCAGGCGACGTTGTATTTTATCGCAACTATCGAGGTTCACGGCGTTGGCTCGCAGGGCGCATTCTTCGCTGCCTCGGCCGCGCGATGTATTTGGTTTTGGGGGCCTCTGGTGAGGTGCGTCGGCATCTCAATCAGCTGCGCCTCTGTCGTCGCTCGGGTTCTGCCGCTCCCCGTCTGCTTTCAGCGACGGTGCCGTCCGGTCAGCGCCCTGGGGACCCATCTACTGGCTCGCCTCATCCCCAGGTGTTACCGACGATGCCTTCCATTTTGCCCCATGGCGACGCGCCGCCGCCGCCGCAGCAGCAGCAGCAGCCGCCGCCGCCGCCGACCGCATTCGACGCTTCGTTGCAGCCGCCAAGCGCCTCCCAGGGTCACGCGCCGCCGATCGCTTCCCGTGACCAGCTGTCCTCCGCCATGGAACGCCCGCCCGCTCCGGACCACATGACGTCATCGCGCGTCGGCTACCCCGACGCAATGGAGGTCGACCCTTTAGGACCTCCTGTCTCTTTACGGGCGCATACACCACATGTTGACGTGCACCCTGGACTAGTTTTGCAGGCGTTTCCTAGCTCCCCTCGGACCGGATGGCCGGGTGCGGGTGGCACAGCCTCGCCTGTTGTTAGGCTCCCCACCTCATCGCATACGTCAACATGTGGTCCTCCCCACGGCGGGCGGAAGCCTTATTACACGACCGTTCGCCGATTTGCGGGGGAGGAATGTGGTGTCACCGCCAGACACCACACTTGCTAGGTGGTAGTTTAAATCGGCCGCGGTCCATGTAGTACATGTCGGACCCGCGTGTCGCCACTGTGATCGCAGACCTAGCGCCACCACCAAGGCAGGTCTCGTGATACGAGAGTGGACTCGACCCCAGTTGTACGAGAACCAAGCTACCGCCCAGTTGTACGCGAACCTAGCTATCGCCCAGTTGTACGAAGCCTTTCTCTCTCATTAGCCGAGAGACAGAATAGCCATCAGAAGTTAATGGCTACGAACTAACAAGGAGCCATTTGTATCAGTGCCTATAGCTTACGAGTATTCAAGAGAGATGTATTCCAAGGAATTATTAAAAGTTAAGTAAAAAGCATCTACATACTTTTCTTCTTATTCATTCATAAGTTTTTATGTTCCAGACTTCACGCCCGTATGCTTATTACCGTGCGTGCACTATCGGCTACAGCTTTAGTTTAGCATTCCTTTTCAGCAATCAACATCACGGTGTCGGTCCAGCTACCGACACTACAGAATTTGTGATGATTCACAATTCGGAAGAATAGCGCCTGTTTATAGATTCCGCAAAGACTAGTTTCCATGCTGTGCTCTTACGTAACGGAAACGAGAAATCTTCGACACCAGTCGCCCATTCCGTTCAGTTGAAGGAAACCTACGAGAACATGAGGCTACTCCTGAAGTATACTGGCTATTCGAATCACAAATGGAAGATCTGTAGTGATCTCAGTTTTCTGGCACTTCTTCTGGGAGCGTAAAGTAGTCGCAAAAATATTGCTCTTTCTTGCGTCACTAGGGTAGTATGGCAAGGAAAGACCATTACGTAGGCAAAGAGTCTGAGCCGTGTCGGTTCGTAACGTGTGTTGTCTGTAGATCGTATCTCTGGCTTGTTTTCCCTTTGATCGCCAGGCGGCGCTCTTGTGCCGCGTCTTCCGGTACGAAATGGGTACGAGGCGGGCGCCTGTACAGCGGGCAGTCACTGGGGACGAAGAGGGAGTAAGTCGGTTGGAGCAAACGTGTGTAGTCACGCACAGTTATTCGGTGTCCGACTCGCTCTGAGGCAACCGTTGCAACTGGAACGACTTTGACCATAATTACCTGCTTCCGCTGCTCTGAAAGAACACCTCTTTCCTGCCGTCGGCCCGTGTGATCTACACTAATGGCCATTAAAATTGCTACACCAAGAAGAAATGCAGATGATAAACGGTCATTCATTGGGCAATATATTATAGTAGAACTGATATGTGATTACATTTTCACGCAATTTGGATGCATAGATCCTGAGATATCAGTACCCAAAGCAACGACCTCTGGCCGTAATAACGGTCTTGATATGCCTGGGAATTGAGTCAAACAGAGCTTCGATGACGTGTACAGGTACAGCTGCCCATGCAACTTCAACACGATACCACAGTTCATCAACAGTAGTGACTGGCGTATTGTGACGAGCCGGTTGCTCGGCCACCATTGACCAGACGTTTTCAATCGGTGAGAGATCTGGAGAATGTGCTGACCAGGGCAGCATTCGAACATTTTCTGTATCCAGAAAGGCCCGTACAGGACCTGCAACATGCGGTCGTGCATTATCCTGCTGAAATGTAGGGTTTCGCAGGGATCGAATGAAGGGTAGAGCCACGGGTCGTAACACATTTGAAATGTAACGTCCACTGTTCAAAGTGCCGTCAGTGCGAACAACAGGTGACCGAGACGTGTAACCAATGGCACCCCATATCATCACGCCGGGTGATACGCCAGTATGGCGATGACGAATACACGCTTCCAATGTGCATTCACCGCGATGTAGCCAAACACCCGATGCGACCATCATGATGCTGTAAACACAACCTGGATTCATCCGAAAAAATGAGGTTTTGCCATTCGTGCACCCAGATTCGTCGTTGAGTACGCCATCGAGGCGCTCCTGTCTGTGATGCAGCGTCAAGGGTAGCCGCAGCCATGGTCTCCGAGCTGATAGTCCATGCTGCTGCAAATGTCGTCGAACTGTTCGTGCAGATGGTTTTTGTCTTGCAAACGTCCCCATCTGTTGACTCAGGGATCGAGACGTGACTGCACGATCCGTTACAGCCATGCGGATAAGATGCCTGTCATCTCGACTGCTAGTGATAGGAAGCCGTTGGGATCCAGCACGGCGTTCCGTATTACCCTCCTGAACCCCCCGATTCTATATTCTGCTAACAGTCACTGGATCTCGACCAACGCGAGCAGCAGTGTCGCGATACGGTAAACCGCAATCGCGGTAGGCTACAATCCGACCTTTATCAAAGTCGGAAACGTGATGGTACGCATTTCTCCTCCTTGCACGAGGCATCACAACAACGTTTCACCAGGCGACGCCGGTCAACTGCTGTTTGTGTATGAGAAATCGGTTAGAAAGTTTCCTCATGTGAGCACGTTGTAGGAGTCGCCACCGACGCCAACCTTGTGTGAATGCTCTGAAACGCTAATCATTTGCATATCACAGCATCTTCTTATGGCCAGTAGCGTAGTTTCGCGGCCTTAGCAGGCTCTGTTGTTACTGCGCTGCCCTGCGTGATTCTTCCCTGTGTTGTGAATTTGTGGTTTTTGGGAAATTTGCATCCGCCATAGCGTGTCTGTATCGATTATAGTAACTGTTCGAGCCTGCCCCAACTCTGTGTTAGCTGAGCACTTTGTGTTGTTTTACTGAAAAATAACTTAGTTGCGATCCCCGGGTGTGGCGATTGTGGTGATAGTTTTTTTATTGTTTGGTTTTAATAATTTTTCTCCTTTCCAAATGATACCTAACGTACCACTGCCACCGTCTGTGCAAGCGGTGGGAATGTGATGGGACCGCAGGTGCCACTGGTGCTGTTATGAACATGTATGATTGATGTATTATTTTAATTATGTTTTATATTCTGATCCGACCAGATCTATTAGTACATCGGGTGCACTGCCGGAGACGTGTGAAATTTGCTGTGTTGGCACCCTTGGGTGTTTGTTGCAAGGCAACCCGATTCTGAGAGTGTGATTGAGTCTGCAGGACGAAGTACTAGTATCTGATGACAGTTGTATTATTAACAGAAAGAGAATTTCAACCTGAAGGGAAGTTCAAATTGTGGTTTATAAATTACTATTTTTGTGGCTTGATTATGTTAATCTTCGTATTCTTGGCACTCGCCAGTGTTTAAATTATACTATTGTTTAGGCAGTTATTTTCTGAAAGTGAATCTTCGTACTAATTGACCTGTTAGTGTTTCTAGGTATCTTCTTGTCGCATGATGCGTATTTTACGAGAGCCCTGCTGTTGCCTGAAGGGTTCTTCCGGCCTCACAACGGTGAACGCACCGGCAGCACGATATTACTGGACTGCATTTGGGATCCGCCGCTGCCGTTACGTTGAGTGAAGGAATCCTAAGGCACGGTGACTGCTGTTTAACTTAAGTTTTCCCTCTCTGTTTCACGTGGGCCTAAATCTTTTCAGAGTTCTTGTATTTTTGTCTTTTGATTTGGATCCTTTTTGGTACCGTGGCCTTTCTGTATTGAGTTTTCCTTTGTCAGTCGGGCCATTTGCTGGCTCTTGTGTCACTTAAATTCATCAGCGTTCCTAAAAGAGAGTGCTAAATTTTTATTTGTAATTTAAAACCATTCTGTTAGCTTAGACATTTAAATTTGTTTAAATAAATATTTTACCTGTACCGAAATTTTGCTAGTCGTTGTTACATTTGACCTTCAAAATTTTTGCTTTAAATTTGTCAGATCTCTTGAGACCATTTTAAATTTTGGATCTGTAAGTCAAAATCGTTGTGTTGGCCTAGTATCATTTCCTTGTCGTTATGGTTTACTATTGTTTTTTGTTAAATTATTTAATAAGAGTGAATCATTTGACAAAAAATGAATGTCCTAACCTGGAGCGTAGTTCTCCCATGAATTCCTGCTAACCTGGCTCCATAGAACCCAATTGGTAACCTAGAGGTGGTTATTTGTTACTGGTTAAGGGAGAGCGGAGAGTTTTCTCTTTTCGAAATCATTCAGTGTTTGAAATTTGAATTGCCTTAATCATGATTTTTTTTATTATTTCGAAATCATACTGGATTTATTAGAGGAAAACAACATAGAGGGATAGGGCGCAGAGGTTGCTTTGGCATGGCCTATTACAACTGGAGTAGCTTCAGCATGAGCTGAAATTACGGCAACAGGCGATTGTGGGCGGGGTTGCGGAATTTGCAGCAATATTACCTGCGTCATTGGGCAGTCCTGTTCATATTTCCTCTGACGTCATTAGCGATGTAGGTGCTGGTATTTCTACTTGCTCGTCCGCTTTGGGAAAATTACATCGCAATATTCAATTTATCGAGGACAGACAACTTAACCATAAACAGATACGTAGGGTTCAGGCCCAACTCCTTCATTGAGACAAACGTCTGGTCAATTTGAAGCATCTTCAGCTTAGCAGGGAACAAGAAGATGTGGTTAATAAATTGCTCAGTGAGGTGAAGGAAATTTGCACAAGCACACTGGGTTTGGATGGGGAAGCTAGCGTTATGGAGGACGATAGTCGCACTGTTAAGTAGGATCAGGCTATCGAGAACATAAATGTTCAAGTTTTAGGCGGCCGTTGTGGACGAGCTGCTCTAGGCGCTTCAGTCCGGAACCGCGCTGCTGCTACGGTCGCAGGTTCAAATCCTGCCTCGGACATGGATGTGTGTGATGTCCTTAGATTAGTTACGTTTAAGTAGTTCTAAGTTCTAGGGGACTGATGACCACAGACGTTAAGTCCCATAGTGCTCAGAGCCATTTGAACAATTTTTTTACGAGAATGATTTAAATAGTTTTTAAATAAAAATCTGAACTTTCCTTCGCGTTGAGAGCCTGGTTCTATTAATAATATAACGGTGAGATACCAGTAAATTCGGCTGTAGACCCAGTCACACTTCAAGAAGTAAGGCATCTCGTATTACAACCCCCAAGTGTGTCAACACACAAAATTTCACACCTCTACGGCAGTGAACCCGGTATACTAACAGATCTTCCAGATCAGAATCTAAAACAACTTTAAAAGAATACAATAATCATATATGTTCATTACAGATCCAGTAGCACCTCCGATTGCCATCATCCCACCGCTTGCACAGGCGGTGACAGTAATTACGTTAGGAATCATTTGGCAAGGAGAAACGTCATTAAAACGGATGAATAAGAACTATCACCACAATCGTCACACACGGGGATCGCAACTAAGTTACTTTTCGAGAAAGCAACACAGGGCACTCAGAGAGCACAGAGGTGGGCAGACTCAAAGAGTTTGAATATGTGATAAGGATCCAAACATTCCAGAAAGCGTATTATTACCGAGTTGAAACTTCCTGGCAGAATAAAACTGTGTGCCGGACCGAGACTCGAACTCGGGACCTTCGCCTTTCGGGGGCAAGTGCTCTACCACCCGAGCTACCCAAGCACGACTCACGCCCCGTCCTCACAGCTTTTCTTCCGCAGGTACCTCGTCTCCCACTTTCCAAACTTCGCAGAAACTATCCTCCGAACCTTTGGAAAGTAGGAGCCGAGGTACTCGCGGAAGTAAAGCTGTGACGTCACGGCCCGAGTCGTGCTTGGGTAGCTCAGTTGGTAGACCACTTGCCCTCGAAAGGCAAAGGTCCCGAGTTCGAGTCTCGGTCCGGCACACAGTTTTAATCTGCCAGGAAGTTTCATATCAGCGCACACTCCACTGCAGAGTGAAAATCTCATTCTGTATTGCCGAGTTGTTTCCAAGTTTATCGGCAGTGGTATATGTGGCATATCTTTTCTAGAAAAATTGGTACATGATGGAGCATTTCGTATTTCTGCAATTAGGGCATGTGCTAGACAGCAAGTCAGGTGTTGAAACGTGGATGCATGGACGCAGAACGGTTATCTACACTGATATAGGTAGTCCATTTAGTGGTGCAGTTATGACTATGCAGAAAAATACGAGGTAGTAAATCATGTGATTTGTTCGCGGGGTGACTGGTAGACAGAGGAAACACAACTAACACACTGAAGTAGGAACACATTAAGATATCAGTGATCACAGTAGCTGCACCTTTACACCTATCACCATGTACGTATCTCGCCCAGATACGATCACAGGCACCCTGTCCTGGGACTTGCTGTGCTGTCCAGTTCAGGACCAAGACTCCACAACCACAACACGTGTGCAGGGGAAACCTTGCCCAGTATACCTGTATATTGCTGAGTGGTGTCGCTTGGTAATGCTGCCGGGAAGTTCAGATGCCATGCCAGCATTATTGGAACGCAATAAAAACATTTCCAGGGACAGATGCGGTCTCTGACTATAGTTTCTCTTTCTTTGATTCATCAGTCCTCTGCCTACATTGACTCCATGTGCTATGCCAACCTGTTCATCTAAGTTTTTCAATTATTCGTTGGTTATATTCGACTGGTTGTTTTCCCCTTCAATCTTTACCCCCTACAAATCCACGTATTACCGACGCAGTTATTCTCTGTTTTTGTAACACATGTCGGCATGTGTAACCGACCGAGTAGTTGATCCTATAAGGGTTTACCAAATGCTTCTTTCCTCACCGATTCTGCAGAACACCTCCTTATTTGTAATCTTATCAGTCCATATAATTTTCAACATGCTTTTTTTAGCACCACATCTCAAACGCTTAGATTCTCTTCCATTCTGGTTTTCCAACACTGCATGAGTCAGTTGCATGCTATAACTGTATTGGCTAACCACTGTGCTTACAAAAAGGGATTGCGTAGATGAATTACATAGGTGGAAGACAAATTAGGTAAAACAGCGAATTACTGAAAATGAGATTTATTGTAAACATATTAATAAAATAGGCGCAAAAACACAAAATTAGTATGGGTAAAAGACACCTATAAAGCGTAAAATTTTTGAAACCTGTCAAAGAGTAAAACATTAGTCAGACAGATAAAACCAGTTGAAAGGTAAGGAATAAAAGCTGTTGGTGGATTGGAATAGTGGGTACCATAATATCATAATAAGACTGGTTTCTGCTAACCCATTGATCATTCAATAAAATAAATATCCTTGTACCGGACTATTTCCCCCGGGGGGGGGGGGGGGAGGGGGGAGGGGGAGGGAAGTATTGGCACAATAGATTAACAAGATCTTTCCTCTTACGAATTGCAAAACTTTCTTCAAAAACAACGTTTTGTTGTAACAACTGCAGTAAATATTTAGATATCCATTCTCCTAGGTTCCCTGTCCCGTCAGAAAACTGACGAATCAGGCACCCTGGTTTGTGAGTCTTCACTTACGCACGTAACAGAGCGCACTTGTCTCGAAGCCTGTTCTTAAATCATAGGTCTAGGTCTTGATGTCGCCGCAGAGTTGAGTCATGAACCCTGGAGTCCCTATGCTACATGCATTTCCAGCGAGACCCATTGTTAACCCTAAGAATGCAACAGTATACATAGTTTCCCAAGTATTAAATAATATTCTCAGAGAATTTTACACTTTTGAAATCACTTACTCCATAAAAGATACACACCAATTAACAACGCTTATCAAAGATGTAAAACTCCCTAGAGAAGCTAGAATTCTCTAATTTGACATCGTTAATATATTTACCAATATACTAGTTAAAGGTACAACTGAAATCATAAAAAATACCTTACCAAGCACAAAAAACTGACCTTACCGGAGATTTGAGAAATGGTCAGTCTACTTGAATTAGTAGTGTCCTACAGCTACTTCTCATTTAATGATTTTATATATATATATATATATATATATATATATATATAAAGAAGTAAGGCTTATCCATGGGTAACATACCAAGCCTCTTGGCTGAAATATTCATCAACCACTTGGAAAACAAACTTTTTGAAGGGAAAAATAAACTCGGTGAAAAAATTGTTTATTAGAAAAGATGTATGGATGACACTCTACTCTTTCTTGATGCGCAAAAGATGAACTTCTCACATTATTCAGTACCCTCCACAATAAAATAAAGTTTACAATTGAACATGAAACAGAAAATTCTATAAATTTCCTAAACCTCGCAATTGTTAATGAACAGCAAGAACACAATTTTTACATTTACAGAGAACCAACTTACGCTGAGATCACAACACAGGAATCGTCATACCATTCAAACACACACAAGTATGCTGCATTTAGATTTATGCTGAACAGGGCACACACATTACTATCAAAAACCCAAAGCACTGACACAAGAAACTGGTACTATCAAAACAATTGCAGGAAGTAATGGGTATTCTGAAAAATTAATTGACAAAATATCAAACAAAATACAGAGCAGCATCAATAATAGAAGCACTACAGGAAAAACATCTGACACTGCATTCCCCACTCAGGCACAGCAACACAAAAAAATTGCTAACTTATTTAGGAACACCAAATTTAAATTTATTTCTCCACAAACAATAAAATGAGACACTACTTACCTCACACAGTAAACATACGCACTACAACAACAGAACAAAGTAGAGTATACAAATTACAGTGTAACAGCTGCCCTGCATTTTACATAGGCAACACAGGAAGAACTTTCCTTACACATTACAAAGAATACACTGATGCCTTTAGAATTAACCAGTTTGACAAATCTGCAATAGCTAACCGCATGAACCTTAACAGACACAGACTAAGAGACATCCATAACAGCTTAACTGTACTCCATACATAAAGCAATTGTACAAAACTTGATCTGCTTGAGCAATTACAAATATCGTTACATGAAGAAAAGCTTCTGAAAACTTGTTGAATGAACAAACAGAGTTTATCAGTCAGAATTTTTTCAGTAATTTTAAAAGTTTATTTTTCCCTATGGGAACAAGCATTTAATAATATAACCATTCCATGAAATGTGTTTAATAAATAATTCATAAAATAATAAATTCATAAAATACAGGCACGTTCACCACACTGACAAATATTTACATTATTAAGGATGTCCATGTAAATAATAATGTAACACTTTGTAATTAAATTCTGTGTATTTGTGCATCTCCACAGTCGAAATTCTTTGACCTGTTTTGAACTGTGCTCGAAAATGTGCTGTGTCAATATTTCTGCAAATGTGCTGTTTAATAGAAAGTGTGTATTTGTATATAAACATTCCACAGAGCCATAAACCTACTACTAGAAACAGTAAGTTTCTTTTCTGTTTACTGTAGTTTCATAAACATATTTCATAATGTGGCATTTTGTAATAAAACAATGTGATCTTGCCATCCCCAGAATTAAACGAAATGTAAAGTTGATGTAGACTGTCAAAGCACTTGAAGATGAGCCCCTGGGGTTCGAGATGCATCGTGAATTTTATTAAAATCTCGATTTTTGTCAGAAGGTGGTTTTTCGTTATTATTATTATTATTATTATTATTATTATTATAAGCATCTCGCATCTCTGTTGCCCTCTAAAGAATGTTTATGTTTAATATTTCAGAGACATGACCTGTAGACGATTTCTGTGCAAATGGGATCCGGTTACCATCTGACACGAGATTTTTAGCTTTTAATAAAGCCTTGCGATCAAGAGTAATAAGTATTTTAATACATTAAGCGTATTTAATGTAGTTATTTCCATTGGCTTCTGCTTTTCTTAAGCTGTTGGATATTGCTTTGCCTTCCGCATTTCAGGGGCAGTTCCCCAAACCAAGTTCGGGAGGTGCTCCGAACCTTTTTCTGGTCTCCTGCCCTCTTTACGAAGCCATGACAGAGGGATAGCGACTTCTTATGCCAGAAGTTTCCGACCGTCGTTAGTAGTAGTAGTATGGTATTCTGCCTTACGGTAGGTCTTGTCGTGGGTTAAGCCTCTTCCACTTTTGTCTGTCCATCATTGCTGATGAATTTCTTTACAGTGTAAGGAGTAGCTGTGCTCAAATATGGGATCCAGGACCATTTGATTACCAGTCAAAGACGCTACCTTAAACCCCGGTGACGGTACTTTATTAGCAATTATGTGCAGATATAAACTGAAGAAATTGCGGAAAGTTACGAAGTTAAGAGAATGGGAACTGGACAAGCTGAAAGGGCAAGAAGTGGTTTAAAGTTTGAAAGGGAGTAATGGGCAACATTTCACTGCAACAGAGGAAAGGAATCCGACAAAGGACGAATGGGTAACTGAAGGTTGAGATACTAACTGCAGGGGAGGATGCAATAGGCAAAAAGACAAAGCGCAGAAGAAATTTATGTTAAGGTTATGTGTAACATACAGAGACTGAATTTAACTCGAGAGAGGATGAAACATAAAATTCAACAGATGAAGAAAACAGTACAATTACAGAAGACTGAAAATGGCGGAACGAGAATGGCTGGAGGATAAATTCGAAACATTAGAGGCTAGCATAACTATCGCAAAGATACATGCTACCTTGCCTCGCAAGGACTGAGTGCACCCCGCTTGCCAACAGCGCTCGGCAGACCAGATGGTCACCCATACAAATGCTAGCCCAGCCCGACAGCGCTTCACTTCGATCATCTGACGTGAACCCGTGTTACCACTGCGGCAAGGCCGTTGGCCCCTATAGGAAAATTGAAGATCAGTTCGGCGAAAAGAGAATCATCTGTGAGAATATTAGGAAAAACTCGTGTATGGATTCTTGCAGAACACTGGGCAGCCAGTATAAAGCAAATATGCGAAGTGTGAAAATTAGAAAAAATATATTGAAGGATTATACAAGAAAAGGAAACTTGAGAAACTGAACTGGATACATATTATAGTGGGAAGAGTAAGTACCTGACAGGGGTGATATACTGCGAGAATAAACTGAAACATCACCGAAAGACAAACGCAGAGGTGGGGTATATGTGCGACAGGTGGGTTACACTCTGACTATAAGAATAATGTAATTATTCCAATGTCAAGAATAAAGTTTCAGTACCACAGAACCATCAGTATATTAAGTCACCAGTAAATCGTCTATTCTCTAAAGAATCTAACACTCTTGCATAAAAAGTCTGATCACAAATAATGTAATGTGTTAAGTATTTTACGCTAAGCATTTAAGCGGGAAGAACTTTAGGAAAGGTTTGACATTATGCTTAGTTTCTCAAAAATCGCTAGTTGCTCTCATTATCAAACACTGTATTCCTATAGTAAGTGCGCTCCATTTTAAACAAAACTAAGTTTTTCACGCATCTCAATGTTTATGACGTCATATCTCCTGAACGGAGTGTCGTTTTTGCAAGCGTATATGCGTAAACATTGTCTGCAAAGTGTGTTACGCATAGCGTTACTAGAAAGAAATAAGTTAAAACCTCATGTCTGACACTAAATTTTTACTGCACGCTGTTTTACGCAGGTATTAGTTTTTCTAGCATCTAAATGTCTATGAACTGGTATTTCCTGAGTTATGTGTCGTGAAGTAAATTAATTTCGCGGGTAAATTCAGTGGTATATGTGGATACTGTCTGCAAATTAAGTTGCGAACAGTCGGTAGAAATGAGGTAACAAATTAAAACCTTATGTCTGATGCTGAAGTTTCACTGCATTAACAGCTAAAATGTACTAAGCGGTAAACTTACTTTCGTTTCGCCTCTTTGTAGGGCGTCGAGGGAAAAAATTTCTGAAATTTTGTCTAAAGTTTGTTGGAAATTGCTAAGTGCTCTATACCCAAATACTGGAGTAATAAAGAAACGATATCTGAGCAGGGTCAGTTGCTGTACCTCAAGAAAAAGTACACGGTTTATAACTGCAATACTAAGGGCGTTCAATAAGCAACGCAAGAAATTCTTTTTCTCTACCATTTTCGATTGAAAAAAAAAGAAAGAAAATAAACGCAGACCTGTTGAGAGATATTGTGGAATACTCTCGCTTCAGCCACTATAATTTGACACAGTTCGGACAGGTGGCGGCGCTACCCACAGCCTTCAAAATGGCATCTGTAACATATTCATAGAGTTTCTTTTGGCGGAACCAAAGCAGCGCAGATATATAGGCGCTTTCGGGTTGTCTACGGATACCTGGCAGTGAACAAAAACACGGTGAGTTGATGGGCGAGGAATCTGTCTTCACCGTAACAACGTCGTGCAAACCTGTCAGATCTCCCGGGTGCCGCCTGGCCGCACACTACTGTGACTCCTGCAACGTTGTAACGTGCGGAACGTGATCGACGGATCACGATCAAACAAGTCGCTGCACAACTGGACGTATGTGTCGGTAATGCTGACACACTCAGCTACCAGTTGTGTACTGAAAGGTGTGTCCACTGGGTTCCTCCCCGCCTAATATAAGACTTTCGCCTGTTTGGCCCAATGAAGGATGCACTTGGTGGGGTCAGTACGCAGATGATGGGGAGGTTATTGATGCAGCAAGACGTTGGCTCAGACGTCAACCAGTAAGGTGGTACCATGCGGGCATACAGGCCCTCTAAGTAAGACGATGTAGCGCCGTCGTATTGAACGGAGATTGTGTTGAAAAATACGGTTTTGCAGCCATAAAAATGGGGAACGGTATGGTGTGTTGGAATCATGAATAAAAGCAACCTGCTTTCAGCGAAAGTGTGGCATTACTTATGAACGCTCTTCGTACCTCTCTTATTCTGTTGAACTTTCAGTATAAGATTATACTTCTTACTGAGAATATTATGACAGCACTTTGAATTTTCATATTTGTAAATAATTGCGCGAAATACTGAAAGTAAAATTTCTCTTGCCCCTGAAAGACGTCACATAAGCAATCTGAACTGGTATTGGTTCCTAGACAGTTGCTTAGAAATGTAGATGGTGGCAAAATACGGATGACAGTTATTTACAGAGGAGTGGGAAGACTGGTCGATGGCGGCTACTTGTACGATTAGGTTTGTTGCAAATAAACGTCGGAACGTGCGAGGCTATACTGCCCGGCGACTTAGTTTTAGAAGACACGCTAAAAAAAGGAACATCTATGCTCATAGCTTTTGTAAGTTTAGAGATAGCTTTTGGCAATAGTGACTGGAGGACACTCACTGATATGATAAAGATAACAACGATAAAATACATGGAGCGAAATGTTATTTACGTCTTGTACTGAAACCAGACTGAAGTAATGAGGATAGAATTTCGTAAACGTAAGCACTTGCTGAGAAGGTAGTGAGACAGGTTTGTAGCCTATACCCATTGTTATTCAATCTGTACAAACAAAAATGGAAACGAAGGGGAAATATGGAAGGGGAATTAAAGTCCAGGGAGAAAAAACTAGTTGCTGGTAACACTGTAATTGTCAGAGACATCAGAGGGCTTGGAAGACGAGATGAACGGAATGGATAGTAATAGATTGGTGCAAAGTTCGTAGTGCTGGGGGGGCCAGAAACAAGTACCCCGTGTGTGGGGATAATGCTACTGTGCAGAGCACGGCGGTTTTCTCTTTTTAAGGAGGATCGTTTTGACAACATTAGTGGCTCCCCACGTTCAAGAAGACCTTCGGGATTGTTTAGACGCATGACTCCAAATCATCCACGGCAGTGTACTCGGAAACCGGCATATGTGATGAACTGTGATGATTCCACCATCGTGCGACGTTTCCGTACGATGGGGAAAGATCAAAAATCGGGTGTTTAGATACCGCATCCTCTAAGCTAAAATCACAAGAAAATCAGCAGGTGGTCGTATGTGTATCACAGTTTGCTCATCGTCAATTGCCTCTTGAACGACACCGAACACTCCTATCCTGTATCGTTGGTGGTGACGAGAACTGGTGTCTTTACGCTAACATAAGGAAAAGAAAGGAACGGTTGAGCCCAAACAAAGCAGCAACTCCCCGTACAAAGACCTGCGCGCATCCACAGAAGATGTTATGCGTCTGGTAGAATAGCGACGGTGTGGTGCTTCCCTGAGGTGTTCCCGTTAATGATGAGACTCATTGTTAACAACTGAGACGTCTTGCACTCGCAATCAAAGAACAACGACCAGGAAGAGTGCGTGAAGTGACGCTATTCCAAGATAATGCCCGCCCGCATTCAGCGACACTGACAAGTAGCATACCAAGTAAATCATTAAAAGCAGTAGATGAGTTTAGTTATTTTCGCAGCACTGTAATTAGTCATAGTCGAATAACGGCGATATAAAATGCAGACTGGCAATAGCAAGAAAAGAATTTCTGTAAATAGCTGTTTGTTGATATATAATATAAATTCCAATTTTAGGAATTATTTCCTGAAAGTATTTGTCTGGAGTGTATCCATGTGAGGTAGAGATACGTGAATAATAAGGAGTTTACGCAATGAGAGCTCAGATGCTTTTGAAACGTAATTCCGTGGAAGACTGCAGAAATTACACTATCCGGACACCTGGCTGAAAATGACTTACAAGTACGCTGCGTGCTCCATAGGTAATGCTGGAATTCAGTATGGTGCTGGCCCACACTTAGTCTTGGTGACAGCTGCCACTCTCGCAGGCATACGTTCAGATGAAAGGTTTTTTCCGGAATGGCAGCGCATTCTTCACGGAGTGCTGCACTGAGGAGAGGAATTTATGTCGGTCGGTGAGGCCTGGCCAGTCCATTACAGGGACGTTATTGTTGCGCAACCACTCCGCCACAGGCCATGTATTATGAACAGGTGCTCTATCGTGCTGAAAGTGGCAGTCCCCATTCCCGAATTGATGCTCAACAGTGGGAAGCAAAGAGGTTCTTAAAACATTAATGTAGGCCTATGGTGTGAAGTGCCACGCAAAATAACAAGGGGTGTAAGCCCCCTCCGTGAAATAACACGACCACACCATAACACCCCCGCCTCCGAATTTTACTGTTGGCAATATAGAAGCTGGCAGATGACGTTCACCGGGCATTCTCCATGCCCACACCCTGCCATCGGATCGCTACATTGTGTACCGTGATTCTTCACTCCACACAACATTTTTCCACTGTTCAGTCATCCATTGTTTACGCTCCTTACACCAAGCGAGGAGTCGTTTGGCATTTACCGGCATGGTGTGACTTATGAGCAGCCGCTCGACCATGAAATCCAAGTTGTCTCACATCCCACCTAACTATCATAGTACTTGCAGTGGATAATGATTCAGTTTGGAATTCCAGCGTGATGGTCTGGATAGATGTCAGCCTATTACACATTACAACCCTCTCCAACTGTCGGGAGTCTGTCAGTCAACAGACGAGGTCGACCTATACGCTTTTGTGCTGTACGTGTCCCTTCACGTATCCACTTCACTATCGGAAAGAGTATTTAAGGATGTTTAGGAGCGTGGAAATCTCGCGTACAGACGTGTGACACAAGTGACACCCAATCACCTGATCACGTCCGAAGTCCGTGAGTTCCGGGGAGCGCCCCATTCTGCTCTCTCACGATGCCATGACTACTGAGGTCGCTGACATGGAGTACCTGGCAGTAGGTGGCAGCACATTGCACGTAATATGAAAGACGTATGTTTTTGGGGATCTCCGTGCACTTTTGATCACATAGTGTATGACAGATAGATAGGACATTTGGAAGATAAGAAATTTCTGGCCCAACTTTACTAATGGAATGGATCGGTCGATAGGACACATCCTGGGACGTTAAGCAAATGTCATTGTAGTAATGAGGGAAGAGTGGGGATAAAAGTTGTAGAAGGAAATCAGGGGCTGAAAAAAGTAAGCGGATTGAAATATGTATATACGAAGGCGCGTTGAAAGGTAATGCCTCGAATTTTTTATGTGAGAACACTTACAGCTTTCAAATAAAACAAACATATTAATGTTTTCGATCTAAATTCTTTGTCTACATATTTATTTCCCAACACAGTAGGGCGACGAACGCATTTCTAGAACTGAACAAGGCCGGCCGCTGTGGGCGAGCTGTTCTAGTCGCATCAGTCCGGAACCGCGCTGCTGTTGCAGTCGCAGGTTCGAATCCTGCCTCGGGAATGGATGTATGTGCTGTCCTTAGGTTAGTTAGGTTTAAGTAATTCTAGGGGACTGATGACCTCAGATGTTAAGTTCATAGTGCTTAGAGCCATTTGAACCATCTCTGAACGAGACAACAGTTTGTCGATACCATAAGTGTAGAATGTTTGGCATTGTTGACGGAGCCGAAGCCTCACCTCTGCTTGCACCTCTTCCCCACTATCAAAGTGAAGTTCTCAAAGGTATTCTAACATATTTTTTATGTTTTGGAAACAAATGAAAATCGGATGGGGCGAAGTTGGCACTATATGGAGCACTTGACGGCTCAACACAAAATACACATAGTACAGTGGACACACTTCAAAACCACCGTACAATATGCATTAGATGAGTATGTGCCGAGCAAGATCGTAAGAGATCGAAAAGAGCCACCGTGGTACAACAACCGAGTTAGAAAACTGCTACGGAAGCAAAGGGAACTTCACAGCAAGCATAAACATAGCCAAAGCCTTGCAGACAAACAAAAATTACACGAAGCGAAATGTAACGTGAGGAGGGCTATGCGAGAGGCGTTCAACGAATTCGAAACTAATGTTCTATGTACTGACTTGGCAGAAAATCCTAAGAAATGTTGGTCTTATGTCAAAGCGGTAGGTGGATCAAAACAAAATGTTCAGACACTCTGTGACTAAAATGTTACTGAAACAGAGGAGGCCGAAATACTGAATGTCTTTTTCCAAAGCTGTTTCACAGAGGAAGACTGCACTGTAGTTCGTTCTCTTGATTGTCGCACAGATGACAAAATGGTAGATGTCGTAATAGATGACAGAGGGATAGAAAAACAATTAAAATCGCTCAAAAGAAGAAAGGCTGCTGGACCTGATGGAATAACAGTTCGATTTTACACAGGGTACGCGAAGGAACTTGCCCCCCTCCTTGCAGCGGTGTACCGTAGGTCTCGAGAAGAGCGTAGCATTCCAAAAGATTGGAAAAGGGCACAGGTCATCCCCATTTTCAAGAAGGGACGTCGAAAAGATGTGCAGGACTATAGACCTGTATCTCTAACGTAGATCAATTGTAGAATTTTGGAACAGGTATTATTTTCGAGTGTAACGACTTTTCTGGAGACTAGAAATCTACTCTGCAGGAATAAGCATGGTTTTCGAAAAAGACGATCGTGTGTACCCCAGCTCGCGCTATTCGACCACGAGACTCAGAGGGCCATAGACACGGGTTCCCAGGTAGATGCCGTGTTTCTTGACTTCCGCAAGGCGTTTGATACCGTTCCCCACAGTCATTTAATAAACAAAGTAAGAGCATATGGACTATCAGACCAATTGTGTGATAGTATTGAAGAGTTCCTAGACAACAGAACGCAGCATATCATTCTCAATGGAGAGAAGTCTTCTGAAGTAAGAGTGATATCAGGTGTGCCGCAGGGGAGTGTCTTAGGACCGTTGCTATTCACAATATATATAAATGACATTGAGGATAACATCGGAAGTTCTCTGAGGCTTTCTGCGGATGATGCTGTAATATATCGAAAGGTTGTAGCAATGGAAAATTGTACTGAAATGCAGGAGGATCTGCATAGAATTGACTCATGGTGCAGGGAATGGCAATTGAATCTCAATGTAGACAAGTGTAATGTGGTGCGAATACATAGAAAGAAAGATCATTTATCTACAGTATAGCAGGTCAGCGACTGGAAGCAGTTAATTCCATAAATTATCTGTGAGTGCGCATTAGGAGTGATTTAAAATGGAATGACTATATAAAATTAATCATCGTAAAGCAGATGCCAGACAGATTCATTGGAAGAATTCTAAGGAAATGCAGTCCGAAAACAAAGGAAGTAGGTTACAGTACACTTATTCGCCAACTGTTTGAATACTGCTCACCGGTGTGGAATCCGTACCAGATAGGATTGATAGAAGAGATAGAGAAGATCCAACGGAGAGTAGCGCGCTTCGTTACAGGATCATTTAGTAATCACGAAATAGCTCTGCATGGACTTTTCTTGAAGTTACGAGGACATACCTTCACCGAGGAGTCAAGCGGTATATTGCTCCCTCCTACGTATATCTCGCGAAGAGACCATGAGGATAAAATCAGAGAGATTAGAGCCCACACAGAGGGATACTGACAATCTTTCTTTCCACGAACAATACGAGACTTGGAATAGAACTGATAGAGGTACTCAAGGTACCCTTCGCCATATACCGTCAGGTGGCTTGCGGAGTATGGATGTAGATGTAGATGCAGATGTAGATGATAAATGACAGTGAGCCCAAGTCCTCGGACTGTCGGAGATGTCGCAGTTCTCGTTAGTGGTCTGGCACTGTCAAGAGCCGACCGCTGTGGCCGAGCGGTTCTAGGCGCTTCAGTCCGGAACCGCGCTGCTGCTACGGTAGCAGGTTCGTTCGAATCCTGTCTCGGGCATGGATGTGTGTGATGTCCTTAGGTTAGTTAGGTTCAAGTAGTTCTAAGTCTATGGGACTGATTACCTCAGATATTAAGACCCACAGTGCTTAGAGCCATTTGAACCATCTCTGAACGAGACCACAGTTTGTTGATACCATAATTGTAGAATGTTTGGCATTGCTGACGAAGCCGCAGCCTCACCTCTGCTTGCACCTCTTCCTCACTATCAAAGTGAAGTTTTCAATGGTATTCTAAGGCATTCTTTAAGTTTCGGAAACAAATGAAAATCGGATGGGGCGAAGTCGGCACTGTATGGAGGATTATACGTGACAGTGAACCCAAGACGTCGGATTGTCGGAGATGTCGCAGTTCTCGTTAGTGGTCTGACACTGTCGTGCTGAAGGAGAATGTGCCACATGTGTGGACAAACTTTTCGAGTTCGAAACTGAATTACAGGGCGCTGCCACTCACGCACGACGTAGTTACGTTGAACGAGACCATTTTAGATGCAACAATTCGGAGTTCCCTAGCGGCAGAAGGGCGCATGTGTGTAGACATCAGTAATAAGGATGTGGAATGTTAATAATGTTCCTTTTATTTAAAAAGATCTAAGAATGTTCATATAAAAGATTCGGAGGCTTTACTTTTCAGCACGTGCTCATACGTTGTAACAGTTAAGGTAGAGCTGAAGAGGCTTCCACAGGATGTGCTACTGCGGATAGATTCATTAAAGTAGTCCTCGTGCTGAAGACAACACCACCATCGACAACAACAGAAACGTGCACTAGGTCGTGATCTAATCCAACTGTATAGTCAAACAACGCAACATGTCACATGTAACACTTCTGACATATTACTTCGGTAATGAACGTTATCTAACTGCATAAACTCATTATGTTTGTAATTAATGGAAATCAGCAATCAACGTCTCAGTCTGTTGATAGTGTTAGAAATAGGTTTGTAACACATTTACTGCAGCGTTCAGCTACGTTCTACAACTCCATTTTGATTAGCTACTTTATAATTCTGTCGGGCCGGGTAACTTTTCTTAAACGACTACTGTACTTCAGGTAGTTCCTACTTTCATAGCTTTTGCTGCAGCCATCAGCCTAGAATTTTTATTTGTGATGTAATTTTGTAGTTATATCGCAGTCTTGTGAAAGAGCTAAAAGCCGGCTGCGGTGGTCTCGCGGTTCTAGGCGCGCAGTCCGGAACCGTGCGACTGCTACGGTCGCAGGTTCGAATCCTGCCTCGGGCATGGATGTGTGTGATGTCCTTAGGTTCGTTAAGTTTAAGTAGTTCTAAATTCTAGGGGACTGATGACCACAGCTGTTAAGTCCCATAGTGCTCAGAGCCATTTGAACCATTTTTTTTTTTTTTTTTGAAAGAGCTAAAAAACAAACAACACGTTTTAGAAGTTCTCACATTGTTCGACTCTAGGTTTCCTATTGCTCGTTTATTGTCCGTCCCTGGTAGCTGAATGGTCAGCGCGACGGAATGTCATACCTAACGGCCCTGGTTCGATTCACGGGTGGGTCGGAAATTTTCTCCCCTCACGGACTGGGTGTTGTGTTGCCCTTATCATCATTATTTCATCCCCATCGACACGCAAATCGCCGAAGTGGCGTCAACTCGATAGACTTGCACACGGTGAACGATCTACCCGACCGAAGGCCCTATCCACAAGGCATTTCCATTTCCATTGCTCGTTTATTTACAGAGCTGCTGTCACTCAGTGCCCCATGGGACTTAACACCTGAGGTCATCAGTCCCCTAGAGTTAGAACTACTTAAACCTAGCTAACATAAGGACATCACACACATCCATGACCGAGGCAGGATTCGAACCTGCGATCGAAGCAGCAGCGCGGTTCCGGACTGAAGAGCCTAGAACCGCTCGCCACAGCGGTCGGCCCTGCAATATAGGCAATACGGAATATTGTTATCGTTCACGTACAAGGTCTGTTGATTTTTGGTATTCTAGAAATAACAGGAAAGCTCCTTAACCGACAATGCTGTTGGTAAACGTGATTCACATAACGATTTTGCTCGAAATCGCTTGCAGATTCAGTGTTCAGATTGCAGGTTCAGATTGTTTGTTGGTAACTTTTTTAGGAAACGGACACACATATGATTTTTCACGCACGTTTGTGCCTGAATTTGGTGGCGGCAAAACAGACAAGCTAGTTTTTGTTGAATGGGACTGTTCACACGCTGCATTTTGGCACGCTGCATGAATAGGTGTGTCAGTGTGGTGTAAGCGCTCGTCGATTTTTCACGTTGCGTCTATGTCACACGGCTTTCCACACGAGCGCGAAGTACGCTACATTGTCTCTTTGTATGTGTGCAAATCAGCAAGTCGCTTGTGAACCACGTGCGTAAACACCGATCCTGTGACGTTTTACCTTTATATCTGATTGTATGTGACACACTGATACGCTAATGTGAACAGTGATTTGAAATAATCCCCTATGGGTATAATTTTTAAGTGATAAAATTAAATCCTGGTAATATTTCTCAACACGCGGACTTCAATTTAAAATTTAAAAGTTGACCCACAAGTATCTAGTGCAAAAGGAACGTTCCGATAACCACAGGTTTAATGACTGCATCTTCTTCTACAAACTGGTTCACGAGTGTAATGCAACAATAAAGGAAACAACAGTACAAAAGCCGGCCGGTGTGGCCGTGCGGTTCTAGGTGCTTCAGTCTGGAACCGCGTGACCACTACGGTCGCAGGTTCGAATCCTGCCTCGGGCATGGATGTGTATGATGTCCTTAGGTTAGTTAGGTTTAAGTAGTTCTAAGTTCTAGGGGACTTATGACCTCAGAAGTTAAGTCCCATAGTGCTCAGAACCAACAGTACAAAGAAATCATGATAAGCTGTATAAAATATTTTAAGACTTTTAAGCACAATGAGCCGTGCGTGGCTCGTGTTCCCGCCATCATCTATTTTACACCCTGTTTTTAACTTACTTCCATCTCACTACGTTAATTTAAATTACTACTGACTCTGAGTTGCTGCTTTGCCTGACCGTGACCGGCAGGCGCTAGAAGCACGTATCGATATATCCCCTCTCGTAGTATCTTTGCTCGACTGCTATGACTTCCCGGTCGTTGTCTGTCGTAAGCGAGTTCGGGTCGCGAGTTCGTGTCTGCCAGTCATTTGGAACGTGTCTGGAGCGCAGTTCGGACCTGCCAGTCGGGGAGTTACAATGCAGCACTAGTGCAGTCGGGTTGGAGCAGTGAGACCTGCGTCGACATGGCTCGCCCGACCATTGCTGCTACGCATCACTTGAGCCGGGCCACGGTCTTGGTGGATCGTCGGTCGGTCGTCCTACCGGACCACGCGTTTTGGCTCGCCGATCGTTCATGAGTCGGCTGTGTGTATGTGTGTGCACATCGACTCCCGATTTGACTTCCTGTGTGCTTAGTTACTGTTTGGTATCGTTCAGGTCTTCGTGCAAGTGTTTGTCAGGTGTATGTGTAGTTGGCGTATGTCCACTGACTACTATTTTAGAAGTTGTCGGCTTTCTGAGGCAGTCGGTCGGTTACTGCGGACCGGTGAAGTTATCTCAGGGCGGTGCAGTCGGCTGGGTCCGCTGCCGGTCCCTGCACGGTGTCATAGCGTGTCCGTTTGCTACGAGCTTAGTGGTTCACCGACCTAGGACGTCAAAGTTGTGTGCGGTTTCAACTACCCAAGCCACGTCCATTCTTGTTGCCGTGGTTTATTTCGGTGATTCGCTGTTGGGGAGGTTTTCCTGTGAGCAACACCGAGTGTTTCTATTGCTGAAACTTAGACGCCATGTGGTACAAATAGCTATTTTGGTTGACTACAATTAGAGTGCATCAGCGGAATTTTCTGCCCTGTGGCCGTTAGTGTTCTGGTTACCTGCCCTGGCCGCTAAGGTAATTTTTCGGTAGTTTCTGTTCCTGACCGGTTGTTGCTGCTCAACATGGTGTGAAGTTTTGGCAGCTAAGTTCACATACGCGTATGTTTGGGGATAGTGACACTTGTAACCTTTTGGGGCCTTGATTTCTCGTGTACCCCGTCGTGGCAAGCAAGCGGTTGGTCGGTCGGTCTGTGACTGTCCCTTGGTTGGGTTCGGACGAATCGTGTGTAGTTAGGCTCACCGCCTGTCTCGCCCAAGTGAAGGAGGGCAGACCGACCCCCTGGAGGCTCCTGAGTGTTGTTCCCTTAATTATTCTTTGGCAGTGTTAATGTTGTTGTAATTTATTTTAAAAGTTTTTTTGGGCCGTTACTGTATTTTATATTTTCAATCGGGCAAAGTTATTGCGGGCCTTCAGTCCTGGAAACATGTTCTCAGAGTTTCCTTCAAGTCCAAAAATTAGTGCCTTCTGCTCTTGAAACGTTTTTGTAATTTCCTGTGAAAGATTTTACAAGTTATTGTGGACCTTCCACCGTTGGTGTTGCAGAAGGAAATTTGTAAACTTAATGTATAGTTTTACCGACTGTTGCAATATATATATTTCCTTAATTTTCAGAATTTAACTCTGCGGCCTTCAGCCATCTTATTCCGTTTGTTTGTGTCTTTCTGTGCACCTTGCGGGCTATCGGCCCTTATAGCATCTCAAAACGTTGTGGCCTTCTGCCTTCAGTAATCACCATAGTATATTTGGGGAACTTTGAAGATTTAATCCGGCGGACTTCAGCATGCTGATCTCACATATGTCCACGATTTATTTAACTGTGTGTCATGTCTTTTCAAAATTGAACTTATTCTAAGGTATCTGTTTGGAGGCCTTCAGCCGCGAAGCAGATTTAATTCTTTCAAAAGTGTATTTGTGAACTAAATGATAGTAAATTACAATTGTGAAATGAATCCGACGGCAACTCCCTTGCCCTTTCCACAACCCTAATTACCTATTAGTCGCCGGTCGGAGTGGCCGTGCGCTTCTAGGCGCTACAGTCTGGAACCGGGCGACCGCGACGGTCGCAGGTTCGAATCCTGCCTCGGGCATGGATGTGTGTGATGTCCTTAGATTAGTTAGGTTTAATTAGTTCTAAGTTCTAGGCGACTGATGACCTCAGAAGTTAAGTCGCATAGTGCTCAGAGCCATTTGAACCTATTAGTCCTGCGTAATTTAGCGGGTGTTTCACACAAATTTGTGGTTCAGAGCAATAAATAAATGCCACTGAAGACCGTACACCATATCCTGACCGAGCGAGGTGGCGCAGTAGTTAGCACACTGGACTCACATTCGGAAGGACGACGGTTCAATCTCGCGTCCGGCCATCCTGATTTAGGCTTACCGTGATTTCCCTAAATCGCTCCAGGCAAATGCCAAGATGGTTCCTTTGAAAGGGCACGGCCGACTTCCCTCCCCGTCCTTCCCCAATCCGATGAGACCGATGACCTCGCTGTTTGGTCTCTTCCCCCAAACAACCCCCCAACCATATCCTGAAAAATGCCTGTTATCCTGATAGTGGGAATCTCTAAGCTACTTGAACTGAATGTAGCTCGAGTTTATAATATTTGTAACCGTCTATATGAAGCGTATGTGATACTTGATATGTTCCATAAACTGTGCTGTTTCTCAAGAGAACCAAAAATAACGTTCGCCGTCAACTGCTCTCCCGAAGGAGATTAGACCTAGTATGAACTGTATCAAACATGTCGTTTACATCGCTTTCAGTATTTATGATCATATGCTCTCAATTTTCCGTAATTTTGCAGGTTCTGCTCATCTGAACGTACATATGATTGAAGAAAGATAGAAATTCTCTGATATAACTTCCAGTAATCGTCGTAATCACAACAATTCATCGCCTCTGACGTAACAAACATCGATAATGTTCGAGCCAGTCATTCAAAATTGACGTTCGGGCCTGATAAAATCGTCACAAAAAGTGGAGTACATTTCCGCTAATCATCTTTGCTGCACTCGTATCGTCGACAGCTCCGGAAATGCTATATTGACGTCCGTTTCAAAGGTCCCAACGTCTACTAGTAACTAGTGTGTTGTTTGAGGCCAACGGCGCATTGAAGATCTATATCAAACACGTTACCTTGGTACATTAAATGTCAAGAGTAGCGTCTTTGATTCGTAATCAAAACGACCTCGGTCGGTCGCCACAGCTTAAAATTTCAATAAAAATCATCAGAGTTGGCGGCCGAAGACTTCTACCATAAGCAGTCATTCTCCACAGCAACGGCCTTGTGAAGGGGGCGAAGGAGCGGGCAGACGTTCAGGGCACTCTCTTGCCCTTGGAGTTGGATACTGCCCTAAAAGGCGAAAGAATCAGCAGTGATCAAAGGCACGAGAATGCAGAACGTAATGCATAAAAGACACATGATGTATATCCACAGGAAGTGTAGCCCGTAATTGAAAAAGTGTCATGGTGAACTCTCCTCTCTGAAAACATACCGAACTAGTCCCCATTCGGGTCCCCCGGGAGGGGACTGCCAAGGAGCAGGTGACCATGAGAAAAAGATTGATGTGGAATGTCAGAAATTAGTACTGATGGTAGGGAAACTACAGAATTTTAAAAGGGAACTACTGACAAGGAAAGTCCCCATCGCACCGCAAGATTTAGTGGTAAGAGGGTCCACTAGATAGCCCGTCAAAAACTGAGCACACATCGAGCACGAAAACGGAAAGGTGTACCGAACTGTGAAGTAAAAATCAAAACAAACAGTGAGCGGTCCAAGCTTAACATGTGCCACATAGAAGAGCAGTGGAAGATCGGCGGCCTCGTGGGTACAGCGAGCCTTCAGCGGCGCAGCGATTCGGACGGTGTTTACGTTCCTGCCGCACGTCTGCGCGAGAGGTTTTTACGTTAAGTGTGTGAAGGTGTGCCGCGTTAATACATAGGACGAGTCTTGGCCTCGTCGTTCGATAAATGGACACTGAAATTTCGTTTTATTAACGAATATGATTGACCGAAGCCTTACGAAATAGAACATTGTTTACGGGAAAAGGTAAAAATCGAACCTGACGTTCTGGTGGGAAAACACTTATCTATGGGGTGTCAAATTAAACACCTTCCATCCGTCTATTTTCCAATCTTATTTTATTTGGCTACCAGTTTTGGCGATTCTGATCAAAACAGAACCGAGGTGGAATCTTCCTACACGTCAGTCAGGGGTCTGATGAAGGCGTAGTAAATCGACGAAACTGATAGCCAAATAAAATAAGTTTGGAAACGAGAGGGTTGAAATGTATTTAATTTGACATCCTGTATCGAATAGTTGAGTCCCGCAGCTACCTCTGAAAAGATGGACATACAGATACTTATCTACAGTCAGCAGCGTGGTCTATATTAAGCTCATTAATGAAGCGGCATGTGACGAACTACGTCTCGGACTTCTTTTCCGTCATTCGGACGGGAATGTTGGAGCGGTTACAGTTGAAGATATCGGCAAGGGACTTTGAGCTTCCACTCGAAATGCCAGAAGAATTGATGACAGACGCCTAGCGTCCTTCCGGAACGGTTCTAACCCAAGCGGCTGAAAAATGGGCGAGTTTCGAAACGTGTTCTGTCCTCAGTGGCGTCAGACAAATACGGACCGAACTACGAAAACATACCTTTACATCGCTGGTTGTAGGGCGATTGACATCTATGACGGACAACTATGAACGTGCTCTCGTTGTGGGGAGGAGGGACACGTACATTCTGAATGTATCCAACAAAGGTTGTTACAGCTACCACGGGATGATCCACCTCTCACACTACATCCGACTATGCACCCTATGACCTATGTCGCGTCATTACGCGATCACGTAGGCCGCGAGACAGAAACGTACCAGAACGTACACGGAAGGAAGACGTTGCGCAGGACCAAATGGTTCAAAAGGCTCTATGCACTATGGGACTTAACATCTGAGATCATCAGTACCCTAGAACTTAGAACTACTTAAACCTAACCAACCTAACGACATCACACACATCCATGCCCGAGGCAGGATTCGAACCTGCGACCGTAGCAGCAGCGCGGTTCCCGACTGCAGCGCCTAGAACCGCTCGGCCACATCGGCCGGCGCGCTGGACCACCTACAGCAGTCACAGGGCGCCCTTTCCTCGGTGCCGCTCGTGGCCCCTTCAGATAAGGCACCTACACACGTCGATAATTCGACAGAGCACGATTCCGAAGTCTCCACGAACATCAAGAGGGGGTGCTGACCTCTGATTCCGAGACTCGGCAACGGAAACAGCTATCACCACAATCTAGGAAGAAGCGCCGCCTCACGGTGGAGTATGACCAACCAGATCCAGCACACAGTGCTGAGGCACTTCCGGGCAGAGAACAGACGACAGTGGATACATAAGAACTCATCAGGTTATCTTCCATTCAGAAGGCTGTTGCACGCAGCGACTGTTATACTGACTTGTAAATAATAGATTTCAGCTATCAGTCATCCTTTTGAAATTTTATTGGCAGATCTAGATTTCAGCTAGAAACTAACCATTCTCAGTGCACTATCATTTTTGATCAATGCATATAATTCCTGTTGGTCGGGCTTCATCCACAGTTCACTGAATACTCAATACCCTACATGGATATACTGCAGAGAGTGTTACTCGTCAATTTTTATGTCGTTCACATGATGTGTCTCCTGAGACTCCTTCTTCTCTTGACGCGCACAATGGCTATGAGGATTCAGGCGGCTTTTAGTTACTATGTAAACTCGGGCCAGCTCTGTAAGGTACAGTGCAACACGCTTACCCTCCCAGCGTGAGAAGGGGGCGTTGTTTTAGTCAATGTACAAGAGAAGGCGAGTGCCGTGTATATTAATACAATGCTCAAACGGTGATACAACAGTGATCGCTCCTTTACGGGGACGATCATCTAAGAAATGGTTCAAACGGCTCTGAACACTATGGGACTTAACATCTGACGTCATCAGTCCACTAGAACTTAGAA
The DNA here is from genome assembly GCF_021461385.2 of Schistocerca piceifrons. Lineage (NCBI taxonomy): Eukaryota > Metazoa > Arthropoda > Insecta > Orthoptera > Acrididae > Schistocerca > Schistocerca piceifrons. The sequence goes on along the minus strand of NC_060141.1, from coordinate 649,676,965 downwards.
CTACTTAAACCTAACTAACCTAAGGACATCACACACATCCATGCCCCAGGCAAGATTCGAACCTGCGACCATAGCGGTCACGCGGTTCCAGACTGAAGCGCCTAGAACCACTCGGCCACAGCGGCCGGCGATCATCGAAAAACTACTACCAACACTGCATCTTCACCAGGTCAGTGTCGACCATATATCACCCCCGTTTACGTATGTGTGTATGTTCATCGTTGAACGCAGTTACGTTCGGGCTCATTTACCGACGTCCCTACAGCCGACATCGAAGTACGTGCAGCATGTGCTTCTACGGCAGATCGCTCGGAACGTAGTGGAACGGAAACATCCTGCCGTTAATTAGAAAGTGGTGTGGCGCACGGTACACCACCCCCACCTACCGACAACAGTCAGGTCAACATGGCACATTGACTACATGTACCGGAAATACCCAACTAATGACAAAAAGGACGCATTTGGCGGATTCGCCAATGTGTCAACAATGCAGCATGCTGGATACGGACGACCACCGGCTAGTCAGCGGCGAGGCGTAGGCTGACTGGACTCCAGCAAGGAAGATAATAGCGTTCATGTGCCGCACTATATATTCAGTGATATCTTCCGACATCGTATTTTTTCCAGCGGAAACGTATTTTCCGCGTTATGAGACGAACACAGTGGCGTGGATCACAGGTACGACGGTCCGTTACATATACAGAAATACACATATAAACGTACAGTATTACCAGCAATGCTTGCAAGACGGACACACAAAACTGTTACGGCTACGGTAGCACAAGGACTGGCATGCAAATTTCCTAGGAACGGTTTTTGCGGACCCACCACATACTTGGTATGTGCCGGGTGCCCGAAGATGAGGGGCAGTGCTGTCGTTGTAGAACGGACCAAGTAAGGTGATCAGCTAAGGAAAACTACGCGAGTATGAGTGCCAGGAAGAACTAGCAGTTGCACAGCTAGCAATGAAATGATTCTTTTACTTTTGCTTTAAAGTATATAAATAACTTTTTCAGACCCCACTTCGTATTTGTTGTTTCCTGGCGCATGGTAGGGCGTCAGCGAGGTTCCTTCCAGGACAGTTGTATTGTTCAAAGGACACATTATACTTTTGTGGATAATAAAGGTTTCTGTTTCTCCTACTTTCCTTACAAAAATTTAAAAAATGAAATAAAAAATGAAAAAGTAATAAATGTTGGTAGAGTACTCGCCCGCAAATCCGAAGGTTCGTAGAGCGAGTCGTGGAAAGAAAAAGGTGGTCACAGTGTTGAATTGCAACTCGAATTAATCGTGTTCGAAGCTCCCACGTGTCATTTTCTTACTCCCTGTATTCAAATTTGTACCTGTGTCGTGGTGTAACACTCGTTCGCAACAGCGAGGAGTAAGGAAGGGACCAATAATGAAAGTTGAGTCTGTGGAACTACTCATTAGCAGCCGAAAGGAAGTGGCTTTCGAATGGGAACCGCAAAAGTTCGATGACAAAGCGACAAGTCAACCGAATCCTCCACCGAAGAACGCCTGGTCTGTCATGCACGGAATTAGTGACAGTACGTGTGTCATATGACAGGAATCTCTTATCGACGCATCTAATTTGTATGCCTAGTGAGTGAGTGAGAATCCCTCGTTGTCCTAGTTAGGTGTTAGTGTGAATGTGATCACTCCCAAGGAAGTGATGAAAACAGAATGGTTTATCACATAAACTGCAACAAATGACCGCAATAGTTTCACAGTCACGCAGTTCCTTTGTGCCCTGTCGAATCATATGTTTTTAACATTTTTGAAGTTGCGTTCCGTTTTCGAAGTTTTGACTCTTTAATTCCTTTGTTGTAACATAGCTCTCACTCGTTTGTTTGTTGTTCTCCTTTCTGTGAGACGTCTGTGTGCTATCTTACATACTTTTACTATTCATCACATTTACTTGTGACGATCATCCATTCTTATCACGTGTCTCATACTTTATAACCAAAGTATAGTATGACAACTGCCAAGACTACAGAAAGAGAACAAACATTTCATTGACTGGGCGCACAATTCATAATGTTGTGAAAAATAAATTAATTAGTTGCACGCGAGAGTTTGGAACACGGCTTGTCCACTTTCCACTACAACAACGTGACCACTTAACGACGATGCTGCCGCTCTACCACGTCCCTCAATGTTGCACTCGTTTAGATTGAACCATTCACTCTTTCTATTTTACTTGTTTTCACAGGTCAGTCCACCTTGGTCCTGTTTTCATGCTTGATCTGCGTTCAGTTGTTGACGTGCTATCCGCTGGGCAACCTTACCACTAAATCCACGGGGGGGGGGGGGGGGGGGGGGGTGCGATGGGGACTTTCCCTTATAAGGCTCGGTTAAAAAAAATGGTTCAAATGACTCTGAGCACTATAGAACTTAACATCTGTGGTCATCAGTCCCCTAGAACTTAGAACTACTTAAACCTAACTAACCTAAGCACATCACACACATCCATGCCCGAGGCAGGATTCGAACCTGCGACCGCAGCGGTCACGCGGTTCCAGACTGAAGCGCCTAGGACCGCACGGCCACTCAGGCCGGCTAAGGCTCAGTACCTCAGTGAGATATAGTGCAGTCAGTAAGTGAAATGGAAAGAAGACAAGGATTTCTGGTCGGAAGACCATAGGATAACATCAAGAGCAGCAGGAAACTATATAAAGCGAGTAGGATTCGTTACGAAGAGGAAGACATATTTCAATACCTAAAGGGAGATGATAATGTAGAAGTCATTGGAGACCAGAATTCGGAGGTAGGGGAAGGAGTAAAAGGCAGGGTGTAAGGGAAAATGGGCTTTGTACTAGGAATGACAATGAACAAAGACCAGCTGAGTTCTGCATTAGACATTTGGACATTTGAGAATCACAAGAGAGGGAACGTACTTGAAAAAGGCCTAGATATAACGGAAGATTTCAGTTGCATTACATCATGGTGAGGGAGAGATTCCGAAAACCAGATACTGGATTTAAGACATACTCAGGAGCAGATATAGACTCAAATCAAAATTTAGTAGTAGGCTGCAGGAAGAACAAAGACGCGAGGAAGTGGGTTACGGAAATACTAAGGAATGAAGAAATACGATTGAAGCTCTCTAAGGCTATAGAAATAGCTCAGCAGGCAGTTCAGTGCAAGAGTAATTGCCATATCTAAAAAGCGCAATCAAGTTGGGAGAAAACGCAGGTACGAAGAAAGTAACTACGAAGAAACCATGGGTAACAGAAGAAATACTTCAGTTGATCGATGAAAGAAGAAAGTACAGAAATGTTCAGTGCAGTTAAGGAATACAGAAATACAAGACACTTAGGAGTGAAAAAAATCGGAAGTGACGGCAATGCAAAGGAGAGAGCAGATAGTGGAAAGTGAGCATTGAAGGCCACTATGATGAGCAAGATTCGTCTAATGACTTGTTAGTAGAAGAAACAGAAGTCAATATAGGAGAGAGATGGAATCCCGCGTTAGAATTTAAGAGACCTTTGGGAGACTTAAGATCAAATAAGTCAGAAGGAATAGTTAACATTCCACCGGAATTTCCAAAATCATTGGGAGAAATGGCAACAAAGCAATTATTCACGTTGGTGCATAGAATGTATGAGTGGCGATACAGCATCTGACTTTTGGAAAATCATCCACACAATTACGAAGACTGCAAGACTGTACTAGTGCGAGAATAATCACACACTCAGATTAACAACTCGAACATCGAAGAAGCTCTCAGGAATAATATACAGAAGAATGGAAAAGAGAACTGAGGATGTGTTAGATCAGGGCTTCCCAACCTTTACAGCTGGCGGACCCCCTTCTTCAGTCGAAACTCCATGGTGGACCCCTAGTCAGTCAAGAGCACAGTAACTTTAAATTTCAGAGCGAAGCCCATGGGAACTGAAGGCTTCTTAATGCAAGTGTCAAGTTCGCAATGATCCCCCCCCCCCCCCCCCCCCCCCGAAGTATCATTAGTCTTTGGTTTAGAGATGAATGGAAACGACTTGAAATTAACGATCCAATTTGAATTCCCACTGTATCCAGACACTTATTGGTGGATATACTCCCTTTGTTCAACACACTATAGTCTTATTAAAATTACTTGGTAATTGACATTTCACATGTTGGAGCTGCCTCCCTCCAAGAGCAATCAACGTCATGTCCAAACTGTTCGCCGTTGACAAGCTGCCGCTTGTGGTCTGTTCACTCCCACTGTTTGGCTTCTGTTGTGTAAGGAGCGTGCAAATTTCGTAACAGTCGTGTGTGTGTGTGTGTGTGTGTGTGTGTGTGTGTGTGTGTATGTGTGTGTGTGTGTGGTTTTTTGGGAAATTCGAAGAAAAATGTTCAAATATATGTAATGTGTATGGGACTTAACTGCTGAGGTCATCAGTCCCTAGTCTTAAACACTATTAACCTAAGTTTAACTTCCACTAAGGACAACACAGACACACACACACACACACACACACACACACACACACACACACACACACACGCCCGAGGGAGGACTCATACCTCCAGCGGGAGCGGCCGCGCAATCCACAACGACATGGCGCCTAAAGGTACGTTGTCCAAGACGCGACGCACGCTAGCGACTGCGACGGGTCGCTACGTGACGTCAGAAGTTGTCCGCTGGCGCATGCGCAGTTCGAGTTTAGGATGCGACGCGCGACTGTTGCGGCAGCTGTCGCAGCACTGCACCAGTTAAGTTAAGTTATGTTGTGCAAGACGCGACAGTTGGCTGCGACTGCGACGCTGCCCCCTCCTCTTTTCCCACCCTGGCAGACGGCGACACGGCCGCAACACGACAGGAGTCGTCGCCGTTTCCCAAGCTCCGGTCGGCGGCGGCGGATTCAAATCCATAAGAAAAATAAGAATTCCGATTTTCTTGCTGCAAAAAATACTGTATGTTAATGCAACAAAGTTACATCGGCTCCCAGAGTTAGTTTTTCGATACAGATTCTCCTTTTACTTTAAAAAATTTAAAAGTATCTCTTCCGGTTTTGCGTGTTTTCTTCGCTGTATATTACTTCTCTATCGATTGTGAGGAAAGTAAAAGGCACAAAAAATTGATGTTTACGTATCTTACAGTTTCACATCACAGCTTGATAATGAGGTGTCTATTTTTCCGATATTCGTCACAGTTATTCCGATACTTAATTTACAAGTAACCTACTGCATAAAATTTGAATTGTGTACAGTGAAAAATGTGGTCGCTGGCTACTTTGCGTATGGTTCACGTTAGGTCGTACATCGTTGCCGATGAAAAGAAGCCAACATATCGAAATTATTTTTAAAGCTGAGATCAGAATGATATCTATCTCCGTTTCCGAGATTTGGGCTCATATATCACCGGGAGCGTCGCGACTAGCCGCCAGTTCTGTCGACGCGCAACGAGAATCGTGTGGTCATCACACGATAGAGAATGCATTTGTTTTGTTTCGCTGACACATTTGGACCTAATGAAACCATTTTATGTCATATATTTCTCCGGTATGAGTTACTAATATTTCTCCATATGCTCTTGACAATTTCATTTAAAATGCCACGAAATGTAGGTTTCTTAAAGCCAAGTGATCAAGCAGAACCCATTTTCTTGGTTTTGCTGAGGCATCTGAACCTGTTCCAAGCTTTCTTTCTCGTTTATTTCTCTGATACGAGTCCCGAATATTCCTCCATCTGTTTTTGCACATTTCACCTAAAATTCCAATGAAAGATAAGTTCATTAACAATAAGCGCACGCTAGCGTCATTGCATTGTTTCAAGTTCTTGACAACAAGATAGGGTTACACGTTAAACATCTCTAGAATTTTCATTCTGTACGTCTACAGTATACACTGGTAGAAATGTGGAAGAAATGATGTCCGTGCTTGTTCACAAAATTTCCCCAAATTATACTTGTCAGTTTCTCCCATGCAGAAACTTTTGGAACAAGCTAAGGCAACTTTCATAGCCGACTGACTCTTTATTCCCATCCAAATGAACTTCCATATTCTTATATTCTGACAGCATACATCGTTATGGATGACATGAACATTTAATCTTGCCAAGCTGCACTCAAAAGATGACTCCAGGATTTACAAAAGACGAATTTCAATTGTGAACTGTGTCAGACCAGAAGGGCCTTTTAAAGCAGTAGTGCACTTTTGGTACAAGTTTTTTGAGCACCATTTTCTACCAATGAATTGAAGTGAATGTGACAAATTACTTATTGCAGCATACTGTTTGCGCAATCTGTTGAGAAACGCCTTCTTCAAAAACGAACATCTATTGATTACAGAAAGCTGTACAACAATCTGGTGGTGGTTTTTCACAACTAGAAGGTATCATCAAGACACCAATCTACCGTTTACTTTCAAAGTGAAGGTATTGTAAAATGTAACTTTCTCGTTGTTCATTTTATAATGTACTTGCCGTTTTCAATTTTTATCGTCACAAAAAAGAGTAATGCAAAAATTGACCTGCAAGTTCATTTTCATCATTCTAATTCTACATCTGCATGGATGATGGTGATTTTCATAACAGGCCTGAAAAATTTGCATTAATGGGAAAATATTATGTATTTCACTCACCTGTCAGTTTCAACTGTGCACCAATTTCTTCCCAAATTCTGTTTCTGAACATAGTGTCTCTATATTTAGGGTTCTTCAAATCGTAAAGGCAAGGATGTTGCGAGACCAGCTCACAGAGCATCACATCCTGTGAGTGGCTCATTTCAGTTTTCCTTGACTGGCTCGACATCTTTCTGCCAGCCGTACGTCTTTGTGTCGTGCGACTTCCGTCGCAACACTGCTCACTGGTGCAGTGCTGCGACAGCTGCCGCAACAGTCGCGCGTCGCATCCCAAACTCGAACTGCGCATGCGCCAGCGGACAACTTCTGACGTCACGTAGCGACCCGTCGCAGTCGCTAGTGTGCGTCGCGTCTTGGACAACGTACCTTTAGACGTTGTGCAAGACGCGACAGTTGGCTGCGACTGCGACGCTGCCCCCTCCTCTTTCCCCACCATGGCAGACGGCGACACGGCCGCAACACGACTGGAGTCGTCGCCGTTTCCCAAGCTCCGGTCGGCGGCGGCGGATTCAAACACATAAGAAAAATAAGAATTCCGATTTTCTTGCTGTAAAAAATACTGTATGTTAATGCAACAAAGTTACATCGGCTCCCAGAGTTAGTTTTTCGATACAGATTCTCCTTTTACTTCAAAAAATTGAAAAGTATCTCTTCCGGTTTTGCGTGTTTTTTTCGCTGTATATTACTTCTGTATCAATTGTGAGGAAAGTAAAAGGCACAAAAAATTGATGTTTGCGTATCTTACAGTTTCACATCACAGCTTGATAATGAGGTGTCTATTTTTCCGATATTCGTCACAGTTATCCCGATACTTAATTTACAAGTAACCTACTGCATAAAATTTGAATTGTGTACAGGGAAAAATGTGGTCGCTGGCTACTTTACGTATGGTTCACGTTAGGTCATACATCGTTGCCAATGAAAAGAAGCTAACATATCGAAATTATTTTTTAAGTTGAGATCAGATTGATATCGATCTCCGTTTCCGAGATTTGGGCTCATGTATCTCCGGGAGCGTCGCGACTAGCCGGCAGTTCTGTCGACGCGCAACGAGAATCGTGTGGTCATCACACGATAGAGAATGCATTTGTTTTGTTTCGCTGACACATTTGGACCTAATGAAACCATTTTATGTCATATTCCTCCGGTATGAGTTACTAATATTTCTCCATGTGCTCTTGACAATTTCATTTAAAATGCCACGAACGTAGGTTTCTTAAAGCCAAGTGATCAAGCAGAACCCATTTTCTTGGTTTTGCTGAGGCATCTGAACCTGTTCCAAGCTTTCTTTCTCGTTTATTTCTCTGATACGAGTCCCGAATATTCCTCCATCTGTTTTTGCACATTTCATCTAAAATTCCAATGAAACATAAGTTTATTAACAATAAGTGCACGCTAACTTCATTGCATTGTTTCAAGTTCTTGACAACAAGATAGGGTTGCACCTTAAACATCTCTAGAATTTTGATTCTGAACGTCTACAGTATACACTGGCAGAAATCTGGAAGAAATAATGTCCATGCTTGTTCACAAAATTTCCCCAAATTATACTTGTCAGTTTCTCCCATGCAGAAACTTTTGGAACAAGCTAAGGCAACTTTCATAGCCGACTGAATCTTTATTCCCATCGAAATGAACTTCCACATTCTTGTATTCTGACAGCATACATCGTTATGGATGACATCAACATTTAATCTTGCCAAGCTGCACTCAAAAGATGACTCCAGGATTTACAAAAGACGAATTTCAATTGTGAACTGTGTCAGACCAGAAGGGCCTTGTAAAACAGTAGTGCACTTTTGGCACAAGTTTTTTGAGCACCATCTTCTACCAATGAATTGAAGTGAATGTGACAAATTACTTATTGCAGCATACTGTTTGCGCAATCTGTTGAGAAACGCCTTCCTCAAAAACGAACATCTATTGATTACAGAAAGCTGTACAACAATCTGGTGGTGGTTTTTCACAACTAGAAGGTATCATCAAGACACCAATCTACCATTTACTTTCAAAGTGAAGGTATTGTAAAATGTAACTTTCTCGTTGTACTTTAGATTGTTCATTTTATAATGTATTTGCCGTTTTCAATTTTTATCATCACAAAAAAGAGTAATGCGAAAATTGACCTTCAAGTTCATTTCCATCATTCTAATTCTACATCTGCATGGATTATACTGATTTTCATAACAGGCCTGAAAAATTTGCATTAATGGGAAAATATTATATATTTCACTCACCTGCCAGTTTCAACTGTGCACCAATTTCTTCCCAAATTCTGTCTCTGGACATAGTGTCTCTAAATTTAGGGTTCTTCAAATCGTAAAGGCAAGGCTGTTGCGAGACCAGCTCACAGAGCATTACATCCTGTGAGTGGCTCATTTCAGTTTTCCTTGACTGGCTCGACATCTTTCTCGCATCCGTATGTCTTTGTGTCGTGCGACTTCCGTCGCAACACTGCTCACTGGTGCAGTGCTGCGACAGCTGCCGCAACAGTCGCACGACGCATCCCAAACTCGAACTGCGCATGCGCCAGCGGACAACTTCTGACGTCACGTAGCGACCCGTCGCAGTCGCTAGTGTGCGTCGCGTCTTGGACAACGTACCTTGAGCAGTGTTGCGACGGAAGTCGTACGACACAAAGACGTACGGCTGCGAGAAAGATGTCGAGCCAGTCAAGGAAAACTGAAATGAGCCACTCACAGGATGTGATGCTCTGTGAGCTGGTCTCACAACAGCCTTGCCTTTACGATTTGAAGAACCCTAAATATAGAGACACTATGTTCAGAGACAGAATTTGGGAAGAAACTGGTGCACAGTTGAAACTGGCAGGTGAGTGAAATATATAATATTTTCCCATTAATGCAAATTTTTCAGGCCTGTTATGAAAATCAGTATAATCCATGCAGATGTAGAATTAGAATGATGAAAACGAACTTGAAGGTCAATTTTCGCATTACTCTTTTTTGTGACGATAAAAATTGAAAACGGCAAATATATTATAAAATGAACAATCTAAAGTACAACGAGAAAGTTACATTTTACAATACCTTCACTTTGAAAGTAAACGGTAGATTGGTGTCTTGATGATACCTTCTAGTTGTGAAAAACCACCACGAGATTGTTGTACAGCTTTCTGTAATCAATAGATGTTCGTTTTTGGGGAAGGCGTTTCTCAAAAGATTGCGCAAACAGTATGCTGCAATAAGTAATTTGTCACATTCACTTCAATTCATTGGTAGAAGATGGTGCTCAAAAAACTTGTGCCAAAAGTGCACTACTGTTTTACAAGGCCCTTCTGGTCTGACACAGTTCACAATTGAAATTCGTCTTTTGTAAATCCTGGAGTCATCTTTTGAGTGCAGCTTGGCAAGATTAAATGTTGATGTCATCCATAACGATGTATGCTGTCAGAATACAAGAATATGGAAGTTCATTTCGATGGGAATAAAGATTCAGTCGGCTATGAAAGTTGCCTTAGCTTGTTCCAAAAGTTTCTGCATGGGAGAAACTGACAAGTATAATTTGGGGAAATTTTGTGAACAAGCATGGACATTATTTCTTCCACATTTCTGCCAGTGTATACTGTAGACGTTCAGAATCAAAATTCTAGAGATGATTAAGGTGTAACCCTATCTTGTTGTCAAGATCTTGAAACAATGCAATGAAGCTAGCGTGCGCTTATTGTTAATAAACTTATGTTTCATTGGAATTTTAGGTGAAATGTGCAAAAACAGATGGAGGAATATTCGGGACTCGTATCAGAGAAATAAACGAGAAAGAAAGCTTGGAACAGGTTCAGATGCCTCAGCAAAACCAAGAAAATGGGTTCTGCTTGATCACTTGGCTTTAAGAAACCTACGTTTCGTGGCATTTTAAATGAAATTGTCAAGAGCACATGGAGAAATATTAGTAACTCATACCGGAGGAATATGACATAAAATGGTTTCATTAGGTCCAAATGTGTCAGCGAAACAAAACAAATGCATTCTCTATCGTGTGATGACCACACGATTCTCGTTGCGCGTCGACAGAACTGCCGGCTAGTCGCGACGCTCCCGGAGATACATGAGCCCAAATCTCGGAAACGGAGATCGATATCAATCTGATCTCAACTTAAAAAATAATTTCGATATGTTAGCTTCTTTTCATTGGCAACGATGTATGACCTAACGTGAACCATACGTAAAGTAGCCAGCGACCACATTTTTCCCTGTACACAATTCAAATTTTATGCAGTAGGTTACTTGTAAATTAAGTATCGGGATAACTGTGACGAATATCGGAAAAATAGACACCTCATTATCAAGCTGTGATGTGAAACTGTAAGATACACAAACATCAATTTTTTGTGCCTTTTAGTTTCCTCACAATTGATTGAGAAGTAATATACAGCGAAAAAAACACGCAAAACCGGAAGAGATACTTTTCAATTTTTTGAAGTAAAAGGAGAATCTGTATCGAAAAACTAACTCTGGGAGCCGATGTAACTTTGTTGCATTAACATACAGTATTTTTTACAGCAAGAAAATCGGAATTCTTATTTCTCTTATGTGTTTGAATCCGCCGCCGCCGACCGGAGCTTGGGAAACGGCGACGACTCCAGTCGTGTTGCGGCCGTGTCGCCGTCTGCCATGGTGGGGAAAGAGGAGGGGGCAGCGTCGCAGTCGCAGCCAACTGTCGCGTCTTGCACAACGTAACTTAAGACTGCGCGGCCATTCCGCGCGGCTGTGAAGAAAAGAGGCAGACCATTGATTCGGGATACAAACACATCACGAAAGAAAAGAGGCCAAGGAATTGCCTTTAAAGGACTATTGTGACATCTATTGTGCAATGTGTGGGAATACATTCACCCCTTTTACATGCATTTCCAAAACCGGTTTTCGTAAGCCGATGTCCCAGTTCCGATTTTGGTTGGTCAGGTAAACACTTCAAAATCGATTCTGGAAATCTGCTTTTATAAAGCCCTTTTCCAGTTCCACAATCGATTTTCGTGCCCATGTAAACAGCTCGGAAATCTAGGTATTTTTGCGTCTTTGCGTATCTACTGAACGGCAGCTGTCAGTCCATAGGCGGCAGCTAGCCAGCGGCATTGCAACAGTGTTCTGTCAGTTGGTAGCTGGCAACTGGCAGGCGGCGTGGCAACAGTTTAGCCACAGCTGACAACGTCAACTGCTACTTATACACTTTATCGTGACAGTCAGCCTCGGCTGTAAACAAATTAGGAAAACAAACAAACAGACTCTCTCAATCTATATAAGAAAACAAAGCATTTCACAGAACGTAAGACTTTTTATCTCAAAGGAAACAATTCTGGCAGAGGAGGTTTACCTTTTACAAGGTGGCACGTGAAAAGTCCTCATTTGTTTACACTCACAGCCAGTTGCCACAATATATTGTCAGAGTAATTGTAATTGAAGTAGAGGCAGGCCATATTTTTAACTGAGAGGACGGGATATATTATAAAGAAAAGAAATAAGCTTTAGAGATCATTTTAATTTCGTAACGGAAATATAAATGACAACAGAATTCAATTAATAATTATTTTGTAAATGACAGAAGACATAAACAAAATTCCTACAGAGTTATAGTTCAGGTATGTTCACTGAGCATATACGAAGAAAACTGCTTTCTTCTTTACTATAGATGAGTCTGTAGGAATAATAATGCATTTCCTAACATGATAGTTGAGGGTGCTTCTGCTGACACAATTTTGAAAAGTTGAGTTCAATTCTTGACAACTGGAGACGGATGTCTAGTTCTGCACCTAGACAGCTTTGATACTTGGTTTTGTGGGCAGCATAGATCGAGAATCCAGATTCACACATGCATGTTGTGGCAAACGGAAGAAGTACACGTTTTGCCTTTTCAACAAGAGGGTAGTAAGTATTTCTTGTTATCCAAACGGATCCAAAAGTGTGAGTAACCGCCAATGTCAAAACTTGATTTCACAACAAGTCATATTCATTTGATGATAGAATGTTCGGCTTTTTGGATACAGTGAATGGGTTGACTACCCATTCGTATTTCCGCAGCTTCTCATTTGCAGCTGTTCGGAAATAATGCTCCAACAATGACATCAAGCTTCGGAGATGTTCCAGGATTTGATGAAACAAATTCTTCCCAAGCGCCAATGTTTTGTTTTTCAAAAGCTCCTTGAGAAGAGAAAACACTCGACCTCCCCCTCCTCGACACTCTCTGCCCAAAAATTGATTTTCCTCTTGAATACTCGAACTTTGTCGATAGCAGTGACCTTTGCTTCACGTTACCCTTGGAGTGAAATATTCATTTCGTTCATTTTGGAGAAAATATCTGACAAACAGGCAAGTATACACTGCCAATTTCCGTCATTAATGAGGTCTGCTAATTTGGTGTTATGCTCCAAAACGAAAGCTAAGAGTTCAAATCTTAATTCGTACAACCGAGAGAGTGCATTCCTACGTGAGAGCCACCTCACTTCCGTGTGGAGAAGCTGGGAACGATGAAGGCTTCCCACATATTCACACAGTATTATGAAAAGTCTTGACTTAAACGGCCTTGATTTTATGTAGTTAATGATTTGAATGGATTAGATTAAAACTTTCTTGAACGAAACAGGCATTTGTTTCGTAGCTAAAGTGTATCTGTGGAGAGTACAATGACTATTGCTGCAATTCTTGGCATTTTCTTTTATTTTCGTTATTGCTCCAACTCTACGAACTGTCATAGCTTTTGCACCATCTGTGCACACATCTATTCAATTAGACCATGAAACTTCGTTAGTCCTTCAAAAATCATCCAATAGACGGAATATTTCAGCACCTGTTGTATTCGCAGGTAGTGGTCTGCACAATAAGAGGTCCTCCTCAAAACATCCAGAATATACATAACGGACAAAAGCCAATAAAATCGCTAATCCTGCAACATCAGTGGATTCATCTATGTGCAGAGAAAATGAATTGTGTTGGATGCGAGAAACAAGAGTGTCTTTCACATCATTTGACATGTCAATAATGCGTCTCTTGACAGTATTGTTTGATAATGGCACCGAAGATACAAGCTTTACTGGCTTTTCGTCTAGCATGAAAGAAACAATATCATTAACACTCGACTTTATGAGATTTTCTGCAATGGTATGAGCTTTGCCTGTTTTCGCCACTCGATAACTAACCATGAAAGAAGCTTTTAATGAATTTTCATTAATTGTTTTTGCATGAGTTTTCAGCATCTTTCCTTTTGAAAAAATCGATGTCTTTAGCCTGGAAATCTGGGTGAGTACCTTCAAAATGACGGCGAAATTTAACTGGAGCCATTGAACTGTGCGGAAGGACTCACGCACAAATTACACACTGAGCTTTACCCTCCTTTGCCCCATAAAGCCCATTTCGAAATAGCTTTTGTTGTACTTACGCTTCTTGCTTATTCCACTTCCACAGGATATGCAACCAATGGAGTTCAGGCAGCGTTTTCACATAGTAAATCCGGCCGTGGAGCTTCTTGTGATTGTTCTTCCTTTGGTCGTCCTCCCTCCTCATTCATTTCAAATGGAAACTTCCCTTGTTGTGGAAGGCGATGGAGAAACTTTACCCTTCTTCACTGATCATGACTTCAGTCACCGATCCATGTTAGAAGTAATAAATTGGTCAAAAATCGACTTACGAAATAGGTAGAGCACTGACAAAGCAAGTTTAACGTTTAATGATGCCTGGGGCCGCATACGTGCCAGCGAGCGCTGTGATTGGTCGACAAAGCTCGCTCCGCGCATGCGTAAAAGGTTTCAGCGCATCTAGCGGCGTGAGCCGGCGCAAAAACGACCTCCATATTGTTGCGAAACAGTCGATCAGAGAAGCCGCATTCTCCGGCACTAAACTGTGTATGCGTTATCACTTAGGAACCGCAAAGGCTGCTTGGGAATACGATCTGAAGTAAAAGTACACATGTTTTTCACACGAAAAAGAAAATAGTGATGAACTTCATTTTCAACATTTTTATTCAATACTTCTACACATTATTTTACACAATTTGGTGAAAGGTGGCTGCGGACCCCTAGAAAGAGCCGGTGGACTCCTAAGGGGTCCGCGGACCACACGTTGGGAAGCCCTGTGTTAGGTGAATCAGTTTGGGTTTGGAAAAGGTAAAGGCACCAGAGAGGCAGTTCTGACGTTGTGGTTGATTATGGAAGTAAAACTGAAGATAAATCAAAAAACGTTCGTTGGATCTGGCGACCTCGAAAAAGCGTTAGGCAATGTCAGATGATGCGAGATGTTCGAAATTCTGAGAAAAAAATGGGGGTAAGCTATATCGAAGGATGGGTAATGTTCAATATGTACAAAAGCCAAGAGGGCATAATCGTAGTGGAAGAAAAAGGACGAAGTTCTTGGATCGAAAATGGTGTAAGACAGGAATGTAGTTTTTCGCCCAAATTGTTTAATCTATATTCTGAAGAAGCAAAAGAAGCAACGATGGAAATAAAAGAAAGTTTAAACAGTGGGATCAAAACTGATAGTGAAAGGATATCAGTGATAAGATTTGGTAATAGCTTTACTATCATCAATGAAAGTGAAGAGGAATTAGAGGATGTGTTGAATGTAATGAACAGTCTGATGAATACAAAATATGATCTGAGAGTAAATTGAAGAATGACGAAAGTAATTAGAAGCAGCACAAATGAAAATACCCAGAAACTTAACGTCAGGTTTAGTGATCATGAAGTAAACGAAGTAATTCCGCTACCTAGGCAGCAAAATAACATACGACGAGCGGATCAAGGTGGACATAATAAGCAAACTAGCACTTTTAGAAAGGGTGTTCCTGGCCAGGAGAAATCGACTAGTATCAGACGCAGGTCTTAACTTGAGGAATAAATTTCTGCGAATGGACGTTTGGAGAACAGCAGGGTATGGTAGTGAAACATAGGCTTTGGGAAAACCGGAACAGAAGAGCATCGAAACATTTGAAATGTGATGCTACAGAACAGTGTTGAAAATTAGGTGGACTGATAAGT